>NW_020291591.1:1522261-2094452 GCF_003184755.1 Aspergillus piperis CBS 112811
AACCGAGGCCGCACGTAGTGGTCGTAGACTAGGATGGTAGACATCGTTGCAGACCATGATCAGCGGCCGTAAGAATCGGAAGTTGTCGCCCTTCTTTTTCCTGCCTTTGGTCTGCTCAGTGGCGCCTGACGAATTCTTCTGGTCCAGCAGGACGAGATCGATCAAGGCTTTCATGAAACCACCCTCACCACCGCCTCCAGATCCGCTGACGACGCCGTCTACTTCGTCGACGACGACACAAACAGGCCGCCCTGCCTTGCGTACCTTTTCCTCACCAACTTCCACATTCATGCCCTTGACGTTCTCTGTGCCCAGGGAATCGCGAATCCTGCCTTTTACCACATCCTTGCTTCGATCATCACTTGCATTGATTTCTAGCACTTCGTAGCCAGCCTGACGAGCACATACATGTGCTAGCGTAGTCTTTCCAAGACCTGGCGGGCCACATAGTAACAAGACCTTCCGATGCGTCCGTTCTTCTTCCTCTTTGCCGTTGAACGGCTTCTTTGCCTTTGCCCTAGCGATATTGGGAAAGACGATAGGTTCCCAAGCTTTCAGCCACCGCAGAACAGATCTATGTGTGCGTTCGTCTCCTATCAATTCCGTGAACTTTCGTGCGCGGTACTTCTCAGTCCACATGGCTGCAGCTAGCTTTGCGCTCTTCTGGTCGTGGATCGGGGCTTCAATAGACGGCTGTACCACTGGGGCAGGTCGTGTCTCGGCCGGGGGAGCCTCCGGCTCATTCGCTGCTTCATCGAGAAGCTTGTGGATATCGATACCGTAGTAGCTCTTTTGAGCCCTTCCGGGCGCTGTAACGGAGCGACCAGCAACAAGTCTTTCGTAGCTGACACGGGGTGCGGGTCTCTTCAATGAAACATGGTGTGTCTTGCCCGAGCAGGTTTTAATCTGTATTGATCGATATGGCCTTCGCGAGGGAAGCGACGTGATTGTGCTCGGCTCCGGAACAGGAGTGGGATCAAGGTCTGGCGCAGTAGATGCTGGCTTGGGAGTCGATTCTGTTGGCACCTGAGATGGCCTCGGGATCTCCGGTAGTTCAACAGGTGGTTGCTGGATTATATCCTCTTGCACCTGGAACTCGCTCCTTAGTTGCGCATCGTTGAAGGCATCCCAGTCATCATCATCATCCGCTTCATCCAAGAACCCGCCCATAATCTTCTGCCGCTTGGGCTCTTCAACTTGCGATTGTTCTTCATTCTTTCTTTTCTGCGACTCCGGCGACGGAGCGCTCGACGGGAAGGGAGCGGGGGATGCAATGAGGGGCATTTTGACAATAGGTGGAGAAGATGGTAATAAGGCGAGTGTTCGAATAGGAGAGTAGATGTTCTTCCGCTTAGAAGTTCGTGTCGGAGTATCTGATTCCAATCAGTTGATATACTCAACACTCGGGATCGTCGAGTCTACCAGGCCTTATATCCTCGTCACTGCGGAAGACATCAGATAGGTTCCACGACCGGTGCTGAATAACTATTCCTTTGCGCGTATTATCTTCCCGCTGGAAGTTCAATGCCTCGAGCTCGTCGGAGAAGGTATCGGAGGGGGGTTCGGGAGGGTCTCCCTCGGAGTGAAGATGGATGGCCGGATCGAAGGAGGGAGGGATGGACGGGGGCGACGTCGTCATCAAAGCGAGTCTGCGATTATTTGCAATGATAGTGTGTACTATGGAGTGTCTACTCCGTCCCGAATCGATATTGTCGAGCGGGCTGATCGAAGCAATGATAGATTGATGGAGTTGATTTGCGACGCGTGCGACGCGCCGCGGACGCGCTAGTCCCGATTAATTAAGGGCCCTTAGTAGCCTAGTGGGTGTGCGGACCCTAGATCTATACAAATTGAATAAAATAAGAATCTAGATGATTGGAAGTGTCAATTATGGATTTAAATTAAATTAGGAATTAAAGGATAAAACAGCTGATTAGGTTTGTAATAAAACAAGCATCAATCTTTCCCAGTCGTATAACAAGAAGTCCATCAAAGCAGCTTTTACCCAACTCCGACGCCATCACCATAGCACAAAACCAGCAAACAATCAAAATCTATAGAAAGCGCATGCATATCCTCGTTATGGTTGATATCCTCCTTCCTTCTCATCCATGTTGTATGCCCAGCACCCAACTGCAGATATGCTATCATTTCAATGACAGGTATGTAGCGAGAGTCGTGTAGTTGGTGGACGGGGCACGGCTCTTTTCTTTGGCAGGCTTAGGTGGAGATGACTTGGTCTCCTCCTTCTTCTCTTTACTAGGTAGCCACTTCTTGCTCGTGGCTTTGAGGTCTTTCAAGGTTGATGCGGTGGAGGAGACGCTGTAGCTGGACGAAGCGTCGTCGAGGGTGGAGGTAGATTTGACTGATTCAGGCATGGCTTTGGATGTGCTTCTGAATTTCTTAGGAATGAAGAGGATAGTTCTGTCGGTGGTACTGTTCGACAGTCTGGGTGGATGTATAGTTCAGTTGGAGTAGTAGTGGTTGTATAAAGAGTCAAGTAGGACAGTAAATGATGAGTATGAGCAGTCACAAATGATCTAGAAGGTTCCTTGGTAGTTGAGATCTGAAGTATACGAAGCAAGGCTACCAGGCGGCTTCCACGGTCCTTATATACTGATGCATTCGTCCATTCCGTGATGATGGATTTAGTCCGAAGCCCACGGAGTAAAATTCACGACGACCCACCCTGACGTCTGAGGAAATGATCGAGGCTTAGCAATCGGACAACATCCTACATAGTCAGATGCTTAGTTTAGACTGCAACTTATCCTGGTGAATCATCAGCGCAAGTCATTGCTCGGTGTGGCCCACCCATGATGCGGTAGGCCGCATACCAAGGAGCGAAGGGCGTGTGGTTGGGTGTCAACACGAGGCGCTAACCCAGTGCGGTGGCCGCCATAGGGAACGCCGCTCTCTGACTCGAGAAGGAATGGAGGTCAAGATCTGCCTGATATTGTTGAGAGATGGGTGACGACGCCCTTTGACTTTGCATGAGAGTGGGATGTGGCCCGGAATACGGTCTAGGGCAATCGGTCGGGGTACTAAAACAGCATGGTCGGATTGGTCTCGATGTGGCTTTGGGGTAAATAAGCCTTAGTAGACGTTGTTAAGGCGCGCCGAGCCTGCGATGAGTCAATGCCTAAGGTTGTAAGTTACCGCGTGTGACCTAGACAGACAAAGCCACTGCCTTGAGCAGGCAGAATCTGACACATGCTCTATGATAGTCAAAATCATATTAGCTATGGCTAAAGTGAAGTCTAGAATGCTGCCTGAAGTCGAGGGCCGTAAGAGATGTTGCTATTCCGACTCCGATGCACGAGACTTCAACTCCGAAACTAGTTTTATTCCGAGCCAATGAGATCCCGAGCCCTAGCAAACACTGCAGAGAATTCAGTTCTATCTACCTTTGGGGGTGACTCGATCAAATTAAATGGCCAATTGCTTAAGCCCCTTTTCGAGAATAAGTCGCTCAGTTTGTATAGAAAATCTATGATACTCCGCATGCAGACAGGCCGTGCCACGATGCTAGATCCCCATGATTCCTTGTGCTTGCCGCCCTCGTCTATTGTCAATCTCTTCGAAGTCGCATCTTAGTCTGTTAAGATGACTTTGTGGATGAGAAGTTGGTTATTCTTCTACTCCCTTGTCTCTTTTATGTCTTCGATTTTATATAGGCCTCCCTAAAGCGCTTACTATTGTACGATCGTCCACAGTCCCTTTGACCTTCCGACTGCTTTACTCCCTCCGAGCTGGAGGCCCTGAGGCAATAGGTGTGGGAAATAAACATGCTGATATCCTTTACTAAGCTGGATTCTCCTAGGAGTGCCTTCAGGAGAGCATACAGAAGCAGGGAGGTTCGCGTTAGAGAGTAGAGTTACTCCATCCTGATTGTCTTTATATACTAGATCTGTTGCTGGACTGGCAGCATCATCAAGACGCGAACCTCCCTGCTTCTGTATGCTCTCCTGAAGGCACTCCTAGGAGAATCCAGCTTAGTAACGGATATCAGCGTGTTTTTTTCCCATACTTACTGCCTCAGGGCCTCCAGCCGGACTGCACCAGCTGTCATATTTCAGCATACCTGGTTTTTTAGACAATATCCCATTGCTAAGTTGTATTGATTTGCAGATAATTAAGCCTCGTTGGGACTCAATACCCTTTCTAGTCACTCGATCGGGACAATATATATTAGCAAATATATTCTGGTTCCCATTCCAAGATCATATAATAGACCACATGTTGAGGTAGACAGTATAAGTTCTTCTTCCATGTCTTAATAAAGATTTGTTCTTCCTCGATATGACTTAAAATTGGTTCTTGTAGCACTCGCGTGCCTATTGAGGCTAAGAATCTGTAACTAGAGCTGTTCCTCAACGACACCAACCGTCAAAGGCCCTATATCGGTGATCCCAATTTTTGAATTATTCGAAAGCCCGTTGTCTTGCTCTATTCGCTCGGATATGGCCTATGTAGCCATAGAAATACGAGGGGCAGGGGAATAACCGATAATTTCAACGCAATCTTACTTAGTCAGTACACATCCCAGCGGATTTGAGATATTACCCTCTCCTAAATCCCAATATCCACGGAAGCTGTTTTGAAATCCAAAGACAGTTTCTTATTGTTAGGCTTCGCTGTCTGGTATTATTAATTTCATTGGTTTTTCCTGCTGTAAGAAGTATCTTAGAATCAGTAACCACTTGCTGTGCAAGGAAGGGTACCTAATGGTTGTTGTTATCTTGTCACTGACCGAGTGCGGACACTCTTTTCAATTCATGTATCATCTTGAAGTATGCCGGATAAATATTCGCTTGTTACTAGATGGTAAAGATGAGTGCTTAGATAACAGAAAGAGCGGTTTCCAGCTGCCTAATTTCTTTTATGCAGGGTAGAAAATCGAATAGGCTGTACCAGAAAAGTTGCTGACTGCGCGCAATCACATTCATCTTGCAAGCCTGCTGGTCTGCTTCTTAAAATTCGCGATGGTTCAATGTGAACTTCTGCGTCGGTGCGTCTTTCATGTCAAAAATCCGTTTGGAGTAACGGCCTCTCTATAGATGACCGTTCTGGGGTAGCTTTATGCTCTTCCGACGTCGAATCCCCTTTTTTGGTAGGATACCTCTACCTCGGCTTCCTCTTGTCCATAATATAATATAGTCCTCGAATAAAGTCATTTGTAACCATTTGACCTTTAATGGTCTGCTTTATCCTGCGATTGTCATCCTTTCCTTTAGTCGTGACAAACTTGCCATCGTATGGCACTTTGCATCGTACGTAGGTACAGATCGTTGTCAGATGGTATCTGGACTTCTTATTTATCGGGGCAGTGCAAGTTGTCATACGCAGCCCGCCATTCTGGGACTAAATTGCTGATGACATGATGCGGTAGCAACAACTCGCCTAATCATCGTAAGGTGGACCCTAATGTGGCCAGTAGACTGTCAAAAGCCATTCTTATATCATTTTAATACACCGTTATCCCAGTGGGCTGCATGCAAGAGGCCTTTCCGCAAGGACCACTGCGGTCTTTCGGGCGTATAAATGCCCATCCCCGTACTTTCGTGTCAATAATGTCCCCTGAGTATCCCCTAGTAGTAGGATATGCACTCATATTGCGTTCAATCAGATGTCTCTTCTATACGTGGAACAGAATCAGTAATCTCTTCCCGCCTTTGGCTACAGACATGCGAGCGGGAAAGAGGTTGAAATAAAGGGCGGCTCAAAATGAGGCTCCGGCCAGGCTGTAACGGCTTGCTTTCCAGACTGGGAAAGACAGCCCTAAGAAACGTTCATTTGAAGGATACGAGCGCCAGACCAGGCACCGGGCACTGGGGAGTGTTCTAGGGCTCTGACATGTGTGGGATCGGAAGCTATATTTGAAGAGAGGCAAATTAGGGAGACGGTGGCGAAGGGTCTGGTGAAGTGTCTATTCATGTGGATATTCCAATCCGCAGTGCACAGAGCGCTTGAGATTGAGTAATAAGGGCAAGGAGAAAGTCGCTGGATAGTGTAGTCTTACTGAATGATAGAGGGCTGGTTCACATAAAGATCTAAGTGCAGATGCAGATCTATACTAGGATCTGGCTCGCCAGAGTCAGGTCGACCAGGATATCGGTATATGAGTTCGGTCGGTTTCCACCTGGTTCATCCTGGGTATTCTCTGTCTGGGCAATAGTAATGAGGTCAAATGTGGAATCATCAATGGCCCTCATAGGAACCACTAACCGCTCGAGGAACAAGCCACAGGCCTAGAAGAATCAAAACGAAAGCACGTAACAGTCTATGAAGGTAAAGGGATAATATCTTATCAGAGTGCACATGTCACTTCAAATCTAGGAGGGTGAGTATACAAGGATAAGAAAGATGAAGCCATAGGAAGAGGCTACAAAGGCACAGGGTCGGGTGATATGTTTACCTGCGGTAGAACCTCAAGTATCGCAAGACATCATGATTAAATAATTCGCTGGGTCGTTTCATGATATGCTTCATGGAGAGTCATCTGTGAAGTGAGCGCTTAACTTGGCAGAGCATAGTAACTTGAAGTCTTCGGAATACCACATATTTAGGAGTAGTACAGTAGTAATAGTACCGGTTAGTAAAGATTACTTAAGTCAAAGTGCTTAGTAAAAGAATGCTTTGCAATGTCTTGACGTAAGATATTGATGACGATGAGGCTTCTCCAGACATCGACCGATACTTTAGATAGATGTGTGCATCGCTTGATGATTATGTAGAAGACGGACAGTGGGTGGGGTGGTATGGTGAGGTGAGGCTCAGCTGGTAAAAATCCGAATTCTGCCATCCCTCACCGCCATCATGAGCCTCACCTCAACCTCAACACCAAGTCTTGGCAAGCCCGCATCGGCAGATGGGTTGCAACGATGTCTTATTTCCAGCGCATTATCAAAGTAAATCGCGAAATAAACATATATTACGATTCTGCAGGCACTGCTACATCTGTCTATCAGGTTATTATTACTCGTAAAGCACAAGTTTGGTCATTAAGCGAATTTTGATTTCATACGACCGTAACCTCTATAAAAATCATCCAAACGAGCTATAACCTCGTGTTTAGAACTCCTCGTCGTCAGAAACCTCCTCCCCACGCTTCTTTCTAGCCATACGCTCCTTTCTCTTTTTGCGAAGCTCAGCAGAAGTGAGCTTCTTCTTCTTTTCAACAACGGTCTGTAAGCAAAGTTAGTATAAGACTCGAAAAGCTTCCAACGATCCGAGAAACGGGGATTTGAACTGACCTTGTTGCCCATGGCATCGACGACCTCCTCGGGACCATCCTTGGCCTCAAGACGGGGACCGGAACCTTGTCCCTGAACCCAGTTGTGACCGGAGGGAGTCATCTTACCGTCAACGACGGCCCAGACTTCCTCGGTGAGGTTCTCAGTGAACTCACGGGAGTGAGTGATGATGATGACACCACCCTCGAAGCTCTTCAGAGCCTTGGACAGAGCACCGAGAGAATCACGGTCCAGGTAGTTAGTAGGCTCGTCCAGAACGATGACGTGAGGACGCTGCCAAGAGCAGGCGGCAAGGACGACCTTGACACGCTGACCACCGGACAGACCGCGCATGCGGGAGTGGGAGACCAGCTCAGCATCGAGACCGAACTGCTCGCAGTGGGCCTCAATCTCCTTACGGACCAGAGGACGGAACTGACCGCTGGCGAGAGCCTCCTTCTGATCGACCTCGGCAACCATCTTGGCGTGGGACTGCATGATCTCGTTACGGGGAATCCAGGCGTTGTCGGTGGTCATCATGGGAGTCCAGCGCTCGCTCTTCATGCCGATGTTCTCACCCAGCGAGAACGAACACTCGTATTCGTAGCTGTTCTTGAACTTACGACGAGCGTGGATACCAATGACACGACGGGGCTGGCCCTCGATCTTGTAGATCTTGTCCATGGCCTTCTCATCCTCGTCGGTGACGATCTTGTTGGCACGGTCCATGGTCTCACGGTCCTCACCGGTCTGGAAACGCCACTGGATGTACTCGGAGGGAGTGGAGTCGAGGTGGTTATCAATGTGAGCGAAAGCGTGCTGCTTGATGTAGGCGATACGGATGTTCTCGTGCTGGTAGACGTCACCGGAGGTGGGGATCAACTCACCGGTCAGGACGTTGACCAGGGTGGATTTACCAGCACCGTTGGGACCGATGACGGCAATACGAGAGCCCAGGGAGACCTGGAAGGAGATGTCGGTGAGCTGGGGCTTGGGGGTACCGGGGTACTGGAAGGACATGTTGTTGACACGGATGATGGCCTTGGCCTTGGTCTTGACACCCTCAAGGAAACCGGGCTCGGGGAACTTGAACTCGAGCTCGGAGGCACCCAGCTCGTAGTAGGAGCGAGCAGAGGGGACACGCTTGACGAACTCGCTCAGGTTACCACGGTAACGCTTGAGCTTGAAGCGCTCGTAGTGGACGACATGCTGGATGACGTTGTCCAAGAACTTGCTGTCGTGGGAGACGATGATGGAAGTGCAGGGGGAGGTGCACAGGTAGTTCTCCAACCAGGCGACGTTCTTGACGTCCAAGTGGTTGGTAGGCTCATCGAGCAGCAGGATATCGGGGGACTCGAACACGGCACGGGCCAGAGCCAGCTTCATCTTCCATCCACCAGAGAGGGAGGTGATGGGACCCTCGAACTGCTCACGCAGGAAACCGAACTCCTCGAGCTTGGCCTCGACCTCCTCCTGGCTAGTCTGGACACCGACCTCGCGGAGCTTCTTGATGGTCCAGCCAATGACGGTCTGCTCAGTATCGGCGGCATCCAAGTCGTGCTCAACGTAGACGGTCTTGACCTCATCCTTCTTGGGGAAGCCCTCAAGCTGCTCGTTGTTGATGGCACGCATGAGAGTGGTCTTACCGGTACCGTTGGGGCCGAGCAGACCGTAACGCTGACCACGCTTGAGGCGGAGGCTGGTCTGGTTCAGCAGAATCTTGGCACCGTAAGCCAGGGAGAAAGTGCAGTTGCACAGATCCTCACCCTCCTCCTCGTCGGAGAGAACTTCATCCTCAGCAGCGGCACCGGGGGAGGCGCGCTTGCGGAGGGTCTCGACGATGGGCTTGGCCTCCTCGTCACCAACGATGGCAGCGATGTAGGGAAGGGCGTTCTGGGTCCAGCTGGTGACCTCGGCGTCCTTCTCATCGACGAGCTGACCAGCGATGGCAGCAACGTAGGTGATGACGGACTCGGCCTTCTCAGCCTGGGCGGAGAACTTGGAAGAGAGGATCTCCTTGAGGATAGCGGAGACGGTGGAGATGTCACCAGCGGTGGAGATCTCGGGGATCTTGCCGTTCTTGACATCACCGACACGGCACAGGGTGTCCAGACCCTGCTTGGTCTTACCACGAGCCTCGGGGTCGGCCAGAGTCTCGTAGTTCTTCTCAAGACGGGGCATCAACTTGGGCAAGAAGGGAGCGACAATCTGGGGGTCCTCCACGAGCTTACACATGTTGTCAACGATGACAGCGGACTTACGCTTGATGGCAGTCTCACGCTCAACCAGACCACGGTCCAGCAGGGGGACCATGATGGCGAGGGTGGGTCCGGTGACATCGGAGACGAAAGTGGTAGCACCGAGCAAGTGAACGGTCTCGGGGACGTTCTCGGGCTTGGCGATACACTTGATGAGCTCGGGAATGAAACGCTCAATATCCTTGTTGACGATCAGACCGCAGACCTTCTCCATGGTAGCGTAGGCAGCCTTCTTGATGTCGGCCTTGGTGTCCCACATGGCCTCAGAGACAACGGGGATGAGCTCGGGGACACGGAAAGAGAGCTGAGCGGGGGCAGTCTCGACGAGAGCGTTGATGCACTCGAGAGCAGCCAGCTTCTCCTGCCACTTCTGGGCGTTGGCGAGGGACTCAAGGACGGGGGGAAGGACAGCCTTGACGGCGTTGCCGTTGACACCCTTCACGATGGCGAGGGCAGCACCCTGGGCGGCGTTCTTGACGGGAACCATCTTGTCACCGACGGCGGCAAGGACGGGGCCGAGGAGGGTGACGAGGTGAGGCTCGACACCAGGAGCGATGGTGGCGTGGGAGGCAATAGCACGGATACCCTCGCAGGCACGCTCACGGACAACAGCATCCTTCTTGTTGCTGAGCTGCTTCTGGAAGGTCTCGACAGCCCTGAAAATTTTTCATGTTAGCCATCCGCCACCGACCACATAGACGGCAGAGCGGGGTATTCTGCAGGTTATACATACTTGAGAGGGAGAGCCTGCTCGGGGATAGGGCCGCTGAACAGGTGGGCCAGGTTGTCGGCAGCAGCGTTCACCTCATCCTGGGAGGAAGAGATGTTGAGGTTCTTGATGAGGTCCTCAAGGACAGCGACGGACTGAGCAGTCTCCTTGCCGGAGACAGCAGGAACGGACGAAACATCAACAGCAGGCATTTTGATCGTGAAAGACGATGTCGTAACGTCGGAGAGAGAAGAAAGGAAGAAGAAAAAGGAGGAGAAAAGAAGCGAGAACGGGTGGAAAGCGTTCTATTAGGGTATCTCGATAAGAGGTGGCGGGCCCACGAAACCGCGTCTGGAAATTTTCACAGCACGCAGCAAACGCTCTAACACGGCCGCACAGGCAAAATCTATTTTTTTGTCCGAGAAACGACAAAAAACAAAACAAATTTTTAAGATAGAGGAGCAAACCTCTTAGAAGAGAGAGATGAAGGATGGGGAGAAAAAGGGAGGGAGGAGGGGGGGGAAGCGAAGGTGGGTGGAGGAAAGTGATATTTATCGCTTTGTGGCCTGCGTTTCGCCGCCCAACTTTTTTCAGTCCCGCCGCCAGTCCCAGAAAATCTCTTTTAATGAAAAAATTTTCGCTGTTCCTTAGAATTTGTCCCGCACTAACTTCGTTTCCGGTGTAGCGGCGATGGGCTGTCGAAGCAACCAACCGTGGCTCGTGAATGACTCTATCTGCAGCCGCTGATTGGCTGGATTTTCGTTTTCGCTGAGTCAGCCGCGTTGAACCCTCAGCCAAGGTTGCCCTGGTTGCTGCTCAACCATCAGGTTCGCTCCATCCTCACGGTCTGCCCGCTGCCATCATGGATCTTTGAAGGTTATTCCTGGCCATCGCCTTCCTGCCGTTCATTCCGACTCTTTTCCGTGCGGGAATCAGCGGAGATGGAGCAGTGGGAGCGGATATCTTGGAAATCATGATAGCCTTCCCCGACCGATATTACCCCGTCAAGAGGGATTGTGATTATTTTTACATACTTTCTGCTACTTTGTAACATATGGGATGGGCTGCCAGCCAATCCCCTTTCAGATCATCGAGCCATTTGCAAGCATCATCAAGTTGCCCCTTTCTTTGACAGGGCTGAGAGGGTCTTGAGCACAGCCGGTTTCTGTACCACCCTTTCTCCCCCTTATTGTTACTTCTGAGGATACTTGGAACGTCGCAGAATCCTCCCTACCGTTGTCCATCCCAAGTCTGGGGAAATTATTGTCAGGCTTTCATCGCTTATGGCGGAACGAACATCTTCACATGTGTATGCCAGCGTAGCAATGCTGTGAGGACAGTTCAGTACTTACTCTTCAGACTAGCCAGTCATCAATAGCCATTAGTTATTCATAGCTTGAGCCGGTCTAGGCTGACGGGCGAAAACGGAGAACGATCTGGCTCCGGGCCATGGCTCTTGGTAACTCTAACTTAGTAGAGTTTTCGTTATTATGATTTTTGATTTTACCCCCTTCTGTTATCCCTTTTCTGAAGTCTTTCTGTCTCGAAGGGGGGCTGCGCCACTTCACCCCGGGAATGATCAGAGGTGGCGACCGGCATGAAAGCAGCAGCATCTGCAGGGCCAACCAAGCCATGATGACACGGAGGGGCGGAGACTAGCCGGCCGCAGTAGATTATTATCAGTCTATCTATCAGGATGTTGCACCCCCGGATTAATGGCGTGTCAAGGACATTATCAAGGTATGTGCCAGCATGCAGCGCCATCATGAATTGAATGATGGTTTGTCGATGCATTTTGTGGTAAGATGCAGGCAAGGCCTGGGAAAATCCTGCCCGAAGCATAACCATGTTGTTAAGAAAAGGAGCATTATACTTTTGCGCCCGGAGATTGTTCCCCAGAGAGTCATGGATGCCTTATTATTGCCAAACACAAAGGGATAGGCAACTAAACACTCTCAGGCATAATTCTGGGGTTTAAGCGTCGCAAACACACGTCTGAAACAATGGCTTGTTGCAGGAGTCGATGCATCACCGCCATTTGTCTGACTCAGGCTTTTCTCACCGCATTCAAATATATCTGGCTTTAATCACTTTTCTTTACGTTATGTTGCCGATTGGCGTGTTGAGACCAAATAACTTTACAGCCCTTCTTCAAAGTGACATCCAGGCCTGCCGCCTCAGCCAACCCGAGAACCGTGCCTTATGATGTGCACCGTCAGTCTTCAGAATACGGGGGCCCCCCTCTTATCGCTCTTATCGGCTATCGAATTTTGAGTTCAATTTTCTCCGGATCTCCTTCCATTCCTTATCCCCCGCGAAAATATCCAAATCTGCAGTGGCAACCTGCAACCAACCACACTATTGCCACAACAATGGTGGAAGTAGAAACCTTCTTAGAACTCGTGAGCGCTATTCGCCCATGATGGTGGGTCGACACGTTGTTTTCCTACCGACACCTCGGAGTCTCTAAAGTGCACATCCAATACTCTTCTCCTCTCTTCGCGAGATGGCAAAGTACCCTTAAAAGTATCTATTTGGCAGATACAAATGGTCTCTCTACCTTCACTAACCATCATGGTTATCTCATGATGAGTCATTAGTAACCATTACTATCCCTTTTGGGTGTTGCCCCGGGTGCTAACCTTCAGCGCCCTTGGTACAGCAAATTACTACTTACTATATTCTGGACCTCAATCTAAACCTGCTATCAGACAATCGCGTCGCGTCTGTCTTACCACAATGCTGTCTCTTGAATATCCAACAGTTCCAATCCACGACATCATGGAGTAATATACAAAGTAATAGTTCGCTCTCGCTTCGGCTCATTCACATCTAACCATGGAAGAGTCAAGAGGCGGAGCACTATAAGTAAAGAGAGCCACACAGATATATCAATCTGTTGTCACAAGTTGTCCTTAATCTACATCAATTTCAGGCTCCTGATAAAAAAACCCGTGTTAGCTGCTTGCGACGTAGCGTGCGTGATTCCCGCCTCAGAACTGCGTCAGGAATGTTGACGATGCGCAAGAACTATACTCACACAGGTCCGGCCTTTGACCGACTCATGCCGTCCCATGCTGTCATGGCTTGAATTTATCTACCTGATACAATTAGGGCATGGCGAGGACACATGACGACGTTGCTCGATATGTCGTGATCTGGTACTAATATACCATAAATCCCAAGTCCAACTGACGAAACCCGTTTATTGTAGTTAGTCATCGCACTTGATGAAGACAATCGTACGGTCGCAGTATCACACGTTATTTCGCTGAGGATACATGTCTACTTAGATACGAGGAAATACCAAGAGATCGAGACATTTGCTGACTGAATGATATGGGTTGTTCGATCGATTCGTGTGGAGGTATCATGAGAACTGCTCAGGACAAGATTGGAATAAGTAGCCAAAATTAAAAGGATTACATATGAACAGCATCATTGGTCTAGTGGTAGAATTCATCGTTGCCATCGATGAGGCCCGTGTTCGATTCACGGATGATGCACTCGAATTTTGTTTTTTTCTTTCTATATTTGCTCCCGCCGACTGACCGCTGCGCCGATGTCATGATGGTGTAGCTTTTTCCTTCATTGTTACAATAGAGCGTATGAGACAATACTACATACTGACCTTTCTATCAGTACATGTCAAGGCGAAGGGGAAAATGCATTCGATCTATCTGGTCTCAAGAGATTGGGTTGGACAGTAGGTATCCTCCCGAATTCTTCATATCTATCTCGCACAAAGCCAGAGGATACCTGCCTTGTTTGTGTATAGGCCGTAAAGGTCTGTGTCACCAAGCAACGTGAGTCTTAGTAAGACCGGCAAGTGCAATGGTAAATGGGACAAAGAGGCAACCACATGACTACCTAGCCTCTCCCTCCTAGCATCGTCAATTTTGCGTGCCTCAATAGATCATAATGTAATACGTGCTGCATCACTTCTAAGTCCTTTGGTCGACAGCATCGATATCCATACTACCCATTATGTCGGATTCATTCCGCCAGTATTATTACGACCAGTACGATGACCCACGGAACTGCTATGGCCAGCAAGCTGCTGGATATAGTCACGGAGATACTCCAGGCAATTATTCTTCAGCGCAATACCAGCAAGGACAGCGTTCGCAGTACGCATACAATCAGGTTCTTGTATGTCTATCCGATATTACCAACCCCGTATGCGCATGCCTCATGGGCCGTAAATAATCCGTGGAGATAGCAGCAAGCTAATTTGTTAGCCTACCAATAACCATTATGTGAATCCATCCCCAGGCAGTCATCCTGCACAAGATCAGCAAAGCTATGCACCTTCCTACGACGCAAGGCAATCAGATGGACATCGGCATGAGCAACCCACGTTCATGAGATGCGAGCAAAGCTCATCTTATCTACCACAGTCTCAGCATCGGCAAGGCCAGAATGTGTCTTACTATCAGACGCAGTCAGAGCCTGTCCCTACTACAGACACATCCGAAGGTGAAAAGGGGTTTGTCTCGCATGAAGCCGGCGTCATCGGCAGGGGCGCTCTAAGTCACAAGCTGGGAGATGGGATGCTGGGTGTTGCAGGAGGTGCATTGGCAGGCGCTGCAGGCATGAATATCGCAAGTAAACTGTAAAACTGCCTATGATGATGCCTAGCATACGTACGCTGACATGTGTTTTCCGCAGACGCAAGAGGCATAGAAAGAAACACCATGGCAAGAGTTCCCGTCGTTCAAGCTCCAGTTCCAGCTCAAGCTCCAGTTCCAGCTCAAGCTCGAGTTCAAGTTCCTCTAGTGATAGCCATTAGTTTGCGTGTGGCTCGCACCTTTATCCTTCTCTGTTCGGGTTTTATTGAATGCGCCTTGGGGTGTTCGTTATTAGTTTCCAACTCAATTCGCTACTCCCGTATCGACTGTATGTCTCGTATCGATTACCGTATTAATGACCGACGCCTGTAGTGACAACCCCTCTTCTATTCACCTTGTCTGGTGACCAGACCCTTTTGGGACATCAGGGTATAGGGCCCACAATCTTCTATATATTTCTCCCTCGTCTTCTTCTTCTCTTTCCTTCTCTTCCCCTCTTCGTTATCTACAACCTCTCTCCCTCCCCATATCAATATACGTAGTAAGTTATCTCATGATGGACTCTGGTGATGAGCGAGAAGAGTGTTGATCTTTTGTTCTTCTCTCTAGACAACTACGGAAAGGTGAGCATGAGTCTAAGCAGCTCAGGTGATGCAACATATCTGATGATACTCTGTGCGTCTAGATGCCCCTCGTCGAGACATTGCCGCCACCGCCGCTGCTATCGCGGGCCCACTTAGGTCCAACTGGAACGCTCAAAAGTAAGTTTTCTATATTAGAAGATTTAGTGTATCTATGTGGCACTGTACTGGGTTCTATGATATCATACTGTTCTGTCATTAATAAATATTGATACTAACTAAGTTTATAGATTATAGATGCTCTGGAAGATGCCGGGGTTGAGGTCCCGGAGGGGGTTCTACCCCCCACCCGGGACCTCACCGAAGGGCAGAAGCTTCGAAAGAAAGAGCTCAGAGAAGAGATAGCACGACTCAAGGAAAGAGAACGTGAACACAATGAAGCTCTCCGTGTGAAGACCGAGCAATGGGACACTGCCCGCAAAGGGCTAGTGGATGCTGTAGAACGCCATGACTCTGAACGCGCCGAGTCGTTTGCGCCCGACTACCAGTTGTCCAAAGAGTTGGACGAGCAGATCAAGTCCGCTGTCGCGGAAATCAAAGGTCTCGTGTAAAAGACTGATACCGCCCTTTACATGATGGCTGGTTTTATGGGACTGAATTCGTGAATCGAATTGTCCAGCAGAGTTAGTGCTCAATATGCCACGGGCACCTTCCCATTTGGGAGGGAGGTCTCGAGCACAACATCTTCTTCACCCGTTTTACTGCATGTATTTAGATCATCTTCGTTATCCGACACTTACAAACAACAAGACGCTTCTGCACGTTTCCAGGCAGCTGTCAGCTGATCCTTCGCCTCTTCTTCCTGCGTGGTCTCCGACCATCACCTCTTCCAACCAACCAACCAACCACCCAGCCCCTTGAGATCTAGATAGATCAAATTCATATATATTTGACCCTTTGTCTTGACGATTGATTTGTCTGCAAGTTCTTGAAGAGGATGTAGACGCCTTCGACGTAGCTAGAGAAATGTTCCCTCATATTCTTATCGAGCAATGTGCCGTCATCGTTCGATGGCAATTGCAAATCAAATGTCATTGTTATCCGGGCAACAGTTGCCCTCATGTTCATGAGTGCTAGCGGTTTGCCGATGCATGCGTAGGGACCTTGAAATAGTCAAACTCGCAATTACAGGCGTGGTTAGAATAAGCAGACACGTTACTGCCACACCGGCCAGATTTCCTCCACACCGGCCTTCGCTCATGCCACACCCTCTGCCTATCTTATAAAACAAGATCCCATCCATTTAAGGCAAGGCTTGGGCTCTAGAACAGGCGGGATCCTATCACCTGCTACTCTTAGGACTTTTGTTCCTGAGGCATGGATTCAGCATCTTAGGTATTGAAATTTACCCATGTTGGAAAAGCAGTAAAACAAATCAGAGAGGCCACATTTTAAATGAATGGGACCTTACCTTACAAGATAGGCGGAGGGTGTGGCATGAGCGAAGGCTGGTGTGGAGGAAGCCTGGCCGGTGTGGCGGTAGCGCCTCCCTCAGAATATTGGCAAATCCAGCAACAAAGATATAACCCACCGAGTAAAAAAGGAGCATAGGCAGATTTATATTTCATCGCCTCAGGGTATCTGTACCACCTCTCAGGGAGGAGCCGATTTGCATTCTCGTAGAAGGCATTGGCTAGAAAGGTGAGCATTTGCTTTTGTCAGACTGAGGGATTATATAGTCCACTTACATCTTCCAATAACCCATTGTGGGCAAGAGACTGTCATGTTTCCTGGTATGTAGGTGTCACCGATCATGATGCCCTCCGGTGGTGTCTTTCTAGGAATAATGCTTCCAATTGGAGGATGTAGACGGAGTACCTCGTTGATAAACCCATTGAGATGTCTCAAGCCTGCGATTTTCTCGTGCATATACTCCCCGCTAGGCTCGACAGCACATAGACTTAGCTCCTCGCGGATCATCTTCACGTGTACTGGGTGTTTAGCCAGCTCGTAGATAATGGTGATTAGAGCTGCTGCGGTAGTGTCACTATCGTTCACTTGTGAGTCTGCCTTGCTAGAAAGAATAGCTTCGAAGAGGTGCATACCTCCCTGCTGCAATTATCAATTCAACATCCCCAAGCAACTGATAGAATTCTTTAGTTGTAGGTACTCGTCCTTGTAACTCCACGAGCAGCGACGAGCTGATATCGGGTATTTCGGGCGTTTTCTAAAAGCATAAGTGATTTACTCGGGCATAAAACAGCAGAGAAGCCTCAAAGACAATACCCTCATTCTCGTCTTCAGGCGCTGATGGCTGAACTTCTCATATCTCAACGCATCCTTGTTCATCCCCGGTATAGAACCCAGCAGCCGAAGGGCCCAGATAGGCACGGAGAACTCCAATGGCTTAAGCATGTCGTTCAGGATCTGGATTGCCCAGTGATTGGCACTAGCATCCAGCATGCCGAAAGTCTTACCGAAAGCCAAGTCACCCATCACATCATAACTGTACCATGTGAGATAGTTGCTGATGTTAATGGCTTGATCACCAGCGGCCGAGTTTAAAAGATCGATGAGCTTTTGTCGATAGACTTGAATGCGTTTTTCGTATGCTCGAAGTGATTTATCGCTGAAGCCTAGACTCCATACTCTCCGTCGTTGGTCATGAGCTTCCCTGTTTCGATGTGCATGTAGCGATTGCACTGGTGCACCGAGGTCATAGAAGGGCGCTTTAGTACAGGAGGACTTAAATCCATAGATGATATTTACGGCATCGGGGTGG
Organism: Aspergillus piperis CBS 112811; assembly: GCF_003184755.1. Lineage (NCBI taxonomy): Eukaryota > Fungi > Ascomycota > Eurotiomycetes > Eurotiales > Aspergillaceae > Aspergillus > Aspergillus piperis. The sequence goes on from NW_020291591.1 coordinate 1,540,398, forward strand.
ATTATGGAGAGATCAGATGGGCCTATGCGCACAAATGGTCCGTACTTCTTATGCAACTCTTCGAGGACCAGGTAGAGGGGTTGGTGAAGTAGCTTTGCTGGTAGCCAGAACCCAGATAGACGTGCACCTAGGGGGCCGGGAAACCGTCCTAACGGATGAAGAAACATCCTGTAAATGATGAGGCTGCAGTATAGGCCCAGCAGATGTGTAGATATTAGGCTCAGAGATGCGGTGCTTGCTCGAGTAAATGAGATTTTTTGTGCATATTGAATCGTTGCAGCAACTAGTATCGACAAGCCACCATATGTGTAGAGATACCGAATAGGATAGAGATGGTGTTCGCCAGAGCGAAAGTAGAGACTGTGAGCTAGCACACCTAGAGTGAATGCTCCAGCTTGTAGTTGTAGTCCATTTTCCATAATCATGACCACAGGCTTGAAGCCAAACTTGTGACGAGAAGGGCGTTAGTGATATCAGAGATTGCTAGAGGGCGACGTTTATTCTAACAAGGACTTACAACAGTGAAGTTGTATCGATGCTGCCTAGTGTTCATGATGAGTTCAGTCGGTGGTACAACCAATGCCAATCTTATGTCGACTTACCCAAATCCTTGAATGGTCTTTTCAAGTGTGCGGCAATATTGTCCATCTGCTCTCACAGTCGCATGAAGCGGAGAAACCCGAGCAGGACATGTATGGGCCCTGCATCTGGGATCCCTTTTAGCAATTGTTCCACCGTACCCTGCAATCCTGGCGTAATTTAAGCAGGCTAGTACCCACCTTTGGCATCGCCTGGACTGGTACTATGCTTGTGAAATATGGGAGGTTAAGCATTCCAATCGCCATGTATGTAAGGTTGTACGCTGTTCCTGGTAGATGTCACATCTGTTCAATGTTTGTGCATTGTTGTGGACCCATTTTCACACCAGCCCCCTCTCTCCTTAATTTAGGGGAACTAAACTAGTCCCTGAAATTTTCTTCTCCATAATAAACAGCAAAGGGGTCTATTCTGCACCTACCGAAGAGTATCTCTATAGCCCAAAATCAGGTCTTTTCAAAGCACCGCCGTATTTCTTGAAACGTCATTAACTCTAAACCAGAGTCTCTCAGCGCCAATGCGCTCCACAAACTTCAGGCGGCAACACCGGAGTTCGGAAATTTACTACCTGCAGCGGAGTGTTAGGGTTTTCAAAGAGCGTTGCATATCTGAATGGTTACACAAGTATCGGCTTTGTGCCCGCCTTGTTGTGGCTTTCTGTTTAGAATGCATATATGCTCGCAGAACAGACAAGTGCGACACTCCTCAACCTCGTTCGGAGTGGGAACGGTAAAATACTTGATCATACTGCCTTTTGTATAAGGGCAATACACTGACCTCTTGGACCAGCAGATCTGCGAGCATCATCTACCTCGAGAGATAGGTTAAACCAAAATGGCCTCATCTTTCCTGAGGGACGAAACCTCATCTCATCCAAAAGGTGTGGAGGCATCACCACCTGACGATTTACCTGAAAATCAGAAGGCGAATGCTGGCACCGACTCCCAGTCAACCCCAAAGCCATGGGATACCATCGTGAAATACCAAACCTCAACCAATGGCGCCGAATCGTCCTGGTGGCGGAACATTGGCCCACTCCTTGGTCGGTTGCTGCAACTAACAGGCTACTCTGTGCCTATGCAATTCGAATATCTACTCTTCGCGCGGAATCACATTGTCCCCGCTCTCGGACCGTATCCGCAGCGCTGGCCAAGCGTTATGACCTATACCGACCTGCCGATTGAGATGAGCGTTAATTTCCAGGATCACAATGCATCGACTGTTCGTGTGGGCATTGAGCCGATCTGTGAGTTTGCGGGAACATCTAGTGATCGGTTCAATCAGACTGCTACGGAGCGGCTGGTTGGTCGACTGTCTACATTGGGAGGACTCGACCGCATGCTGTACCATCATTTCGTTAGGGATTTTGGAATCACTGAGATGGAAACATTGAAGGTGAAACAAGGGGAGTTTAAGAGGGACTCAGTGCAGTCGATGTATAATATAGGGTTCACCTTTAAGAGGGTTGGGGCAGCTAGTGTGGATACGAAGGGGTATGCTTTTCTCAGGCTCAAGGAGAAGGCGTCTGGCGTGCCTATGCAACGATTACTCCGTGATTCATTGAGCCAGCTAAATGTGACGGCAGAGAGAAGAGACAGTGAGGCAGTTCAGAAGGTGATTGAGTACATGGAAGAAGGCGGGGGATTCAATGAGTACACATACCTGGCTTGGGACTTTGTCGATTCGGCCAAGTCCCGAATCAAGGTTTATGGGGTCCTTGGAGATTTAAGGATGGAAAAGGTAAAGGAGGTATGGACCATGGGTGGAAGGCTGAAGGATTCGGCTACGATGCAGGGCCTGGAGTTGGTCCGACGGCTATGGGGATTTCTGGAGGGCAACGGTCAACAAGGACAACATCCTTCTAAGGCGCCAATACTGATGTGGAACTATGAAATCCGACCGGGCCGCGACGAGCCCATCCCGAAGCTGTACCTCCCACTTCTTGGGAGGAACGACATGTTCGTGGCCAAGACGCTGGCGCGCTTCTTTGACTCGCTCGGATGGGCGGACGAGGCTCGGAGCTATGTGGCTAACGTGCAGTATCTGTTGTGAGTTCTGCCCTTTCCCGATCACAGTTATTCCGACTGACATTGATGACAGTCCGGATGAAGACCTCGAGCAGTCTGCCCGGCTTCACTCGTGGGTGTCGCTAGCGTATACCAGCCAGGCGGGGGTCTATGTGAGTGTGTACTATCACTCCAGCCTGGCCTAGAATCAAGTCTTGGAATCGTCATCATGAGCATCGCACAAGGGTATTACTATGAACTGAACTGTTGCATAAAAAAGGTCGTACGCGTAAGTAACCATTTGGCGGACATCTAGGCGTTCTGTGCGACCACCACACCGGTAAGTCAAAGCAGGTTAATAATCGAAAGAAACCCCAGACAGGGATATAGACTACTTCCTAAGTAAGACGGTGGCCATTTTCTTTTCCACTCAGCGGGGATTGGCTGCCGTCCGGCTATTGTGCGGCACCAGCTGACCAGAGCCGAGATGGGGACTAATTCACCCCATGGCACCCCCGCGGAGCTGAGAAGCGATGGATAAGACAGGTAGCAAGGGAGGGAAGGAAAGAAAAAACAGTGTAATCCGGCCAACGAGGGAGGGGCGCTCGGGCAAAATCCGCGCGCAGAAGGATTCTTGGGATGGAACGAACTGGGTCTCGTGTCCGGGCCGAGAACCGTTGATTCGTTGGGAGAGAAACCTGGCGAGCAAGTTGGTGGCTGACGGGATGCCAGTGGGAGAGTGAAAAGTTTACTAGGCGAGTTGGTAGTCTGGGACTAGATAGAACTAGATAGAACTAAGGGTAAGGATAGCTCGGGGTTTTACCCCGCGATGGAGCCACGCACGGCCGGGGGGTGAGGGTTTTAAATTGTTCGCTTACCCCGGCGGCCATTGGCGGTCTGGAATTTATTTAGAGTTGATGGGACCCTGTGCAGCCGTTAATTGCGGCATAAAAAACAGGAGATAGAACAGAGAATACGATGGAGACTTTTTCATAGATGGAAGCCCAGATCTGGGGAGGAAACAAGAAGAGGGAGAAAGAGACAAGCCGCGACAAGGCGGGCTTGGCTGGTGGAGTTGGAGCTGGAGAGCCGCTTGGCAGTAAATCTGGGGAAATCTTGGCGGGGGAAACACACACAGAGAGAGAGAGTTTTAACATTCTTTCACAAAAAGAAATAAAGGCAGTAGGCTCTCAGATCACTCGATTACATCAGATGAGCAATTGACATGGCCAACGATGTGTCAAAAAATAAATAAAGTGCTCATACAAACAAAGACAGAGGAACAACAAGCAGTGCTAGAGCGTGATGATGGCATCCGGCCTGACTAAGGAAATCCCCCGGTCATTTACGATTTGCCCAGAAACTCTGGTTGAGGGGCGGCGTTAAGCTTTCCAACCTCTCTCGTTGCTTTCTGTTCCTCTCTAGCTTTCCAAAGCTTCCCCAGATGACTTGATGGGACCCATCTGTTCCGGAAGATGCATCTTCCTCCTGCTCGTCATGGGAGGGATCGGCACCTGTCCGGCCATGCTCACCGTCGTCGGCTTTCTGTTCCAATTTCACGGCCTTCGTCCTTCTGCCCGATAATCGGGGCATAAAAGCCTGCTCCCCGCCAGCTGATGGCTCGTTCGTTTCTTTTTTCCCCGACCAGGCCATCCATTTCTTTTCCTCAATTCCCCAACCGCGCAGCGCTTGTAGACGCGCTCTCGCCGTGGTTCTTTTACTCCCTTCTTCCATCATGTCCCACTACTACGAAGGGGACAAACCCTCCACCGGGGTGCCCGTTCCCGTCCAGCTATCAGCTGCTGACGAGGATGAGCAGTCCACGATGAGTCCCATCAAGTACATGGCCACTCGTCTTACAACCTTGGTGCCTCCTATGAACCCAGCTCCCAATCCCTTCAAGGCGCTCATGCTCCTCAATCGGAAGCAATGGCTCTTTTTTGGGGTATGTTTCATCCCAAACCTCAGACGCCGGACCCTCTTCTTGCGCCATGACTAACCGCGGCTCTAGGTTGCTTTTGCCGGCTGGACTTGGGATGCTTTCGATTTCTTCACCGTGTCCTTGACTGCCACCGATCTTGCAAAGACCTTCGACAAATCTGTCACCGACATCACCTGGGGCATCACCTTGGTGCTGATGCTCCGCTCCGTGGGCGCCATTACATTTGGAGTCGCTGCCGATCGCTGGGGTCGCAAGTGGCCCTTTATCGTTAATAACCTCCTGTTTGTCGTGTTGGAACTGGGTACGGGTTTCTGTCAGACCTACAAACAATTTTTGGCTTGTCGCGCTCTCTTTGGAATCGCCATGGGTGGGTTGTACGGCAATGCCGCGGCGACCGCGCTTGAGGACTGTCCTATGGAGGCGCGCGGTATCGTGTCTGGCTTGCTGCAGCAGGGCTATGCGTTTGGATACTTGCTGGCTACCGCATTTGCACGCGGCCTGGTCAACACCACTTCCCACGGATGGCGGCCGCTCTACTGGTTTGGGGCCTGTCCGCCCGTGCTAATCATCATCTACCGGATGTTCCTGCCGGAGACCGATACCTTCCTTCAGCGCCAGGCCACTCGAGAGCATGTTCGCGGTGGAGTGACTACAACCTTCTTGTCCGAGGGTAATACAGCCCTGAAGAGACATTGGCTGCTTCTGATCTATCTGGTCTTGCTCATGGCTGGCTTCAACTTCATGGTACGTTTGAATGCATACTTTACTCAATTTAGTCGATTCAGCGTCACTAACCAAACCCCAGTCTCACGGCTCCCAAGATCTCTACCCGACCATGCTTGAAAACCAATTCAACTTCTCCGCCGATGCCGTTACTGTTACCCAGGTCGTCGCCAACCTCGGCGCCCTGACCGGAGGTACTACGTGCGGCTGGGCCAGTCAGATCTTTGGACGCCGCTTCTCCATCGTCTTCATTTGCATTATTGGCGGCGCGCTCCTCTACCCTTACACATTTGTCACGAACCACAGCGTTATGGCTGCTGCCTTTTTTGAACAATTCTGCGTGCAAGGCGCATGGGGTGTCATCCCCATCCACCTGATGGAGCTGTCGCCGGGTGCTATCCGCACCTTCGCGGTAGGTACGGCCTACCAGCTGGGCAACCTCGTCTCGTCGGCTAGTTCGACGATCGAGTCCACGATCGGGGAACGGTTTCCCTTGCCTCCCACAGAGGATGGTACCAAGCGGTACCAGTATGGCAAGGTCATTTGTATTTTTATGGGCTGTGTGTATGGATATACGATCTTGGTGACGCTGATCGGCCCCGAGCGGCTAGGTCGCAAGTTCGATGTCGCGCATGATGGCGATATGGCGGTTGTGGCAGCACAACGGGGAACGGATGGGGAGGTGGAGGTAGAGGGTGATCCGGAGAAGGGCACGTCGAGGATGGTGGAGGGTTGATTCGATCAGTCGGTTAGATGTACTGTTGATGATGTTATGATGTGACGAGATGAGTGATATTCATTATGTTATATAGCCGATTGCAATGCATGAGAATGTACGCTATGTTTGTTGGCTTAGTACATTGTTTGACTCCGTCCCGAGATGTCTCACTCCACCTGGCCCAACATCCTATCGCGTTGTAGAGTCTATGACACAGAACAGATCAGTGGGGATGTCGCAGATACCTAAATTATTGTAATCGATATCATTAGTCCAGGCACTGGTACAATAACAACCGATGATGATTGTAGAAAAAGTAAGAAAGACATCAGAATCTGCTTAATAATCGATGCTCATCAATCCCCTTTGGGACCGATCACAGGGTTGAAGATGGAGGATCATCATTGTAATCATTCTTCTATTAAGTGGCAAGGAAAGCTTTAACTTACCATACTATAGATAATGTTGATGGCAGGAAGTAAGCAAAAATGTTCGAATAGTGGCCATTTCCCCTGGGCACACAGACCCTTTTATACAGCCAGCCGGTCAGGAGATTCTTCCTTAGGCAACCAACCAGCCAACCCCGCACGGATTGGAACTAAACTGCATTCATTCCAATGCAGTGAACCGGGATGCTGACAGACAGTCCTGTAATGCACGGTGGAAATATACTTTCTACTCGTAGGATACCATTACTAACGAATTATTTGTATAGAATACCAGTAGAAATAGCTAGTTGTTTGAGTTTAGATCGAGATCAAAGGAAAAATGGATCCACTCTCGGACATTGGCATCGCAATCTCGTGGAGCGGAGATCGGCGACGCTCTTTTCTCAGGGTCTGATTGATTCATGACCTTAATTTGAGTTGGCTGATGGAGTGCTGAGCTTATGGTTCATGGTTCTTACCAACATGTTGATGGCTGTCATTATTCAGTGGGGATATGGAGGAATTCCATGGACGAATTGTACTCTATGTGCCCTCCCCTTCTGTCTCTGACATCAATCAGTTTAGTTTCCTGGTGGATGTATCCTGACGGTACTACCTCGGGGGTTTCGAACATCGTCACCTCATCTTCTTTTTTTCGCCCCTACCCACTGTTTCTACTTGCAATGCAGATGCATTAGATCCCGTCTATCTAGACTCAGATTATTTGCAGTTCCACCTCACGAGTCAAGAATGAATTGAGATCGTCATCCCGACACAAAGAGCTAGGGCAGCAAAAGAGAGACGCCGACCAGAACCGCCAAGCCCCGGACCGGGACTGGCGCTGCTCTCAACTTTCCCTTACAACTTCCAACTTTCATTTCACTTGCTCGTCTTCGTTTGCTACGCTCCTCGCTCCTCCTCCGTTTCGGGCTTCATCTTTCCCTCCCTCTCCTTTCGACCTCCTCCTCTCCCATCCGGTCGTTTCGGTTTGCCTTTCCTTTTCTTTTATTGGGATCTCTCCGTCCTCCTCATCTTTCCCCGGTCGGCGACTCCCTCGTTCGTCCGCAACCCAAACCCCCCGACTGCAAGGGTCCGGTCTCAACGCCCACAGGAGGTAGAGGGAAGACCGCAAAGAAGACGAGGAGCAGCTTCAATCTCCAACGCGTCTAATATATCTCTCCTGCATTTGGTACTACCGGCAGCTGCAAACCCTCATTCGCTCAATTCCTCGCGATCCGATCCGTTGGCGCATTCCAGCCTTTTCCTCAGGGTCCAACAAGCAGCCGTGATCCCCTTGCCGCCTGGCTGCTCCTCCTTCCCCCCCACAGATTCCTTACGATCCTACCCTCTTCCCCCGAAGACACCACCACCGCCTTCTCCTCCTCCTCCCCTTCTGCCTCCGAACCCGGCCCTTCCCCCCCATACGTGCTGGATGAGTATCTCGATCGCCGCCTCTTCCAATGCACAGACGCTCGTCTGGCTCGCCAGCCGAGGACGACGCTGAAGAATCCCTGGCCCCCGTCTCTCGCACCCCGACAGACCCGAGTCCTGCGCCTCAAGTCCTCGATCCGCCGGAAAATTCGCGTCCGCAGGCCGCTGCCAGGACCGGCACCAGCTTCGATCTTCGTCGAGATGCCTCCAATCCGCGTTCCCGAAATTCTAGCCTTTGGCGCACTTCCTCCTCCTCCACCGAATCCCGCTCCTCCGCCGTTATGATGCCGCTGGCTTCCCAGCGATTGCCCATGGAAGCCTCCCCGGACGGTCACCTCCGCTTTCGACCGTCGCGCCTCCGCAGTCCCTGGCCCGTTTCCATTCTGACCGCGCTCACCACCCTGGTCGCCTCGATATTTCTCTTCTTCATCCTCCGGTCCTTCTCCGAACGGCAGATTGGCGGCGATGGCTGTGGGATTCCCGTCATGAGTCCCACCTTCCTTCGCATGGTGGGTTTCGATACGGAACATACCCGGTTTGCGAGCAAGTATAATCTGTTCCTCTATCGGGAGGAGGGTGTCGACCCGTACAACCAGGAGAACTTGGGCGTAAGTACCTGGCCAATGATTGTGCCGCGTGGCTGTGGCGTTTCCTCCCCGATCGCAGGCTGACTATGTATTCTGCTACATCCAGTTAAACGGTGCCCCTGTCCTCTTCCTCCCCGGAAATGCCGGCAGCTATCGACAAGTTCGCTCCCTGGCTGCCGAAGCCTCGAGACACTATGCCGACGTCGTCCGACATGATGAGGAGCGGCTCAAATCAGGTACCCGCAGCTTAGACTTTTTCATGATCGACTTCAACGAAGACCTGGCGGCCTTCCATGGCCAGACACTACTCGATCAAGCGGAATATGTCAACGAAGCCGTCTCATACATCCTCTCGCTCTACCATGATCCGCGACGGTCGCGGAGGGACCCTGGCCTTCCCGACCCCAGCGCGGTGATTTTAGTTGGGCATTCCATGGGAGGCATTGTCGCACGCACGGCGTTAACAATGACGAATTACCAGGCAAACTCGGTCAACACGATTGTCACCATGTCTGCACCGCACGCAAAGCCCCCCGTTTCGTTCGAATCGGACATCGTTCATACATACAAGCAAATCAACGATTACTGGCGGGATGCCTACTCCCAGACCTGGGCGAACAATAACCCACTGTGGCACCTTACGCTGATCTCGATCGCGGGTGGTTCGCGCGATACGGTGGTTCCGTCGGACTACGCTAGTATCTCGTCGCTGGTTCCGGACACGCACGGCTTCACAGTTTTCACCTCGACGATCCCTGATGTCTGGATCGGTATGGACCATCTGTCAATTACGTGGTGTGACCAGTTCCGCAAGGCAATCATCAAGTCGTTGTTCGACGTGGTGGATGTCCGTCGGGCCAGCCAGACAAAGCCCAGGGCCGAGCGCATGCGGATCTTCAAGAAATGGTATTTGACTGGATTAGAGTTGACCGCTGAAAGAACGCTCCCACAGAAAGGTGCGTATGCGATAGCACTCGTCGATACTGTTGCTAACTGTTATTAGAACCATCTACATTATTGACGCTGGAAGATAGCACCAACATCATCCTGCCGCAAGGCCAGCGACTAATTCTTCGCGAGCTCGGCCACAGCCCGAATACCAACGTCCACCTGCTTCCCGTTCCGCCGCAGGGTGTGTCGGGGAAGAAGTTTACTCTTCTTACAGATCAGAAATTAGACAACCCCGGAGAGCAGGGGACATTGGAGGTTCTCTTTTGCAGTGTCTTCCCGTTGCACAACGGCAAGTTTGCCAGCATTTTCTCGATGAACATGGACTTTTCCGGGAGCAGCGCCGGCTCGACGCGCCTGGCTTGCAAGAACGCTGCGGAGGATGGCATACACCTACCAGCGTCGACGAGGACCTCGAAGCAAGCGTATGACCGGACCTCCCCTTTCTCGTATCTCCAGTACGATCTGGAGGATTTGGTCGAGCACCAGTTTGTGGCAGTGGTCGACAAAGCGCGGTCTCCAACTCGCGGCTGGGTGGTGGCGGAGTTCTCCGACAGCTCTGACTCGGTCATCCGAGCTCGTGTGGGCTTGGGCGGCTTGCTCAGTGCTGGACTGAAGATGAGACTTCCGGCGAACCGCCCAATGCTCACTGAGGTGAGAATTCCGGCGCTGCATTCGAGTTTGTTAAATTACAAGCTTAAGATCGTCCGCCGGGGTTACGGAGAACAGCCCGAGCTGTTTGCACCGCTATTGCGCCAGTCGATCCCTGATCCCCACGAGTCCAAGTTCTTTGTCAATGTGAAGCAGGTCAATGTCAATCTGCACGGAGTCGCTCCGTTCATGCCTCCGCCTCTTCGTGAGCAAGCCACCCTTGGTGGAGTGTCTTTCCATTTGTGGACAGATCCGAGCAGCGAGTCAACGGTTGACATCTCCCTGTCGGTGGACGTCCTAGGTAGTCTAGGTGAGCTCGTGATGCGGTACCGCACCGTTTTTGCTGCCTTCCCGATTCTGGTAATTGCTTTGGTTCTGCGCAAGCAGTTTCAGGTCTATGACGAGACGGGTTATTTTATCACCTTCGCAGAGGGGTTGGATAGCACACTGCGGTCGTCTTTGCCTATTTTGCTGCTCGCCATGTCGTTGCTGGCTTCTTCCCTGGCTACGTCGACTACGCTGCCTCCAAGCGATGATCCATTTCATTGGCGCACCAACTCCACGGAGTCGCCCGTTGATTTTACGAAGAATGACCTACTGTTGGGATCGCAGGATGCTTTCTTTTGGTTCTTGGTTCCTGTGTTCGGTCTGATCAGTGTGGGCGTGTGCGTGATGATGAATTATGTGGCTCTGTCCCTGCTGTCGGTTTTGTCTTTCTTCTATGGTCTGTTGAACAGCAAGTCAGGGTATATCAAGCGTGATGACAAGGGGTGAGTTGTCCTCTATTATTTTGCATGCACAATGCTGACCATATCAGCAACCTTCCCATCTTTTCGGCCCCTACGCCCAGACGACGGTTGATTAACACCGCTATTCTGCTGATTCTTGTTGCGACTACTATCCCGTATCAGTTTGCCTATATGGTGGCGTGCATCGTGCAGCTCGCTACTTGCGTGCGAGCCCAATGGCATGCGAAAGAGACGGTATGCATACTCGCATTGTTGACTTGCGTTTGCTAATAATCCCAGAAATCTACGACTCATTATAATTTCGCCAATCTTACATACTCGATCTTTCTCCTGATGCTGTGGATCCTGCCGATCAACATCCTTGTCCTGCTCGTGTGGGCACATAACCTTGTGGTGCATTGGTTCATGCCATTCTCCTCCCACCACAATGTGCTGTCAATTATGCCGTTTATCCTGCTCGTTGAGGCCATGACGACAGGAACGATGGTCCCTCGAGTCAGCTCACGGTATGCTCCTTCAATACTAGTGTAATCTCAAAACTAACTGAATAGGCTAAAAAACGTCACCTCCCTCATTCTCTTCGCCCTTGCCATCTACTCCGCAGTCTACGGCGTCTCCTACGGCTACCTTCTCCATCACCTTACTAATCTTTTCGCCGCCTGGCTCGTGGGCATCTACCTCTTCAGCAGCGGCTTCTCACCCCGCCGACTTTGGCGCATCCTAGAAGGCGACGACGCGAACTCCTCGGCCGAACCAGGGAGTAGTCACATGAAGAAAAAACCATAATTCTACTACACCATACATATCTTATCCTTTATTCTTCTATTATATGTCCCGTTGCATCTTACCGGTTGCGGACCATGATTAACGGCGTTTTGCTATTTTTGGAAGCGGCGTTTGCTTTTTGTTTTCTGACCGAGGGTCGATGTACAGGATTGTGCTTGTTATGTGCTCATATGAATGATTTTATACTATATCGTGTTTGAGTGATCCTGACGGAAGGTGGGATCTGTGATGGCGGATGGATGTATCTTATTAGCTTTGTGTGTGTGTTGTTGATACTGTCTGAGTATGAGTGTGTGTTTGTATATACGGTTGGATCTGGAAATAGACTTTGGCCGGGTAATAGTGACGAGAGATGGTGTTGCTGTTCATATTTTTCCACTATCGTCAATGTAGGCGATATCTATAACCTATAATATTTGCACCTCGTGCCTCTTCAGTCAAGTGCCTTGATCATCCAACGCTATATCCAAGCCACATTAGACATGACGCAGCATGTCCCGAAGTAGGATCTACTTTGCTGACCACTTCACGGGCATCTACCACGAGACAAGACTGATTCCAAATCAAGCTGCTATATCTGGTCAGATGCAGTAGCACATTGACCTCATAGAAGACAACCTTCCGAGCCAAGAAGAGATTTAGTTGTCACCAGATAGTTTACAGTCCAAGATAGCCCTGGTCTACGCATTCGTATCTCGACCCCTGCGCATGCATAGCTTGTCAGCTTCCATATATTCTGGTCTCTAAGCACATTCTACATTTCCATATAAAATGATCCGTTCCATATCCCTTAAAGCTATACATGCACTTGATAGTGAACAATCCTGTTAAGATATTCACTACAGCTAGACAGCTGTCAGCTGGTTCTTCGCCTTTTCTTTTTGTATGGTCTCCGACCACCACCTCTTCCAACCAACCAACCCCGAGGCCCCCGAAACATAAGGAACAAGCCAAAATGCTCATCTTCCTCGGCAAGCTAACCTACCCGCCCTACGCCACGAACGAACTCTTCGCCGTCATCTTCAGCAACAACATGCAACAAGGTGAAAAAGTCGCCGTCGTTCACCAATGGACTAAGGATGCGGCCGGACAGGAAAAAGCCAATTCCTTTGCGCAGGGGACTGTTGATAAGGCGGTTATCACGTCGGCGGGGGAGAAGGAGATGGAGTTCTTTTATGGGGAAAGGGAGACGACTTATTACTGGTACTTGCTCTAATTCTTCTTTCCGCTTTCTATAGGAGTATTGATTTCGAACTAGATGAGTGAGTGCTAATGTTTTGGGGTTGTAGGTATAAGGGCACCCAATCCGGGAGTAAATTGACATTGTCGATGTTCAACAAGAGTGGAGAGGAAGTAGTCAAGAAGATTGAGCTCCTGGCGACGTATTATTGATCATTATCTAGTATTCTGCTTTCGTTGTCTATTCAGAGTTCATACATCATGATGCTACTTGCATCAATCTGACAGAAAGGAACAGAACTCAACAAGAAGAAGTCTACGAGCTATAATCCTTCCACTTCCACCTTCCATATCCATGACATGTATGGTTATCGCCTCACCCTCTCAAATACTGCCTCATACCTCTCCAACGCCTCAGTGAACCTCCTCGCCGACTCAGTTGACTTTTCTAAAGCGTCATCTAGTCTCTCCCGTGCTTCGGTATACCTTCGAAATGCTTCGTGGAAGTCATCTTCTGATTTATCATAGTTCTTTTTGGCATCTTCGGTTGCATTTTGTGCTTGTACTGCCATGTCTCGTGCTGAGTGGGCTGCTTCTCGTGCCTGTTCGAGGGCTCCGGTGAGAGGTGAGGGTTCGTGGTCCGTTTGGGTTAGAGGGAGGTGGGATTGGTAGTGGCAGAAAAAGGACATGTTAAAGGTTGAGGGTATATAGGTAGGGAGGTTGCGCCTGAGCAGAGGAATGATGTTTGCCTGTGAAGGTGGATTTGGGGGTCTTGATGGGAAACAGTGGTGTTAGGTGCAGTTACCAAAGCAGCGGTAATATCAGAATGATACTTGAATTTTGCGCGCATATGATGTACATATGACGGCTGATGGCAAATTCCTTAGATTATACTACTTCCATAGTGTATGTTTCTTGTAAATGTAAATGTATGTAATTTCATTCGTTCAAGGAGTTGTGTTTTAATCTTGAGACAATCGGTATCGGCTGATCTTGGTCACATCTATACAGGTCGATTGTTACTCCGATTTCTCAAGATATCTGCAGGAATATGCACGCTCAGAAGCTCAAGAAGAGTCGCTCATGCACAGAACCTTTCAATTTCGCCTCTCTAGAAATTGAATTTGATACTTTATGAGTTCCTCAGCTAGTGCAGAACAAAATATCTGGCAGAGGGAAAGGCAGCACACATCAGCTGCGTCTATAAAAACGGTACACCACGCGCCATCGCCAAACGGCTCGGGAAAACCCGCGGATTCTTGCCAGGCAGCAATTGTGAGAGAAATCAGGCTGAAATATAACTTTTTACTCGAGTGGAACTGAAGATGGTCGCTTGCGGCCGTAGGGGTCGCGGATTTTCTTCCCCATCAAGAGTTGCCGCTTTTCGATTGGAAGTGAATCGAGTTGCGAACAATCAAAGTCAATAATCAACGCCCGGCGTAGCTCGGGGTTCCACAACGCGTTCTGGGGCTGGATATTATGATGTATGACCCCCAGAGAGCGGATCTCCTTTTCAGATCTTTTGACTTCGCGTTTAAAGGACTTGTCCTCGCAATTATCGATCTGCTCTCCTGCCCAAGCCATGAGGAGCATGTGGTTGATCTCGGTTCCATTTGAGAAGTGGGCCATTCTCAAATCAACTGTCCCAAGGACAACAGGGACTGCAGATCCCTGTGCTTGATGAAGTATGCGGTAAATGTCTGCTTCATGAGAGACCTTTTCCTTCCAAAGCTCAGATGAGGCTCCTTTGCCAACCACAGTATACCCAAGTGTCGAAGATGTAATCTTAAATAGTGAGCCGGTTGACGCACAGCCACCGATGGGCGTGCATCCATGGTCAAATTCTTTATTGAGCTGCTTCTCGATTTTCCGGACCAACGTTTCAGGAAGAATCTGGTGATGGTCGTCATTTGCACCTAGCCGGTGCAGCGCTACGTTCGGACACTGTTTGTCCAGACTTCTCCCATGCTGCAGACCAAGCAAGCAACGCTGGGTACAAAATTGAGCTGTACCTTTGTTGGTGTCTTCCCCGCTAGAATCAGTGTCCTCTTAGAGCCCCGATGACTCAGCATTCTCGCTGATTCGACGCTTTTGTCTCCTGGGACCTGTATTGGTATCTGCGTCCGGGGTTAGGTGGCGCCGCATGCGAGTCGGAGTCGGCATCCTGCAGTCTTCTGTCGGCGACATAATAGAAAATTGGGATGGCTGGCACTTTGTCGAGGTGTCTGCGGAGGTGTCTTCGACCGTTGCGGTGTTGGGATTCCGCAAATTTGCTATTCTGCATCGTAGAGCCACTGTATCACATCAAAGCGGTAACCACGTACCATCCCGTCTTTCAAACAAGGGTGGTGCTGACAGCTCAAGGGCAAATGAACTTTCCAAATTACAAACCTTCAGCGTCAGGCATATAGCGATCTTTGGACGAGTTCATGATACTAGGAAGAGTCATAAAGGATTCTGCCTGGCAAAACCCGCATATCAGGAATAGAAGTTTCTGTTCGATCAGTCTAGAGTGACTCAACCTTCCAGACGTTTGAATGCCCAATAAGTTGCCTTGATCAAACGAAGCGCTGAGGTTGGGGAGACACAGCTGTATGGGCACATGTCCTGGGCGTTTGTGTATGATTCCAAGGACGCTTAAATGAGTAACTTTATGGTCGTTTTCACAGGTGTCTTCCGCGCGTGTTTACCCGCGTGTTTGCATTCTTGGCTTGCCAGGATTATGGAAAGCCTAGGTTAATCCAGACTTGTACTAAGCACACCAATTTTGCCCTTAGTAATGTCTACTTCAATCTAAGTATGTACATCAAATAGATGTGTTTGAGGGTTCCATGGGCCCTGGTGGGGTGTCCGCAAGTGGAAGTAACTCAAAACAATAGCAGCAAGGATACAATATATATCACAAGTCCAGGGTGCATTCGTTGCGAGGATTCCTCTATAAAACAATCTCCAATTCAAGTCTTTCTTGCACTAACCTTGGGCTGTAACTGATAGTATGAGAGTGTGGTTAACGAAAGGCGAGCATCTCTATAGTGATCACCGAAAGGACAAAAAGGAGTCCTGAGTGCAATGTTGGGGTAATGGGAATCGAGGTATTCCAATTATGCAGTTCTGGGTGCATGATGAAGGCCTGTACTCATTGAGACTGCTCTCATTGCTCTCAGAGCATGTATTACGGTGTTTTAGAGTAGATGCTGCATCTTTCAATTCCTTTCTTGCTAACTAGTCCTGCTATTCTTCCGCTTCTTTCCTTACCCACTGTTCCTCCACTTCCTGTTTCTGTGATTCATCAGACTCTTGATGTCCTCCATCTTCTTTCAGCTGTTGCTCATTTACTATTTTTCCTTGCATAAGTTCTGTCTCGTGCTTCTTGACTTCTCCACCATGCATCAAATTCTCTTGTTTGTGCTTCTTGACATTTTCTGTAGGCATCAAATTCTCTTCCTATTGCTTCATACATTTTCTGTCGTGCTTCATGCAGTTCTTCTTGTGTTTCTTTTTCTCTTTCTTGTGCTCCACTAGCCATTTTCAAGCACATATCAGCGCGTTCCTCTGCTTTCCTGGTTCTTTCCCTCTCTCTGTCCAGTTCTGCCTTGGCTTCGAAGTAGAGAGCCTTGTAATCCAGTGAGCCCTCACAATCCATATTTCATACGAAGGTGAATGTGATATTGATCAGAATGGTATCAGTCCGGAAGGGTGAGGTGGATGGTTATTGAAGGTTTGACTACCAAAGACTTTGAAGGGGGGGATGGTGGTATTTGTAGATGCAATCATTGATATTTTATGCGAGAAAGTGAGTGTTGCTCGGATAGCGGGAAAACCCGTATAGGGTTCGGGATTTCATGTATAGTTGACTTTAGGCGTAGAACCTGCAGTGCTGTATAAAAATCTAGGCTGATTGCGTTGAGAATTAGACTAGATGACATCAATATTTAAGGGATCAGTAGCATCCATAGTTCTTTTGCTAGATATTGGCTTAGCCGTAAGAACCAAGGATAGATGTCGAGTTACATGGCTGTATTTGGTGGCAAGCCTTATTAGATAACTAGGAACCTGTCATTATGTAGGTGTTTTTCTACTATTAGCGAATAGTTCAATGTGGGAATAAGAGATTCACATTTCAATACTAAAGTGAACACACATATCACTCTTCTCGCTTAAAATCCCACTGTACACTGTTTCGATCAACTGATGAGCCTTTCACTGTCGAAGAACAGTAAACAAAGCATTGTAATTACTTCAACTTATATCTACCAATAATCACGTGTTACAAGGTACACTTATGTTGGGTTTTGTGTTGGTATATGTTAGGCTCAAGACCTAGATGAGGGTTCAGTATCAGCCAATATGTCATAGTCTATAAACATCGACTGGGAACAAGAAGTTTCGGGAGCAAGCTTTACTTTGTAGCCATATCCCGGATGGTATCTCAGCAATTTCCTATGGCTGGTGAGAGGTTAAAAGACGGAGGATTAGAATTTACCACTCTAATAAAAGACAGATATATCATACTCTAAGAAGGTCTGCATACTCCGCAGATTTTCATTCCCAATGTCAGTTGATAGCTAATATAATTGTAATGCGATCTCCGCGGCGGCATTCTATGCCCCGATAGTAGCTTATCTTGATCAGATTCTATCTACGCCTAAAATAGTTGGACTAGAGTGACTATCATACCGACATAGCAGGGATTTACGAATTCTCCTTCAATAGGGTCAAAAGGCAAGTCTATCGGCATCTGCCGCTCTAGAAAAAATCTGTAATAGAAACGACCTCACTAATTCACGGCAACTTCCAATGGCTAATTAGAAATAGCATAGTGAACTGAAATTTACCAGTGTAATGAACGGCAAGTGAAGCCTCCAGAAACTTATAAGTTCTCCATCATTCCCAATGTAGGTTATTTCTTCAGGACAGACATAATATTCACAGTAGCAGGCACTTCGGTCACCCTTTGTCTGTTATGGGGCTTGTTATTCCTCATGTGAATTACCCATGTTTGAATTGACTTTTTAGTGGCCTTAGAACATGGATATGAAAACTCTAGACCTCCGCAGTCTCCCCTCAGTGCCTTTTCCCCGGCTATATGCCATCTTCCTTCCAAGCTTTTCAACAGATCTGCGGCCTCGTCGGGATTCCTTTCGTTGGAATGGGTCACTGTCGAACGCCTTACTCAAATAGCCCCAACTCATTTACCAATAGTGACGAAAATGGCTACATAGGCAGGGTACACCATCAAGTCCGGGGAGGTCCCGAGACGAGCAGCCAATATTTCATGATGAATCTGACTTCGTCTTCGGTTTTCTGTGTTGTTATCTATATAATATTATGGAACGAAGAAGCTTCATTGTCGCTAGGCCCGAGTCTGAAGGAAGACAGCCAGATTTGGGCACAAAGCTAGTTTGATCGCTAATTTGCCAAGGGTCAGAATCACTGACCAACAAAAAAGGGCATCATCGCAAACCATAATGATTCCTGGGGTCCGTGCAGTGATGCTACGTGTACAGAAGCTTCACCTTCGGCACACAGACATTCCAGTATCACCTGGAAGGTAGGCACCACTGGGCTGAGAATACTCTCCACAGAAAGGGGGAGGTGTTTGGTGACCCTGCACCTGATCTATGACCAGATGAGCCTTGGTTGATTCTCGATAGCTGAAAGCCATTATAATTACTATCAATTATTTACCTTTATCATGGTCTCGACTGAATTCCTCAATGTCTTCAAGCAATTATCCCGGAGTGGGGATCTGAAAGTGGAGTGAAAAGTTCCATCTCGGTTCTGGCATTTCCACATAGCGAGAATGACATGAACATGTCTAACATTCAGTATGAATTGCCCCTATGCTGGGCAACTTTGTGAGCAGTCCCTCTACTACGGACTACTGCATTCAGCGTAAACGCTCTTCACTCGGTTGGAACAAGACCTCCTGGGAGATGCGCTCCTTCAATTAAGCCATGTCAGTTCTGCTGTCAACACTGCAAGCTTCTTTGGGCTGTTCTGGACTATGTTGCTTCTGTCAAATCTGGCTGTGGAGGGCGTGGGCCGCCGACCCAGGACTTCAGTGTGAGAAGGCGCAAAAAGAGCGCAATGAAACTCAACAAGGTGCTATTATCATTGAACACATTGAGGCACGCCAGAGCCAGGCAGCGGACTTATCACATATAAACGTTGCATTCCCTCTGACGAAGCCTTGCTCAATCTCCGTCTTTTCAATACGGTAGGTACCTCACTCTCGCCTGCTTCAATGCATGGACACTAGGATTTACTTATGTGACGTGGCAAGGAGCTCCGGGGGCCAGTAAGCAACAAGCTGTTGCTAACGCTGTTATTACGCCTGGTCGGTCGTCCCTTATGATGAGATCTTTTCTCACAAATGCTTCAACAAAACTATCAAGTGGAAAGCAATGCAGAACTCACGCTTTTCCAACAAATTCAGCATGGCGCAAGAAATACAAAATAGAAAAATACCATGTACACATAATAAGAGATGTGGCTGCTGTCTATTGCACCATGGTGTGGGATGAATGCAGCTTGTCTCTTGAGCAGAAGCATGGCGATGAAGAGAATGCGATTCAGGCACTCAAAGGATCTGTCTGGGGCAATTCTGAGGCACCAATCTGGATTTTGTAATCAGGCGCGCTCTTGATTGCCCGTGAAAGTGTTCCCTGGCTCTCTCCTTATATACGACAGAGGACTGACTGCAGGATGCTAGCCATGGGCAAGCCTTGGAGATTTAAATCTCCTAATGCTCTTCGACATGGCCATTACTTCTTGATAGTATATTGCATCAAAACCCAACTTCCAAAGTCGATTTAAATTGGCCAAACCTACAGTGGCTCACTGCTAATCTAGATATGAATAATCAATCTTGTCTCGTCAACGACTGGGACATCGAACAGTTTGTGCATCTCGTATGGTTGACCCATTACTTCCAGAATCAAGTGTTCTGCTTGTTCACGCAGAGCGTATCAAGCGCAAGCCCTCCATTATATCTTGGTCAGACGAGCTCAAATATTTATAGAAGGGCAACTATAGTGTCAATCGGCAAATTGAGGCACACCTTATGCCATCGAAAAACTATGAGTCCTGCATCTGAATTGCCAATGCAGGATCTTTCTGATCTTGGGGTCTATATGTATGTGGAAGCAAAAGCGTTCTTATTGAATACTACATCAATATTATCCTCATATCTCAATACAGCGGGAACGGGCGGTTTCAAGTGTTTGTATATAATCCCTCAATATCTCAAGGCACGCGTTGGTGGTTGGAGAACACGTAGGCAAAGATAGCGATATAGCAAGATATTCGCCAGAGATTAGAGTTTTGGAGATGCTTCTTCCACATCAAACTCAGTTGTGCAAAGTAAGAATGTGTCCTTCAGAGCCTGTAATACATCAGCACCTGTAGCCCCTTAACTACCAGACACTAAACTTACCGACAATCGATATTTTTCGTTGATCTCCTGGTAGTCCTCCCCAGCAAGCATATCACAAAAGTGGCGGATAGAAGGATAATGCACGATAGATATCTCATTCCACCAATCCTCCTCCTTTCTCTCCCAGTTTCCTCTCGAGTCCACGGCATTCGCAGTTCCAGACTTTGGCTTTACCACGTTACCCACTATCTTTGCATCCCCGCCTCTCTTTCCAGCCACAGGAATGAAAGACTGCCCATACTGGTAGTAGCTCTTCTTCCCATTCGGGTGGTTGAAGTGAAGCAGATTGAGCATCGTTACAGGCCCCGAATGCTGAGGTGTAAGCTTATCCATAAAGTTAAGGAGATCGGGTGAGAGTTCCAGGCTTTGGGAGGTCGGTTTGCTGCGTGCCTGGTCTAAGGATCCAGTCAATGGGACGGATGAAGCAGCGCGCTTAAGGGACTCGTCTCGTGAGGCGTAGGTGGCGAGTAATTTGGAAGGTATTCCCACTGCTACATGGTACTGGGTCTTTATTTGAGATTGAAGAGTAGAGGGGATCGGAGGTGAATCCGATGGCGGTTGGATGAGAACGAGAAGATCCCAAGGCGTCTTGGTTAGAATGTCCTGGTCGAGGACTGTGGGACGAATCACGGCATGTCGCGGTCTAGAGCTTACGATCACGGTACGAGAGGAGCGGAGGGAGTTGAGAAAGGTGCTTGTGTCGGTAGTGAGTGCAAGCAGATAGAGGGATGCGACTGGCATATTGGGCTGTGGGTCGTATAGAGGCCAAACAAAGGTGTCAAGTGTTATCTATATGTAGGCAATTTTGAAATCACCGTAGAGGCTGGTATTGACAGGTGCGGTCTAAGCCTGAACGTTGTCTTGTTTATTATCAGATCGACTTTGCAAGTAAAGACAAGGCGATACAAAGCAATATCCTTAGAAGGGACATGGAGAGGAGAGACGCGGAGATGGCGGAGATGCCTCGGCTGTCGGTCCCCCCGCACGTCACGTGGCACCCCACATTCCTGCATTTCTCCGTTTGGATAGTTTTATTTGCAACCTGCAAAGCAACTTTATCTGTGACAGAAACCACTCGGGATGCCGATATCGGCAGTACTCTATACTTGAGGCTTGTTACAAGCTATCATCGGGGTTGTAAGCCACCTAGAAAAAACAGATCCCGCCTTGCCGTCTCTGGGATGGATCCTTTCAGAGAACTATGACGCAGCTGTGGGAGGTCCAACACGCTACGGCTCACTGGGGAAGCTAAAACGTCTTGGAAAGGCAGGTAGGAGAGACTCGAAGACTCTATGATGGCATGATCGGCAGTGAACTGGCGATGGAAGCATTGGAGCCATGCCGTGAAGAGGGTTCTTCTCCGGGATTCCAGCCTCGGGTTGGCTTCTCCGAATGGCGGAGATGCGAATAGCCTAATTTCCTCCTCAACTTCCCCACATCTCCTCCAGTTTTGGCCGCGTGCGGAACAGACTTTATCCTCCACTACGATCGCGAAACAGGCAATTTTGAATTCGCATAAATACCTGGGGAGCCATGGTCTCTGTCGGCGTAGCAACCCATCTTCACTAGCACAATGAGGGGCCGTACGTTCATCGCCAGCCTGAGCTTGCTGTATAGCTGTGTACCAGCAGATGCCAGTCTCACTGTACTCTTCCAGAATGACGGCAACTGGACAACACATGCTGAAAAGCCCAGCGCACTCTTCGTCAACAATGCTTTGACCTACCAAGATGCGCAGGAAACCTGTGCGCAGTACAATGAATCACTTCTTAGCTGCAAAGACTATCCCGACTTCCATTATTCATTCACATACCAACAATATTTGAAGAACATTGGCTCAGATCAGCTCTTCTGGTCTTCTTGCAGCTCAGACCGTCCGACAACATGGAACGGCGAACTAGCCAATACTTCCTCGCCTGCTGGTCTTCCCTTCCTATGCTCCAACTCCGCCAAGTTCGTCAAGCAAGTGTATACCGATTATTCTGACTTCCCAAGAGTCAATGCTAGCGCCAATGGCGTCACCTTCGAGGGTCTGCGCGACCATATGGCATTCCGCTTCATGGGAATCCCCTTCGCCCAGCCTCCCGTGGGAGAGCTTCGCTTTAAATATGCCCAAGAATGGGCTAAGAGCTCTTACGTCATCGCCACCAGATACGGCCCTGCATGTATCCAATCTGGCTGGTATGACGGAAACAGCTACGGCCTCAACCCCTGGGGAAATAGCGAGGACTGCTTGCACTTGAACGTCTACACGCCTTCTCTTCCATCAGCCAAAAACGAAACAAATTCCTACAGGCCAGTAATGCTCTGGATCCACGGAGGTGGCGAGACTTCAGGAACCGGTGCCGACTCCACTTTCGACGGCGATAGCTTCGTCAGCCGCAACGACGTCGTTCTAGTCACCATAAACTACCGGGTCAACATCTTCGGCTACCTGAGCCTCGATGACTCTACCATCCCCGGGAACGCTCAACTCTCTGACAAAATTGAGGCGCTCAAATGGGTCCAGAAATACATCCGAGCCTTTGGCGGAGACCCCAACAACGTGACCATCTTCGGTCAATCCGCCGGTGCTTCGTCCGTCATCGATCTCCTCACTACCCCCAAAGCCAACGGCCTTTTCCAAAACGCCATCGCCCAGTCCATCGCCGGCCATGTTGAGACCTCCAACGCTTCAGCTGCCGCTATTCTCCCTTACATTCAGCCCCTCTGCAATAACACTACGGGAACTCAGCGCCTCAAGTGCCTGCAATCCCTCCCGGCTGAAACTCTCCTGAACATCAGCTCCTACGTAACTTGGGACACCGTCATCGACAACCGCTACATCTTCGACTACCCACTCACCCAGATCGCTAAAGGCGAGATCAACAAGGTCAACTTCATTACCGGCTTCATGCCCGAGGAGGCACAATCCATCCTCCAAACCACTATCTCCCCCAACGCAACAAATTTCACCACCACCCTCCAAACCCTCGTCAACAGCGGCTCCATCACAAAGTCCGAAGAGGACGCGGTGCTCTCCTCCGACCTCTGGAGAAACTACTCCACTCCCTACAATGCAACCATCCACGTTGACTCGCCCGCCAGCATGACCTGCTACTCCAAGGAATTTGCCTCCGTAGGCGCAGCATCCCACGCATACAAAAGTCTCTACGTGTACCTGCACCAGCGCGCCTACGGCCTAAACTACTATGACTGGTATGATCTCTGCACGTACCCCGTTGGCAAGCCCGACACACCTTACTACAAATGTCACTCTGGAGATCTGTATGAAGTGTTCGGTACGTACTATCTGTTTGATTTGCCGGTCCGTGCACCGGAGGATATCTATTACACAAACATGGTGCAGGATATGTGGGCAGCCTTTGCCAGACACGGAGATCCGAATGTTGATGAGGAATATCTTCGTGCAAGGGGGTACTTCAGCAGCCTGAAGTTGATGGAGAGGTGGCAGTGGGATGAGTTCACGGAGGGAAGTGGAAGCAATAACGTGGCTAATCTGCAGTATCCCGTGCCAATTTACTCGGGATTGCCGTATATGGAAGAATGTGCTGTTTTAGGCCTGGAGCATACCAACTAGAGAGATAGAATGCATTATGCAAGATATATAATCGAGACAATCACTCTAGCTAGTACGCGTTGTTTCTTCATACAAACCTCGAACGATGCAACACGGCGATGCTCCGGTATCAACTCAGTAACCCTCACTGCAACGGCCAGCTACGCCATTTCATAGGCCAAGTCTTTTCTTCTCGATCCGACGGCCAAATAGACCCGAAGATCTCCAAATCCATACTCCGCATCGTCCCCTACGTTGGTTTTACCTAAGTTCGAGGTGGTGGGATCCACGAGGGTGAGATATCTGATATGCGGCAAGACGAGAGTTGCGTCTAGCAATTGAAGCACGCGATGAGGTGGCTCGTCCGACTTCGGGCGGAGAGAGGCGGAGGGTAAGATCTTTATAGAGACTCGGCGCCGTAATCTGGTTCCACTGGCGGTTCACCTGTGATAAAGCCCGCAGGGTTTCCCACAACACATCGCGAACCTAGATTCCGAATTAGTTAGTTTCGGATGCTAATCACAGTATTCTTACTATTCCAGCGATTGAATGCTTTAGCTCCAGGGGTAGGCAATCCATGTTCAGACGTCCGTAAGATGGGAGTGGAAATGGTGAAATGAGGTAGTAACGGGGTATTGTACATAAAGGACAGTTGTCAGGTGACTATACTCATCCCTATGGTATATAATACGTTTGCGCTAGTATTAATGGTTCACATTAATCTCTTATCAGCCGTATTACCAGGAAGGATGTTATTCTTGTCGGTGTTGATATCTAGAGATAGTCAGCCATATGTTGAGCTGCTGATGGCATTTCCGTTCCGTTTCTAAAGCAATCTTATTTCTAGACGTTGAGGTGACACAGCGAACCTCATATCAAAGGACAGTGTCGATGTCCGAAATCAGATAGCACACGTCCAGGGTTTGAAGCTTCAACAGCTGGAAGAAACGCTCCTCGATTTCAGCAGGACCAGGATAATATATCCAGTTATGTAATTCCCTTTATAAAGCCTCAACCGCTTTCCCTACCGACAGGCGATACGAAAAAATACTACCAACAAGGTTATTGTGCCAATTTGCTCTTTTGTGTGCGAGGCTGCAAATGCCATTTCTGTGCGTTCCTGCAGGATCCAGCATATGACCCATGCTTCATGCAATCAAGAGACATTGGAATTCCAAAGGAACTGCGGAACTCTTACAGGAAAGCTAACACGCCTTAATGATAGCTAGGCAAAGTCATCAGTGAACTTATCGAGACTTCAACCAGGTAGACATACTGTATATAAACAAAGGGCTGCAATTTGTGTCTAACTAATTCATCCAGAATTCGGGTCAGCTGACCTATCACTACCACCTCCACCGATCGCATTGACTACAGACCAAGTCGAAGGAACTTTGAATTAAGATCCGCACTAAGGACTGGTCTTATCGACCCTGTTGACTCGCCTATTTTAACAGTACAAATCTAATAATCGGTATCATAACCTAGGAGCAAGAGAGCGCTCTACAATTACTGCCGTGAGCTCCCCAGACTTCCAGAATCCGAAAATGATACAAATGGAGCCAAAGGAGCACCAAGCTTATGCTTGAGTTTAGGGTACCAATGCGAAATCATTATTGACCTGTTGAACAAGAGGAAGAACGCCTCAATTGTTGGAATGCGCTCTTTGTCGACGATAGGGCAAAAACAGGGCGGGGCATATTCGAGGATATGCGTAGAGACTGTGGGAGAAATCCAAACGCTTGTTTCTCACGAGAGGAGGCTTATGAGACTAATTGATGATGTTTCTGATTTGTGTTGCTTGTCTTTTGTTGATGATATGTTGACGGTCGTCTCCCTTTTGCCTTTCAGGCAAATACTACGTCTCTCGCCCAAAATTATGGAGTTCGAGTTGTACAATAAGCATTTGTAGCTATTATACATTTTCAAAATCACTCAAACCTATGCCAAGATTTCTTGGAAGGCTTTGTTTCTCGAGATTCTCCTATGGCATTCCAACACACCCATGATAGCAACAACCTCCAATTTGCCGGCTTTAGAAGGCTAACATATCTCCGTCCGCAAAGCTTATGGTTTCATTCAATGATCCTTCCACATACATATGGTCAGTGACCGGTTCATTCTGTCTCCCTTATTCCCAATGCTCATTTTCAATCGAACATGGCTCCATTCCCTTCTTCATCGATATCACCGAAGAGACTGGCGTTTCATCACGCCCTGATATCAGCATCCCTAGACTATTCACGAAGTCATGCTCTCATTGAATTCGCTCAGTCAATCTTGCATCGATATTTCTTGTCTAGATAGTTGATTTTCACTAGCTTGCTATCACCGCCGCATCCAGTGGCCCTTGTTCTCCAGGTATAAATATCTCTCTCAATTCTGACTTTGATCTCTTTTTCCTCCCATCTCCAATCATCCCTTATATTTCGATCTCTCTTTCAATCAAGAACTTAGAAGAACAAATAAAAATGAAAATTATGATCCATGAAATTTTATGTACATACAATCAATAGCATATAGCGAGCCTTGCCCTAATATTGAATGAGGGCTTAGTCTAAAGACTGAGCCTACGGGCACCAACTATATATTGGCAGATAGCAATATTCAAACAGGTAAGCGTTCTAAGCTTTCATGCAGGCAGTTTAATTGTCTTCTCCGACCTCCTATCTTAGCGGGAGTGGTTGTCTGATCGTTTTCTTTGTTTCTTTTCCCCCCTCCTTTTCCTATTCTGT
The DNA here is from genome assembly GCF_003184755.1 of Aspergillus piperis CBS 112811. NCBI lineage: Eukaryota > Fungi > Ascomycota > Eurotiomycetes > Eurotiales > Aspergillaceae > Aspergillus > Aspergillus piperis. The sequence continues at coordinate 1,566,875 of NW_020291591.1, forward strand.
TTGGCATAATGCTGTTCGAGTCCATCAATCGAGCACACGTTATGCGTGCACAACCTAAATATCAATGACATACCAATAGCTAACGCCATAAAAGTACATAGATTTGCCCTACTTTATGCTGTTAAACCCAGCATTTTGGGTTTACTATACCCTTAGAAAGGAAACGAAATTTTAAACGGAATTAGAAAAAAGATTCTTGATAAAATCGAGCAGTACGCACACTTTTTCACTGACAAATCGAAGAGTACATAGCCTTACAATTTACAGTGGCCAAGTATGGCACTAAGCAAGAAAACTCTTTCAAACTTCGATGATCCTATTAGGTTGATCCCCCTAATTATCTAATTAGGGAAAGGCCTCTCTTGAGGATTTAAAATTCAAGGTAAGTTCCTTCTAGTACTCAATGTACAACAACTACCATCTGGTGCTTCTGTGTTTGTGATGCATATTTTTGAGCCTTTTCTCAGGTACTGTATGATATAAAATCCAAGTTTCGGTCATTTAACTTCAAGGAAATTCCTTCAGTGCAAATTAACTTCCCTTCTGACGTCTTAACTGTACACAGATAATGCTTACAGATCGCAACCGCGATAATGTTGTTATTTTTAAAACGTTGTTAAAAAGGTAAGTCTGACAACTCAACTTCCAAAATGCACTCCTCTCGCAAAGCCCAAAATGCCAAAGAGGGTAAAGAACCAATCCAGCATCAATGACTACTTCAAGAGGAAACAGGATAAGGTCAGTGACCTTGGTCCAGCTATCTCTCTTCGAACAAACGTCACTGGGTCTGCGATCTGGGTTATGGTTCATATAGGCATAGCAGCGGCTGCAAAAACTATATTCGAAGGATACAGCTGATATGTGGTAGGTAAAGGTATATATATGCATTGGAGGATGCCGGCGTAGTTATCCCAGAAAGGGTTCTACCCCCAACTAGTAAACTGACCGAAGGTCAGAAGTTACAGAAGGAGCTCCGTGAGGAGCTACAGAGACTGAAGTCACTGGAGCAAGAATACCGTGATCAGTACAATGAGAAGAAGGAAAGGTGGACTTCCACACGGAAGGTGTTGGTGGATGAACTCGCAGCTCTTGACCAGTCATACCAGACCGAAATAGAGCCCGATGAGAAAGGGTTGAGTGATGATGATGCGAACTTAGAGGCTGTTGTTGCTGAACTCAAGAGCTTAGTTTGAAAGACTGATACCAACCTAGTTGACATAACAGCGAGCTTGCTATTATTAATATAAGACCAAGACTTCAGCAGCAAAAAGAAAAGTAAGAAAGTAAGAAAGTAAGAAAGTAAGAAAGAAAGAAAGAAAGAACAAAGTGTTCGAGACTGGATGTAGAGGCCACAAAAGGCAGGACATCAGGTGATGTGTCCACAGTAAGAGGACTGCATCTTTGGCATCTCAATATTCCGTCTCTTCCGTCTCGGCTACCATCTCCATCATCCTCATTACCTCCACCATCACCACCATCACTACAACCACTACTACTACCACTACTACTACCACTACTACTACCACTACTACTACCACTACTACTACCACTACTACTACCACTACTACCACTACTACCATGCCCGGTAAGTACCACCTCTGACAATTGCGCATCAATATACACCTATCAACCCATACTTACTGTGTTCTTTTAGCCAACGAAGTGAGTATACTCTTGAATACTTTATATCACTTATTTCCTCGCGTCCCCTCGTCAACAACAGCATTCAATCGAATAGTATACAACACCTCACACTATCATCACAATCTAGCTCATATGTGTTATACTTGCTCCTGATACTAACTAAAGTTTATTGTAGGAGCAGCAGCAGCAGCAGCAGCAACAGCAAGAGCAGCAACAGACCGGGCCGGGGCCCGCCGAAACTGTTAGTACCAGATACCATTGTTTTCATTATGATAGTATCTAATGATATACACATAGACCCCGGAGGAGGCCGCCGCGAAGGCGCAGAGGCGGCGAGAGCTGATGGAGGAGATTTTTCGCCTGGAGGACGAGTATATAGACCATCTCCTAAATGTCGAGGAGAAACAGCGGCGCTGGAATGAGCGGAGGGAGGTGCTGGTGAACGCTCTCGCGGCCGTTGACGAGTACATCCGCCACATGGAGGAAAATGAGTGGGAGGACGATACTGAAGACGCCTGAGAATGAGAACTTCTTTTTTTTTCTTCTTTTTATGAATATACTTTATTACTTCCTGAGTAGATGTAGTCCGCCACATCCCCGTACTAAATGTCGCAAGACCCATACGATCTACGAAGCCTGTAAGAATGCCCCACTGGTGTGCATGACATCCTTCGCCAGTATGGACTCGCTGCAGGAAGGGAATCAAGCGACCATAAAATACCAGTAGAGACCTAGAAGGATGGCTGTTAAGAGAATGATCCCAAGGCAGATACATTACCACTTTCTACCGAGTACACATTCAGCGCAGGGGGCCTTACTTTATAGTATTGGCGGTTGCCGTGGCCGGTTGGCCTTAAAACCTCGCTTTCCAAGTAGCCAGTGTCTTCCCCGGACACTATCATCTTGTCCTCTACGGTGTCTTTTTCTAGGCTGATCCTATCTCTCTCTCTCTCTCTCTCTCCCTTCCTTAAAGCTCGCTTATTTCCGTCAGCACCTCATCTACCCTTCGCTAGGAGATCACCTCATATTATCACGAGTCGATGAGCCGCGAGCCTCTCTGTTCCCATCCGCGTTAGTTCGATCATAATCGGCGACTCTTCAAAGATCCGTACCCATTTTAGACTCAGCCGCTGACCTCTTGCTTTTCTTTAGTGCCATCCCCATTATCCGAGGCTCTCAGTCTCCACGAATCACGTCAATCATCCACGAGAAAGAACTCATCAACATCTGCTACCTCCCTCCACCCGGCATCCCTCTCCATACCACTCCCCTCTCCACACCACTCGCTTCTCATACAACGATGCGAACTACATCATCTCAAGAACACCACTCGTCATAACCAACCACCGTATCAGAGTCCAGCCCATGATCCACAGCAAACAACCAGCCAGCTAGTCCTACCACGCATAACAACCATACTAGCGAGGCTAGTACATATGAACCAGGAGGAGAATCACGATTGAAGTTGAATCATTGTCCAAGAAACGTGTCAGTGCTAATGTTGTTGCAATTCCTTCCAGTAAGCCTTCCTACATTTTGATATCGAGCACTAGAGTTCAGAGTCTCCCGCCAGCGCTGATCTTTGGATCTAGTTCAAGTACTAGGTCGAGCTTTTGTTCCCAAAGCATCAGTCAATAGCAAGCGCCTATGACTCATACTGTACGATATGACTTTATAAGGTTCCATGCAAGGCGCGGTCCATAGACGGGTGGCTGGATCAGGTGTCGACTATTAGCCAGCAGCTTTGTCGGGTTCTCGCTGATATTGAGTTGCGTGTCAGACACTGCATCAGTGTCAGCTAGATAAACATGCTGACTTATTCTTTTCTATGTCAGTACCCCAGGTAACCGTGTTACGCATGTGCTTTTGGTTGCTCCTTCAAAGCGCCGTTGGTTCGATATGGACCATTGGACTAGAAAGCTGGCAAGCAAGTCTACATTGAGCTTGTAGATGTCCCTCCGTCCGGCTTTAGGACCGTACTCTTGCTATAATGATGCTTTCTGACAGCTAGGTCATTTGTATTATTCCAAGACTTATTCTCACAAGAAGTCCGATTTTGTGCTTTAGAGGCTAGGAAGACTATGTCATATTGGCTTGCTGCTCAATGGTATGCGCGTCCTTGGCTGCTGATAGTAAAGAAGATGAGTGCAATACAACAAGTCTTGTCTGGTCGCCGACGAGCGGTTTGGCGGCAGCCACGAGTCTTAAGTTTGAACATATGTCCACTTCAGCGCAACATATCATTCGCTTGCTGCTTCCTGCTTCGTGAAGCCATTCCTGTAGTATCTCAACCGATCATATACCCGTAGCCCAGCCTCTCTGCATCCCCTCATGGTCCAATATGCCTTTTTCGCCACTCCCAGTAGCTTTCGGTATGGTCGTGTTGTGGGACAATGTATCAATCAGCGTGGTCCCGTTGGGGCCTTCTCACGTCTTGTTCTATGTACATCTTGGCGATACAAGTGGTTGTTCACCCCATAGACTGCATAAACGCTTTCTCATCTTAACACATCCGTTACACGTCAATAATACCGGCCCGTTTAGAGGGTCCATGTTCTCTAGATTGCTCAAGACTGATCAACTTTGATTAGCACGAGGAACTTCCACAAACGAGCCACGGGTGTAAGTCACTAACATTGCTCCTTTCCCATTTCCAACCTGCACTTGGCACGCCTATTAAAAGCTGACACAAGCGCCGGTTTGAAGATGACAAAGGTGTCACCGTGGAAGGTTTATGTTAGCTCAAGGTCTCGACTGTAATCTAAATGGGAATTTGCGGGCAAGACAGTGATGCTTTGAGGGTGAGAGTAGCGAGAATTGGGGTCAATTCATATATTGAGTGGATCATACCTACAATAGCCAGCATTACATTTCAGCGCTCATCTTGGTCTCGCTTCTTGGCGATCAACACCGGACACCGCGTGAAGGTGTGAGCATGTGGCTGGGTCACATCGTCCGGCTACTGCACCATAGCCGCACCCTATGATGCAGTACCAGGTTGGCAGATGCCTTCCTGGAGGGCGATGCGTATGCCTTGCATACACTTCAATGACACTCTATGTGTCAATGAAACCCCTTAACGAAGTCCCGTTCTACCATCACAACAGTGGCAGACGGGTTCATGGAAAACTCCCACGTAAACTTCGATATTTGCGGTCGGAGTCTCTTGCTTCTAACAATGGGTGCAATATCACGACCGGCCGTCACCTCAGTTCTCCTTGATCTGGCTCCGGCTTTAACGAGACGGTGTAGTGGGCACGCGATGTCTCTTATCCTCGATGTAATGACAATCACACCGAGGACACATTGTTGTGGCCGACTATGGGTTCACAAGATCTCCCGTCGTCAAGTCCTCAACAAGTCCACAGTTGCTATTGCTGCAAACTATGGGTGCTTTATCCTTGCGTAGTTAACGCATCTGATCCAGCCCTTGCGGCCCTGGATCATCAGTCGTCCGCATGGAGCCATTGTGGGTAAGCGTGTAAAACACTTCAGTCCACCGGCAGCGCGGGTACCTTCAGAGGCGCCATATATTGGTGTCCTCTTCCGACCATAGCCTTTTGCTGTTTCTTGTTGAAACAGCAGACATGACACAAGAGTTTACCTGAGAAGAGGAACTAGAGCAATGCATGCGACTATTGCCCCATGCAAATGTTTCTGAGACTCGAGCTGTTCGCAACAAACTCAAACTGTTCGCAACAAGCCCAAGCTGTTCACAACAGAAATCACCTGTTTGCAACAAGCCCAAACTGTGTTTGCAACAAGCCTAAGCTATGTGCAACAAGCTTTCATCAACTGAAACCACCCACGTCCTCTCCAGCATTCTTCCAGATTGCAAGGTTTCCTGCAATCTTGGCCGAATTCAGTTACAGGAAGGGCCCCTTTGTGCCAGTCAAGACTGTCATGGTTCGGCAGGTACCCGGCATAGTGCCTTTGGCAATTCCTGAACAGAGCAAAGTCTAGCTATAGCTAGACTTTGCTCGGTGCAGCTATCCAAGCGACGGTGTGATCCTACAGAGGTTTCACAGCGGGTATTGCCCAGGTGATCCATATCACCAGGGACAAAACCGCACCCGTCGCCATGAATAGGAGGTAGAGAGCCTCTAAGACTACTCCCCTCTCAAAAAACAATTTGAGGACCACCCTCGCGGCTTGTCAGTCGCCCTACGCAAACTTTGCGCAAAGTGACATTGACATTGACAGTGGATGGATCGCCAATGTGTAAGTGACTATCACTTCTTCGATCTTGGCATCACCATCGACATCGCCGGGGTTAAAGAGACTCTTCTCATCCCTGACGCTACCACTGTCATCGACTCCAAGCTATAGTGAATGCCGCTGGCATTCAAGCTTGTCGTTTGGTGACGACTTAGCATTGTGGACTCTGTCCAACTTGCTATTCTCACCCAGTATTCTGGGTCACTGACCCGGAACACTTTGGATGATGAAGCCGATATACACTGTATACTCAGCTCGTCGTCTAGTGACAGATTTAGCGTGCTGGACCCTTGGCCAGCCTGCTATTCTCATCCATGTTTCTGGGTCACTGACCCGGATACACTTTGGATGAGAAAGCTGATATACCTTGTATACCAAGCTCTCTGTCGTGTGATGAAACAGTGTGCTGGACCTCTTGGCCAGCCTGCATTTCCAGATGAAACTCAATACACATGTATCAAGCCGCCGTCTAGCGACGTATCATCCTGCTGGACACCTTGGCCCAGCTTGCAGTTCTTGATGAAGCTGACATACACTGTATATCAAGCTCGCCGTCTAACGACATATCAGCGTGCTGGACCTCTTGGCCAGCCCGCATTCTTATCCGGTCTTCTGGGTCACTGACCCGGAAGCGCCTTTGGATAAGAAACTTGATATACAACCAGTATATCAAGCTCTCAGTCATGTGATGAAGAAGTATGCTGGAAGCACTCCAGCTACTATCACCAACACTCGTCCATTCCATCGTCTGGGTCCTTGACCCGAAACAATTTCTTGGACGAAAGGGCTGATATGCTTCAAGCATAACGAACCCACCGTCTGGTACCACACGACAACATACTCGCCCAATTTGTGATCTGGTCTTCTAGCCCGGACACGTTATTTGGACGAGTGAAGTTGTACCCAAGGTACCCCGTGACCTTTGTCAAGTCGTCAGCGATAATATACTTCTTAGATTATATTGACTTGCCTTTTCTGCTGTTCTTCCAATATTTGGAATTCCCGAAGAGGCCAGAGGTCTGAGGTGGTGGTGGACGGCTGATTCCATAATTGTTAGCCTAGGTCGCAGTATGCCAACAAGCAAAAATAAACACGCAAGATTGTCATAAAAGTGTTGCATTTCATTTTCCATCGGTGAGTTGAGGGGAAGGCAAAACCTGTGAAGCAAAGATACATAGTAAGAGAGTAGCAAAGAAGACTTACATTTTTTTCTGGCTACTCCCAATAGAAGCAGCCCCTCAGCTAGTCATGATACCATGACTCGCCAGGCAAGATGATGGGGGAGGGGAGTACAGAAGGGAAGTACATGAGGGTAACGAGAGAGAGAAGGAGAGGTGAAGGAGAAGAGGAGAGAGTAGATGATGGGGGAGGGGAATACAGGAGGGTGATGAGAGAAAGAAGGAGAGATGAAGGGGAAGAGGAGAGCGTGATGAAAGAGATGAGACGAAAGAAAAAATGGGATGAAGGAACAGATGAGATGGAAGAAAAAATGAGATGGTGGAAGATATGAGATGGGGGAAGAGATGAGATGGAGGTGGGGAACGAGGTGAGGTGAAGATGAGAGGAAACAAGCGAGCAAGAAGAGAAGAATCATGGCCCAACACCCCGTGACCGCCCAAAAAAGACACCATTTCACGTCACTTAGAAATATATTGGCGGGGCAGCCACTGTGACTGTAATCGAACAGTATTGTCAAATGCATGGTACCATTGCCTGGTCCCACTAAGTTGATAGTAGTCACAATAAATCTGCATCATATCCCTGTATCCTAAGATACAAAGTATTGGACAGCAAACTGTTTATGTAGTTGCTCGATGGTCGACTTTTCCGACTGTCTCTTCCCCTACTACATGCAATACGAAGAATAACACGCGCAGTAAAATAAGATTGTCGTACTTCAGGCTGTGGTGTCCTGATATAACCTGCTACATGCATCAAGAATATGTGAGATGTGCTATTCTTGTACTCACTACTGTCATTTGCGGCTTTGCCCAGTCATCTACCTCTGTATCTGTCTAAGCTCAACCAAAACCACATCACCTCCTCTGTAAGGCTCCTCCGTCTTCCCTCTTGGGGCACTCTGTCCCGTATCATGCGAGTTATGGCTCTGCATCGAGAGTGCAGAATGATTATGCTTGTCTCTATCGCTGAATTGTCCGTAGCCATGATGATATAGTAGCACAACTCGACATTTGAATCACCCGCTCTGCTGAGTGGGCAGCAATATATTATTTGGGTATCGAATCCCTCCTTGTGTCATCCTCATTGTCCTCAGTTCCCAATTGTCCGACATATGAGGTCATTTCTCCCCAACCAAGCTTGTCTAACCCCCCATAGGCTACCCATGTTCTGGTTGTTTCTATTTGCACGGAACTCTTTCCAAGCATTCCTATTAGAATATCTGCAGTATAACAATCAACCTCTACATTCTTTGAGGCAAGTATGGTAAGCTCCTGAAAACTCCCAACCAACTATCCCGTCCATATTCGCATCGGGAGTCTTTGGAGGAGGCGCCTCTTCCATCTCCTCCGGAGCTTCCTGAGGAGGCTCAGGTCCTGATACGGGCAGTCGTTGGAGAGCTGATGGTTTCTGCTACCGCTTCGGTTCAAGTAGAGCGGCTAAGCTTGCGAGGTCTACCTGAGCGAGGCAGAGATTCTAGTTGTTGTAATTTTGAAAGTCTTCTTTTTTGCGATAAGCTGTTGAGTGCGAGACGCTAAATAATGGGCTAGTTTCACGATTTGCGCTGATTTCTGTTCCAAAAGACCTCAATTTGGTGGTGTGGTGGAAGGTGGAAGGTGTTGGGTGTTTTTTTAGACGCGTGACGCGGGAGCGGAATGTCCTGAGACTTTTTGAGCAACTAATGTATGTCAAGGATAGGATTTTGTTCCACATAGTCTGAGGAAACGTATTAGAAATTGTGTCAAGAGCCATAGAAATATAGCTGACTGTTACCGTTCTTTTCGTCAATGATTATTCGTTCATGTGGAAGCTGTGGCCCTGATAACTCCTCCTCCATCCCGGGTTGCTGGTCTTGTACCCGTCGTAAACCAGTAGAAAAGCTGCATACTCGGCCAACTTCTGTAACGCAATATTATGTTATGTCAAGACGAAGGGTCAAATATATATGGAGTTGATCTATTCAGATCTCAAGGGGTTGGGTGGTTGGTTGGTTGGAAGAGGTGTTGGTCAGAGACCACGCGGGAAGAAGAGGCGAAGGATCAGCTGACAGCTGCCTGGCTGCAGTGAATGTCTCAACATATTACGGCCGAGGTAATCGATCTTCACAGTTTTTTGGTCCTTCCCCAAGGCCTTTGAAAAGTATAAGAGAATTTCACCCCCAGCGCAGCATCAACGATAGGGAAGACTTCAGAGAACTTGGTCAGCGATGAAAATTCGGAAAGGGCTCTCAAAATGATCGCTCACCTCCCAGAGTTGATTGTATAAGAGAAAACCTGTCCCCAGCATAGGAACAACAAGAGGATCCCGCAACAATGCAGGAAAATATACTAAATGGAATCACCCCCATACCGTCTATCAACACTGAAGACTTAGGGAAAACTTGGTCAGCAATGAAATTCGGAAAGGACTCTTGAAAGGATCGACCACCCACCAGAGTTGATCTTGATATGACTGAAGTGTATTTCGGTTAAAGTCTGCTTAGAGAGCGCCATGAGGACGAGATAAGTGTAGCTCGGTGTGTTCTGAAAATGACTCGGCGTCACACCTCTAGACTACGCTGAGCTATGAGTTTTGGAATTAATGGGTCCGGTCAAAGCTCAAATATCTCACTGGAGCAGCTTATTTAGTTGAAGAAACATGTCGAAGCGCTATCTTCGAGACCAAGAACAACATATTGCGTCTATCCGGAGACTAGACGAAGAGATATGCTCACATATGGGCCCCTCAAACCACACGCTGTAGGAATAGGCTCAGACTGAAGTTGGCCTCGAAGTCGTCCCACTAGCAACAGCTCATCAGAATTATATAGTATGATGGCTAAAAGCAAAACAAAGTCATGCAGGAAACCGCCGCGTTGATGCTTTTCGATTTGTTTATCGCGTCGGAGTAAAGGTACAGGTGTGGGAAAACCACACGAAGGGGTTGTAGCTGGAAGCGAGATCACAACAAAGACATCTTGAGCGCTAGAAACACAGCAAAGATCTTGGAGTTTGCAGAGAGGAAAGCGTGAGTTTTTATGGCGAAAAGTAAACAGGAAACTGTCGTATTGGTGCTTGCGACGGCGAGATGCGTTCCGTTGCTTGTTGTATTGGAGTAAGAGTAAAGGTATGAAAAAGCACACAAAGGGGTTGTAGACGAAAGCAAGATAACATAAAGGCTATCTTGAGCGCTACAAACACAACACAGAAAGGATTTCTCCAGGCACGACCTACAGCGGGAACCAAAAGGAAGCAGAATAATGCAGCGAAAGTGTGTTGTATTGCTTTCTAGGAACCCCGCAGCAGCGCGAGCGCGAAAAGGGGAGTGACTGCCTCAACAAAATTCTTATAAAGGTTCAAAGATAGAAAGTGTGAACTAGAGGAAGTAGAATAGTGACGGGAGGAAACTGCAGGTGTGACAATGACCAGCAAGGCTGATGCTGGGCCGGGCTAAGCAACGATCAAAGTAACAGCGTTACTCCATTTGTGGCTATCACCGACACCGAGCGCTTCATCGGTAATGCCGCCAAGCACCACACAATACTGTACTCGATTCTAAGCGCCCGATTAGTCTTAACGTGATAGCAACATTCATAAAAAAGCGTGGTGCGGACGTTTCTGAGGATGAGGACTTTTAAATATGAGGTTGGATGGGATTTGCTACGATTTTCTGGGTGTTTATAGAGTTTGACAGTCATGCGAAATGAAGACTTGGCTTTGATGATTACAAATTACTAGTAACCGGAGAACAAGAAATCTTAAATATAAGATTAGATAGAAGACACCAGTCATCTATAAACTCAACAATTATCATAAATACACAGACACTCAGTATTCTATGGTAGAACTTTACCAATATAAGACTATCTATCTACTAACTGTGACAACTGGTCACATAACCAACAAACTTAGTAAATTAAAGCTTTATAAGACATGCACATTCTGAGTCTGTTAACTCAGAATTCTAGTCTTTTACTGAATAATCTAACAAAATAACTCCTGAAGCGCATCAGGCGGGATCGTGACACTTAACTGTACCAACATACACGAGGAAGTGCTTGACTTCCATTTGAGGTCACTCTGCATCAGGTCATGCTTCTAACAAAAGCTTATTTATATGCGGCAATAACCACCTTAGTCAAATAGAGCTGAATATAGAAGCCACCATCCTGAGCACCTGCCTTATATTCTTTATGTTTATAAGTCCTGTAAGACAATCAACAGAAGTTCCGATGAACCTCTTCCCTGTCCCACACATCAAATACTCAGACAAGCTAACGCATCATTCTTTTTCAAAAGCCAGGTTCATCGTGTGCCCGCCGTCCCGGAAAGGTTTTGGAGGATATACTTCGCTACTTCGAGAAGATCGAGACGCAAAGAGCAGGAAGAGTCCCTATCCTTTTATGAATTGAACCTCAGATCAAATGATCTTAGTTCTATTTTGGATTCGAGAGGGGACTGGTAGTCCTGCAATGCGTGGCCTGTACAAAAGATCCAGGTGATCCTGGACAGATAGTAGACAGTCTATCAGGCAGCCTTGCGCACTGCTACTCACCAAAGTGAGACTTTTTGACTGTGACTGGGCCGATGTCGCTAATACCATCGCAGCGTTCCGGATTGTGGTATATTACTTCAGGTGTTGTGTCTCACAAATGCGTGAATTGACACCATTCCATATATCGCTGGAACACAAGACAGTAAGGCGCTGTACCTTAGCTGTATACATGGCCATGATAGATAGATAGATAGATAGATAGATTGGGTTACCCTAATATAGCGCGTCCAGGGCGCTCTTGCAGGGCGCCTGCGGCCTGAGCGAGCCTCCGAGCTGCGAATCTAACGTACAGGACCCTATTCCTTCCCTATTCCCTTCCTATATAGAACCCTCGTAATCTTACAGTATCGCTCAAATACCGTGATTTAAACATGAAGCTATCCCCAGATTCAATCTGACCAATCAGAGCGCGCGTAGCAGTTCTACATGGCCATGATAACATCATTACTTGTCTCCTTATTAATGCCAAGATAAACTCGTGCTTGCTCAACAGTTGCTACCACCCCGACCGGGTGATGGAACTTCAAGATCTTGTGCGCCAGTATGAGCGCAATGGCTACTTTGACGAGCTCATTGCGGTTCTGGAGGCTGGCCAGGGTCTGGAACGGGCGCATATGGGCATGTTCACCGAATTGGGCATTGCCCTCTCTAAGTACCACCCCATCATCTTAGGGATGTTAATGCGAGACCAGAAGAGCTTGAGATGTTCTATCACCCGGTCGGGGTGGTACTTAGAGAGGGCAATGCCCAATTCGGTGAACATGCCCAAGATGATTCGGGCCTGCGAGAATGCAAGTCTCTGGCCGGAGCTGGTCTTCTTGTACTGCCACTATGATGAGTGGGACAACGCTGCATTGGCAATGATGGAGCGTGCTGCCGATGCCTGGGAGCACCACTCGTTCAAGGACCTAGGTTTGTATAATAAACCGCCCCCACTGACAGCAAGGTGGCCAACCTGGAGATCTACTACTCCTTTGCCCTGTTAGCTGCGGACCTCAAACTCTCGTTCTGGAGAGACCCAATTTTCCAGTCAACTGTAGAAAGTTAGCCACCCTGGATTTTAAGTATATTTGAGGTCTTGTTTGCTCACGAGGACAAACGGCCATCCTTCTGCTTCGCACATGGTAGACAGGATTTCAACAAAATCTAGAAACTGGGTAAAGATGACTATCTTGTCCGAGGATTCCTGGGCAAACCACTCTGTAAGAATTTCGCGTATCTTCGTGAGTTTTGCACTAGGCATATGCTGGGCACACGCTCTAATCCAGTCCGTATCCTTGTCAGCGTCTGGCTCTTCATCCGTTTCGTCTGCTTGTAGCGCCGTGATCTGGCGAATGTTGCTCCTAGCTTGTTTCTTGGTTGTGGTTCTCTTTCGGCGCTGCTTTCCAATCTTCAGCCGCTGACTTGATGCGCTTACTATGCCTGCTGTCGCCTATCTTCCATAATTCTGTGCGTGATTCTGTCATTATCGTGGTAGAGCTCAAGCATAGAAGATCCCAATGATATTGTCCTCGGTAAGCCGCGGATCGTCGTGTGTTAAACCGAAGTACTTGTAAGCATTGATCACGTCGCCATCAGTGTATTTGCTGTCGGCATGAGCCACTTGAAATGGCTTGGTCAATGGCGTCAGCTTAGTAGCCCCCTCTAAGACTACATATCGCCTTGAGGCATTTCAGGTATGTAGTAGTAGTAGTAGTAGTAGTAGTAGTAGTAGTAGTAGTAGTAGTAGTAGTAGTAGTATTTATATACCCGATATAGCCGGCCTTTACTAGTGGCCCTGCTGTGCGCGTTCTTTCGGGTGTATAGGACCAGGGTCTCGGTTGAACCCGAACATTGGGCGAGAAAAACCTTTTTATCCCCATTGTCACCCTAAGTAGGATAACGGACAACGGCTTGTCCGAAGGCGGCAGTTTGCAACGTACCTACCCGATTGGGAGGTAGAGGCAGGCATTTCCTTTTCTTCCGTTAGTTAGCCTTAGTAACAGAGAATGAACAACTATCTGCTTTGAATGAATCCTCTTCTTGTGTTCGTTGCTTAGATCTAGATCAGTTGCTCCAGTACAGAGCACTGAAGAGCGCAGTGCTTCCTTCCAGCTTAGCCTGACAATTACTTGTATAGATATCTAAAGCTTTATTTAATATATCTTTAATTTTCTGTTAAATTCAATTATTTATATAAGTTACTGAGTATCAGTCTGTTCTTAGCTAGATTTGTATAATAAACTGCTTCTACTGACAGGTCCGGCAGTGTCGGGTAGTTGGAGGGGGCTCTGGAATAGGACCCCCAGCTATTAACAAGATTACTGTTTTGTTCTGTTTCCACTAATGGGTACCCATAAGCTTCGTAGTTGTTCCGCCGAGAAGTACCAGAATTATTCTTCCTCGGAGGCTTGATCCGAGGGTGTAAAGTTCGCAGACGTCGAAAAGGAAGCTTTGGCTGAGCAGAGCTGACATTGTAAGGGTCAGCGATGGGCTTGAGGCTGTGGGCATTCGAGGAATCCAGAATGATGATAGCTTCGCTCTTACCTTGTTCTCAGAGGTTGCCCAATATCTCATCTGACGATGGAATGTCCGGTTTCTTTAGCCATTCCTCAGTAAAGACAATAGATGGCTGGGCAAGGTACTCTCTGACGTCTTTATTAACTAACAGATAGGTATCTATATCTCTCTCTGACAGTCGGGGATCTGAGCAAGGAATCCCGGCCTGATAGTAATTCCCTGAATCTATATTGATAAGGCTTGAAGGATTCAAAAATAATTCAACAAGAGAATATCAAACTCTTAGTTGTGCAAATGGCTATATTGTAAATCTTAATATAAAAGAATTAGAGATTGTAACCACAAGAGTAGTAAAAGCTTTATGAGCTGCTTTGTATGGGAAGGAGTTGTGGAGAGATCTCGAAGCGATGAGGAACTGGAGGGGAAAAGTGAGAAGTAGGAAGGAACATACCCTGTGATTTATACTGCAATTCCTAGAGACAGTAAGATTGTAAACCATGAGTGCCCCATATTCGCAGAGATGGGAGAATGAGATGACAAGTTGGTGTAAAGTATGATATAAATGGGGATAAGAAGAGGAGAGGTAACAAGCCACCCCGTGGCCTTCCAAAAAGAGCAACTCTTGACTTCGCCTAGAAAGATAGTCGCATGGCAGTCACTACAACTGTGTTGAGTGTTCACTTCGAGCAAGCACATCCCCGGTGGCCTTGATGGTTGCCTCAGATACCAGAATCCTCGATCATGGAAAATTCAGATTCCACCCCCCTTCATAAACCGGCGAACCGCAAGGCTGTCGTTAGGGGAACAAGTTAAGATAGGATTTGCTACGATTTTCTGGGAGTTTCTAGAATTTGACAGCCATGCCACATGAAGACTTGGCTTTGATAATTACAAAGCACTAGTAGCTCATCCATGTAGTAGAGGGGAGGGTAACAGTCCTGCCAAAGTTGACACCCCGTGTCAACATGTGTATTGTGATGGATTTGTCCCGAGAAAAGGGAACCTTACAAAGACAAAGAGGGATGATCTACCAGACACGAGATGTTTATGAGGTTGACAGAAGTCTTGTATATTCACAGGAACAGAGAAAAGTAGTATATATGTACAGGAACTATACAGGAGTTTCGTACATCCCACTAAAATTATTGAGTTTGAAGTAGAACGCCTTCCAACAAGAAAAGGAATAAGCCATGGAAGACCGTCGATATGTCTGACGATGGCGGAAGTAGCGTATATAGACTGATCCTTGAGGATCAGAATCTGGACTTATTCCTGCCCACAGAACACTATCCGAGTGACCCAGTGGGTTGTATTGAGGCTGTATAATAATGTTTTCAGACTGTAATCCCCCAAGAATGCCTTTCTGTGGTCTCAATATTCAGTCTGGGTGAAGCATATCATGGATTTCCTGTCCAGACTGAAGAGTGCAGTGTTTCCTTCTAGCTTAGCCTAATAATCACTCGTATAGATATTCAAAGCTTTGTCTAATATATCTTTAATTCTCTATTAAATTAAATTAGTATTATAAGTTACTGAGCATCAGCCTGTCCTTGGCTAGATTTATATGATAAACTACCTTTACTGATAGGTCCGGCAGCACCGGGCAGTTAGAGGGGGCTCTGGGATGGGACCCCCGGCTATTAAGAAGATTACTGTTTTGTTCTGCTTCTATATTGGGAATATACTGTTCTAGCAGACCAAAGTCTTTTTCTTCAGCCTATTTAAAGTCTTTCTCAGAGCTGTTATTATGCTATATAAAAAATCTATATCTATTTATAAATTAGACCTCAGATTAAATAATCTCAGTCAGTTTTATTTTAGATTTTAAAAGAGACTGGTAGTCCTGCAATACATAGCCTATATAAAAGATTCAGGTGAGTTTAGATAAAGCTAAATAAGAATAAAACAAAGCTTCTCATTTTTTTACTTTAATTTGAAATAGATTGCTGGTCCTGGACAGATAGTAGATAGTCTATTCTGTGAAACCTTACCCCGGTTCCTGAAACAGATAGGAACACCTGTGGTATTGGAACTTGCTGATAATAATAATCATTTCTTCCAGTCATGCTTAGTTCCTTCAACTGTTACTTATCAGCGGGTTCGCAAGGAGCCGTGCGGCTGGATCATTCATAGTTTCTTCTCCGTCTCATTGTCGTCTGGCAAGCCCTCCAGTACAGGCAGCCTTGCGCACTACCACTCACCAAAGTGAGTCTTTTTGACTGTGACTGGGTGGTGAGGGCTCCAATATTAGAACTCGGTCTAAGATGTGATAAGGGATTAATTTTACCTGGCGCTTCCTTCAAATTTCTTATATCTCTGTTATTCACTACCTGCTTAGACTCCTCCAGCTGCTTCGGCGGGAACCTTTGCTTTGTCTCCCCAGCTGACAGAACAGCCGGGTGCCCCGTCCGCTCCCGGCCCCTTTAGATTTAGAATATGGGGAGAATACACCATTCATACCTTAGCATTGTAAGGATGTAGATGAGATATAATGCAAAAGGAAGAGCAAAAGACAATTTCAATTTGTTATTTCAATGTTAGTTACATGCAGGAAAGTAAAGGCAGCAGACGAAGTACGGATCGGCTAGTCCGCTCTCCTCTAAAGAATCGGGCTTCGAGGCTCTGCCTGGCTTTGTCTTCCTTGGTGCGTTCGGTAGTACTATAATCGATTCATAGGCAGACGCTTGTTATCCCATTTACAAGATGAGATATCCGCTCTGTGCGACTATCACCATTGGCATGGAGAGTCAAAAGACTATCTCATTTTTTGTCGCCTCAATACCTCAAACATAGCATTTGTCTTCAATATGATTTCCACATATCCATCGACCTGGCTTTTCCGGGCGGCTAGCAACACAGTTTTGGTCTACTTGGCAAAGCAATTGCTCTATTGTATCGTACCGCAAGCATACTTGATACGGCCGGATTAAATTGCGACATAGTATAGAATGCATACCCAAGATTGTACATAAGATGGCTGCAGTTCACATGCTTGGTCCATTTGACCTTCTAAGGCTAGTAAAAATTGATGGTAAGCGGGAGAGGTTTGGGATAAAGTCTGAATGATCGCTTACTATATTTATTGGGACATTCACCGAACAAGACCATCAGATCATCCCTTCCTCCTCCCCTACGGCTCCTCCGTCTTCCCCCTCGGGGCACCCTGTCCCGTATTCTGCGAGTTATGGCTCTGCATCGAGAGTGCAGAATGGTTATGCTTGTCTCTATCGCTGAATTGTCCGTTCAGCAGGATTGGTCTTTCGAGAGACGCATAATCACGCGGAGGGAGTCCCCCAGCGCGCCACCGAGGACCCGGTGATTGTCTTTTCAATTTGGTGTAAAAGGTCCAGAATGACGCCAGGCAAGCCATCATGATCGCTGTTCGCATAGTCAGATATAATTCCACATGTTCCAAGTCAACTGTATTTCGAGAAGACTTACCAACACAAATCTCGATCGCGTTCCAGAAGACCAGCCATGCAGGGCTCAAGATCCCCGTTCCTGAGACACTCAGCTCAAGTCGCACCAGCGCTATGATGATGATAAACGCCGTTAGAAAACTGACACCTATCAAGGCGAGCTTTCTCCGAATGTCGATTTTAACTCTCCACATGACGTGACCAGAGAGAATGATAACTATATAACGAAGAGATGATTAGCTGAAGTAAATGCGAGAGTGTTGAAAGGACGTACTAGCTGCATCAGATACAATATCCATACTCGTCGAGACCTTTAGGCTCACCCGTTCATACCAGATCGAATACGCACTCGCACAAGCCTCTGTCACAGCGCGGTTAACTTTAGCACTAGTAGGAGGAAAAGAATGAAACTGACCAATGCTATCCTCAAAGGAAGCCATCTCACATGCATAGTCCAGGACACCCAGTGTACCCCCATAGCAGGCGATAACAAATGCCAAAACCACCCACCAGAGGATGCGTTGTGCACGAAAACGATTTCCCAGATGTCGGAAGAAGAAAATGAAGGACAGCTTGACCGACCACAGACTAGTATACGAGAGGAGGTATCCGGCCAGCTGCCCACGCAGGTATCGCACCTGGATGGCGGCAATGTTTTCTGGCAAGTTGGAGTAATCGATTGAGCCTGTGGTAAGGGTTGTTATATAGAACATCTGCTTATAGCATACCGACCACACGATGCAATTGGCAAGAGATAGCACCCAAGCCGTTAAGATCAGGGCATCGTGTGTGTGCCATTTCCTGTCGACAAGATATTGGAGGAGCAGCCGAATAAGGACGAAGAAGAACGTGATGGTCTGACAGACCCAAAGCACGGCCTTGTGGGGGAGAAATAGCAGTCAGCCAGCCAAGCTTAAGGTAGAAGCTTCAGGCTAAGGCGGGAGGAGTCCCTCAGACATACCACAAATGTAGCCTCATCGATATAGTTATTCGCCATGGCACGTCAAAGTATACGCCTCTGGGAATACGAGATCCAACGCAGCTTCTTCGCAGTGGACTGCGACGGGAATGGAGGGGCAGATAGCTGAATATACTATACGTCCGGAGACGCAGCGCTGGTCAGCCTTGGCCCACAGCATTCCGTCCTTATGCAACTAACGAGCGATGTATGCAGCTGGAAAGACTTCGCTGCACCGCCCCATCCATTCCGATACTGCAACAGTCGCCCGGATTGTAAGCATCCGCACGCCCTGTGTAATACTTTTGCAGATGTAAGCGCCCCAACCTTTGAGGGTACATTGCACTGCGGGCTATGAATAGCTGAGAGACAATCATTGGCAGCGTAAGATTCTTGAGCTTACACATAGCAAGGGAGGCGGGGCGACGAGTAAGCATTGTCGGAGTAGATGCATAGCGGGACAGTGTTCGTTTCGAAAATTACAAGCATCTAAGCAGCTCATCAGCCGTCATACACTATCTGTATTTGAAGTACAGCTAGCCAGCCTGATGTCTCGCATCCCCACGAGGCTGTCTCACTAAAGTAGTGTTAGGCTGTTAGCTATCGAGATCGGAGCATTTGTAAGCACTAACAACCGAGTCCCTATTTTATGTTGACTACAAGCCATACCATGAAGAAACCGGCATGATGAAAACTAAAGTGTCGGGACTTCTTACTCTGCCTTACCAAACGGTGATTTGACCTCGAGCGCACTTGCACGCAGCGGGGCAGTTGACTACTTTCTGACACGCATGAAAGATCGGCATTAGATGAGCCATAACGAGGAGTGCCGACGCACGTTTGGTCATTCTTGCTTATCTGACACTGTTCTGTCTTTGATTGGCCTTCACTATGAGACATCCCTTGATTGTCATGTTAGAGTGCATCGATCAGCAGTTTACAGAGCGCTATGAATCCGAGTAGTCGAATTGAGTAGAGTGCAATTGGAAGTGTGAGGATTTTAGTTTATCGGATCATCTTGAACCTATTTCTCCTTTACTCGACTTAAAGTAGTTCTATTAGATAAAGGTCACATTATGTTACACTTCATATCCAATGAGAGGCCAGTCTAGTAAACCTTCTCGAGCTACTTTCCCTCCTCCAAGTCATTATTCTGCTTTTCAGTTGTCGATTGTTCATTCTCGTCCCCATTCGCGGCCATTTCCGCCAATTTTTTGCTCGCCGCCTCTTTCTTAACGTTGCGCCATTCCATGGCCAGAGCGAATGGGACCGCCAGACATGCGGCCGCAAGCCCAAAGTCCATTACCGCCCGAATTCCATAAGCATAAGCATCTTGCAGCGCGCGGAGGATGGTCGCATCAGTGGTGAGCGACCGTAGGCCGGTCGGACCAGCAGCGATGACGGTCTCTGCAGCAATGGGAAGATGAGATGTGCGGACTTGGTGCGCGACGCTCGTTTCGAAAATGCTTTCTCCGATGGCGACGGCTATGGCGCTGATGTTCGGTACAATTGTGAGCACTCATTCAATGAACCATCTGTACGGTGAATAGAACTTACGCGCCGAGTTGGGAGAAGAAAACAGTGATTGCTTGAAAGTCGAGCTGGTCAGCGCGAGCGATTACTGGCACCGGGAGAGATGTTTTGGCACTTACCATTACCAATTGGTATATCGTCGTCACTATGAGAACATATGAGTTAGCGATATCTGGAGGGATGGGTGTGCTGTCTGACTTTAGAACGACCTGAACCGCTGTGAAAGGCATCTGTAGTCCCAAACCATGTCCGACTCCGGCGATGACGAGAAATGTCGCCCATAATGCAGTCGATGTGCCGACTTCGAGCTTGGTCAGGCAGGCAGTGCCTATGATAGAGATGACTTGGCCCAGGACCATGAATGGGACCTGACAGTGGAACTTGGGTCAGCAGCGCTCATAAGTGGAAGTCTAGAAATCTGGTGACTCACGTAATGCCCTGTGATTGACACAATGGCGCCTGTAAGGACAACGCCAGCGATTTGAGAAACGCCCAGAGGGATTCCCCGGATACCACTAACTGTTGGGGAAACAAGTTGGGCGGATTGGAAGTAAAATGGGATATAGTAGAGTGTCTGTACACATAATGAGTCGAATACTAGATTGTATCCCAGGCTGGAGGCTTACAACGTAGATACTGATCTCTAAGAAAAACGAATACAGAGCGCCCATCAGCACAGAGCGCTGGCGCGCAACTCGAAGGGGAACGGTGCTACGCTCCCCTTGATACCATTGCGAGAGGAAAAAGGCGATCAAAAGCAGGCCTGCACCAACAAACAGCCCAATCACCTTGGACGAGCGCCATTTGCTAGAACTGCTGCCAAATTGCATGGCGAGTATTAAACAGGACACCCAGGCGATAGTCAAAGTGATTCCAATGTAATCGAAGGATCGGAGGCGCGCGAGAATTGAGTCTGCTGGTTTTGCTCGACGGTCCTGAAGCTTGAGGAAGAATAATACCAGGATGATTGCCACGCCACCGATGGGTAGGTTGCTGAAATTGAAGATACGGTCAGCCAAGATCAACAAGTTAGGATGAATAGCCCTACATCCAAAAACACCAGCGCCAGGTCACATGTTGTGTAAGAATACCTCCCAGTGGTGGTCCCAAACATGCAGCGATACCGAACACGCTCAGCACTATTCCCAGATACATCGGCCGTTTCTCTAACGGAACGCTCAGCCCAACGATGCTGAGAGCGCCTTGATATAGACCAGCAGCACCAACCCCGGTGATCGCTCGACCGACAATAAAAGCCGTAGAGCTCGGACTAGCAGCGCATAGTACGGATCCCGCTTCTCAGGTCAACATGGTAGACACGAAGTGTAAACAGTCAGTAGACTCACCTTCAAACAGAACGGCAACACTAAGATAGGTTGCCTTTGCATCGAAGAGCTGGAACACATTGCCAAAGGCGGGTTGAAACGCTGTGACCGTCAGAAGATAGGCTGAGCCATACCAACCCACATCATCAAAGGCTTGGAATGTAGTGGAGATACTGGGCACAGCGACACTGATGATTGTAGTGTCGAGAGCAACCAGAAAAGTTCCACAACACAAAGACACGATAACGATTGCTAGCCGCCATGTCTCCGTTGGTGTTGTAGCCTGGCTTGCCAAACCTTCAGATTGAATGGAGTTGGTTTCCTCCATCGATATCTGAGCTGCTGGTGGCCTTTCTGTGTCAACAGCCATCTTTGGGAAGTCGACCGGTGAATCGCGATAGTATGCAAGGGAAGAGGACAAGGAGTCATGAGGAACAAGACGCGATCAAGACGCCCAACTTAAAACATACATAGCAACATCGGTCTCAGCCTGTGTTAGGCTGACAGGCCACTTACTGTGCGACTCGAAAAGCATCTTGGACACGAATCATGCATGCAAGGAGCAATGGGGCCACGGAAGGAAGACGTTGCAGGCACGCGGGAGTGTCTCGGACTTGGTCGGGATTTTAACTACAAACCTTTCTGATCCCCCTGCGATAAGCGGTAAATACAGTATCGAAAATACATACAAATTTACTAGTACCAAAAACACTTTGAAAATACCAATTACTACCTCACCACCCACTTCGAGGGCTGAAACCACAACCCGCATCTCGTATATGCATCATACCGCCTGCTCTGTACAACGTTAGGCAACCTGACTAATTATAGCTCATTGCCGACCGCTTGGCTGCACCAGGTCGCACTATTTGCCTTGTAAAAGTCCGACAACGCTCACAGGGACCACCGAGTCATTGAGACCAGCGTTGGATCGATACAACATCGGATAAAGATATGCAGGAAAAGACCAGACCAAAAAGCTTCCGACCCAGAGAAATCCAAATATCCGTTCACCACGGGACGCCGTCCAGTTGCGGGACGGCCCGCCACCACGAAGTATAACAGAGTAGGCGTTGACGGCCAGATCTTCCAGCATTAGTCCGAAGGCCTGCGTGCAGAAGAATTGCACCGCCCCAGAGCTAGAGGGCGATAGCCCCGACGACAGGTCAATGAGTAAGTGCATGAAAGCGGAGGTTGCAAACACCATCACCACCTTGGCATATCGGTCGGCGAGCGTCCCTGGCTGGAAGCGAAAGACATCGCGTGCAAAAAATCGAGAGATCGCACGGAATTTGTGGGAATTTGATTGGTGCCACACGCGACTATGCCGGCATTAGTTCAATACCGAAAAAGAAAAGAACAGAGGTGAAGGGGTTTACCTCCAAAGTCTCCGCAGGCTATACGCATCCGACAAGGCTCCGTAGAATGGAGGCCAGTCCTGCGGCTTACTCCATCTCGCAAGAACGCTGGTGAATGCGAAGAGATAATAGAAACCACCCTGACTGGCCAATAAGCCTATGCCAGCCGCAATGCCCGAAAATACTCGGATGACGATCTCTTCCGTAGTGATTTGGGAAATCCTCCGAAACAGCGGCACACGAGAAGCAATGAGGAAGCGAGATCCCACCTCAGGATCGCCCATCGAGCCTAGCACATCGAGGCCCAGATAACTGAGGAGGATAATTCCCGCAGATCGACGGAGGAATGCGGCTCGGTCACAGGTGACCGCTTCAGGAATGTGGTGCACTTGCTCAGGCGTTCCAATGCATCGCGCATTGAAGGCCGCCCAGATACCAAACCGTACACGGGCCACCCAGGTCGAGTTTAGCGTCTTAGGCGACTTCATCGGGGAGGGCTCGACAAATTCCCACCGTGTCAACAACCCTATGTCGACATAATGAAGCAGTAACATGACCGAATAACCGCCTGCGAGGCTGGCCCATGGTGTCCGTACAAAGTATCCCAAGGAGGTGGAGATGCAATGGCCAGTGCATAGCGCGACAAACACCAATGCGCCAGGCCTCAGGCTTGACAGGGCCGGGGTGAATCCCAGAGTGGTCACCACCACGGCCGTTTGAAGAGCAATTGTTAAGAAAGGATTCAAGGGCATTTTCTATACTCTAATGCTGGTCTTGGGGGTTGCAGCTGTCGCAAAGTAATAGCAAATAGCGGACAAAGCAGGGAGGTAATGAATGTATTGTAGGTCAAGGAAAAAGATCAGGTCTTGTGAAAAGGGGGAATAGAAGCTGGCAATGTACCTTTGGCCCAACCAAACAAAGAAGCAGGGATTATTGGACACTTATTGGCCTAAAGTTGGGCAAATGACTGAGCAAGGGGGAAACCCTTGCAGCTGGCACATCCCGGTCCAGTCTACTTTGTGATGGTGGGTAGTCACAGCCTTCTTTCAATGCAAAAATTTGAAAAGAAAACAAAGTACCCGGTAAGGCTTGCGTTACAAGTGTCAATTGCCTGGACAGCGTTTTTGCATAACCGACGCCTCGTCCATTTCACTTAGTGCTTACTCCAGACCCCACCTGTCGATCAATTACCCTACCCGTCTCTCCTCATATGGTAATTTATAGATTCATCGTCTTGGATGAGAGTTGAGACTTATCCCAGTGCAAATGGATGAATAGCCTGATCTGGGTATCTGAAACACTCTGCACACCTTGAATTATGTAAATCATACTTTCGTTTTCGCCCCCACTCCTCTTCCAAGTTTCTACACCTGATTGCTATTGGTAATAAGGGCTTCTCTAAGCCTTAGTGATAATCCATTGGCTTCCCTACATGCTCTCTCGCCAGGCTTTTCGGAGGGCTGTGTGCTGCTGATGGAAGCAATGATGCAATGACGGGAAATTCTGGTCAGATGAAGCCTACAAGGCACCCACTGTTGCCGTCAGATGTGTCCTCGTCGTTTGCTTACCTTGACTCGTAAGATATCGCTGGGGTGAGATTTGGCGATCGTGATACTATCGGTGGTAACAAGCACATTACTCGTGGGTTATTTAGGGGCCAAGTGGTCAGGGAGAATAGCTGGGGAAGAGTAGCAGGTTGTAAGATATATAAGCATCTCTGCAAGTACACACGGAAGTGTCCAAGTTGAGCTTGACTTCCACGGCACGCGAGGATTAGCATCAGCTCTGACTATGCTTGCGGATATGCTTTATAGCAGCAGCCTGGCACTATGCCAGATGCTGGATACCAGGCGCACGTCTTACATTGTGGCAACCCTATGGATTATTTGGCAGCTGATCAAGCTGCTCAAGATGTATAGCAAGCGCCCGGTATGCATGAATATCTCCCTCGCTTTATACAGCTTTAGTACGCGATCCAAAATCATCCACGCTAATGCCTTCAAACCAATAACAGCTCAACACTTACATCGGGGGTACGTCTATTTTATTATTCGGAAAGTGGTTCACCAGTCTCGAGTTCGTGGTCGATGGGGCAGGTACGGTCTTCAGTCTCTATCAGAGGGTACGCAACTCCAATTCTACTAATCTGCGCTGAGATATCCAACTAATCGCAAGAAGTTGGGACGTGATAAGTCCTTCGCGATTCCCGCTCTCAACGAGTATCAGGTATTAGTCTCCTCCGAGCAAAAGGTTCGGGAGCTGGGGGAGAGCGCGGAGAGCGTGCTTTCATTCCACACGGCCATGGAACAGGTATGGACAATTTTTGACGTACCTAAGTATTACTGTGTCTTACAGTGCTATAGAGGATTCAGCACAAATACACCTTGTTTGGCTTCCAGCACAACGATATAGATCCGCATAACGATATTGCTAAGCGTGTCATCAAGGTCCTGCTTCGCATCAATTTACCTCAGATGCAGCAAGGCCTACAACCCTTGGTTCAAGATCTGTTTAAGCAAGAGCTGACAGATAGAGACTCGGATGGTACGTACACTTTAGTCTTGATGATGTAAAATGGCCATATCTGATTCTGTCAACAGGTTGGAGTCAAGCAAGTGGATTTACCCTAGCTAAGCACCTTGTTACACGAATCAACAATTACGTTCTCTTGGGTGAGAAGCTGGGTGAGAAATATGCCGTACACCACTTTCTAGTAAGCTATAACCTAACGAATGTTTAGCTAGCGATCCAGCTTTCGAAGACGCTGTCAATCGGTACCTTCAAAACGTCGTGGTGACCATGGAACTATGTCGCCACCTCCCATCATTCCTAGTTCCGTGAGTACTGCTCTGTTGCATATCCCACGTGATATACTGATTTTCCAAGGTTGGTGGCACCAGCCATGATGCGTTGGAGTGGAGCTATGCATTTCATCGGTCGCTCTGTTACTGCCGAGGTAGAAGATCGACTTGTCAAGAGCAACGGCACATCCCAGGATCCCTCAAAACCGGTGAGTCAAGAAGCCCCCTCTTATGGTTCCGGGACTAAGTTACCTGTCATAATAGTGCGACGGCATACAGTGGGTAATAGATTCATCCAAGACTCCAGAACAACGAACAGTATCTCGACTGGCCCAACAAATAATCGCTATTCTCTTTGCCTCCGTGCATCAAATGGCCGCAGTTAGCATACCAGCCCATACTAAACCGCCCCAAGGCTAATTATCCAACAGGCTCTGGTATACGCCATGTATGACTTGTGTCTCCATCCGGAGTTCATCGAGCCGCTCCGCGAGGAAATCAAGCATGCGCGAAGCGCGACCAGCTATGAAGATCACTTTGATCGGTTGCCTTTGATGGACAGCTTCCTACGGGAGTCTGCACGACTCAGTCCATTAGATGCCTGTGAGATTCCCACATATATCGCGCGCAGTTTACTTCAAGCCTGATAACTAAACCCCGTTCATTGACAGTGTCAATTCAACGGGTGGCTCTATCACCCTACACTTTCGCAGACGGCACGCATGTCCCAACCGGAAACCTTGTTGCCGTGCCTCAAGAGGCAATTATGCAAGACCCGGAGCATTATCCAGATCCAAAGAAATTCGATCCATATCGGTTCCTGGCGGTGGATGAAGCGGATGGTTCGGTGAGAGCTTTCCCAAAGTATACAGACGTGCATTGGAACTATCCCTTCTGGGGTTCGGCGAAAAAAGCATGGTAAGCATCAAAACGAGTTATCCATAACATTTATCTGTAGCTGATAGGCCATGATGACAGTCCCGGTCGGTGGTTTGTCTCGAGGACATTGAAACAAGTTCTCAGCCATGTGATTATGGAGTACGATGTCAAGCTGGCGGATGAGAGTGCATCACGAACCTTTGTTTGGACCACGGCTATTGTGCCTCGATCTAGTACAAAGTTGATGTTGCGAGCGCGAAAGTGACTTTCATTTCTATAACCATTGCATTATATACGAATAACGATTTTGAACATACTCATCTTCTCCGTACTTTCAGCCATAGATAAACGCAATATACGATACCCATCACTCTAGTCCCCCCATCAAAGTACTTACTAGCAACAAAACGTAACCTCCACCAAAGCAGCAAAAAACTTCCTTAATCTACTACCAACCCTTCAATCAAACCTCACAACCTCCATCCCCATCACCAGCTCCCTCAACTCTCCCTCCGCAGGATACCTCTCCACAAGCCCTCTCAACTCCCCCTCAATCCCAGCCCACACCATCTCATCAACGCCCGTTTTCGTCCTAGAATACAAGCTAATCCCCGCCGGCGTGAACATCGACTTATTAGCAAAGACAAGCAGCCACTTGTCGTCATCGTCTGCTCCGCCCCATCCCAGAATCTCCCACTGCGCACTCACCATCCGCAGCCATCCGCTCCCCCGCCACTCCATCTGAATCGGACCATGCTCTTTTCCGCCTGATATAGCTCGGTCCGTTCCGGTTGTGGTCTTTACTGAGGAAGAGGATAGCGTTTGGTAGGATGTCTTGTTTGTGAGGATAGGGGCGGGTGAGGTTGTAGTAGCTTGGGAGAGCGCGCTTAGGGGTAGAGTGCCTGGTGGAGTGGTGGTGGTGGTGGTGTCGGCGGTTAGTGTGATTGTGGGGTTGCGTTTGTCGCTCCAGAAGGGACTGGAGGATCGTGTGATGTACCAGGTCCCGAGGATGTTGGTGGTTGTTGGTGGTAATGGTGGTGAATGTTCATGGCTGGGATGCTGGTGGTGGTGGTATTTTTGGGGAGCATGGATCATAATGGGGTTTGGTATATGGAGGTTTGAGGGAACTTGGGAGGGGGTGGTAGTAAGTATCTAGAAGTGTAGGGATAGGGAATTATGGATTGGCTTTATTGAAAGCAGAGGGTATAGATGAGTATTTATATTATTACTGGAAAGGATACCTTGGAGCGATTAATGTACATACCATGCACTCAGGCTCTGATGTTGTTGCATATTGACAGCCTAGCCTGTTACCTAGGTATATGCGGGTTTGAAAAATACGTACTCTTTACCCTCTTACTCGATATTGTGCCGGTATGCATACGGTATGGACCCGATTCATTCTTCTCCACTCTATCCACATCCCTGCCTCGATGATGACTCTCGGCTTGCAATGGCCCCGGCAAGCTGATGATGATGATGATGATGATGATGATGATGATGATGATGATGATGATGATGATGATGATGACGATGCCGTTGTTCTACCACAAGAACATAGATTAGCTCCAAACGACAAGGCAAGTAATATGTGCTTGATTTCCGTGAGTCGAAATCCCACTAGTTTCTCTATAAATATTTCTCGAGGAGCTGCTAGCTATTGACTATTATCAGGATGAATCTGCTCACCGCATTTGAACTCCCTTCAACGCTTATAAGATGCCCCCCCACCGTAGTGCCTCTTGATAAATATAGCCTCTCAGGCTTATGGCCCATAAACCAGCTCCAAAGACACGTTGTCCATGAGACTAGGACCTGTGTCGTGCAATTGCATCCTATCTCACTCATCCGAAGATTCTGGTAACTGTGCGACTTGAACGGAAGTCGATGCAGGGGGCTCTGTCTTCAGAAGACACTCTTGGGTTGAGGCAGAATAAGTCGAAATATTGAAGGATACATTGCATCCATTCGTCACGCGAAACAGTTAAGCAGTAAGTTCATAATTGAAATGAGACTCACTTTGTAAAGTCTGGTTTGACAGACTAGTATTGAAACCTGAGTGGAAGATCATTTATATAGCTGAGAGGGGGGTCGAGGTCACTTAACCTGGCTAGTCTGCATCAGATTCCATATAAACAACTAGACATCACAAGACCGAATTGATATTGGCTTACCTTATTATCTCTACGTGTCATGGATTTAATAAAAGACACGATCATAACACGGATACCGACTAAGCGAGAAGACGCATGATGTACAATAAACGAGAGCTTCAGAAGGCCTATCTAAATTTCAGTAAGGGCATGTATGAAGAGAGAGACCAAAGCAATACCATGCTCCCTTAAACGGTCTTCAGATTACACTACCATCGACATCAGAACAGGGCGCATTGATGACTGGGCCAAGCCATGTGTCTGAACGACAAATCACAAAGTATCAAGCCATATATCGGGCTATATCTACTCATAAATGAACAATATCATGTTTTATTCTATATAATGCAAAGCGATTGATACTCATCTATATCCATCCCCCTCTCTATTCCGATTCACATCCGGCATCGTCTCCGTGGTAATCTCCACCTGTACATCTTTGAATATCCTAACTCCACTATGCATACTTCCTCCGTTCTCGGCAAGCTCAATATCATCCTGTAGCTGCGTAAGGCCCTCCTTTCGCCGGGCTCGGCTTCCACCAGTATAGTCATAAGTGTAGCTGTGATAACGACGCGCAAGACTGCTGTTTTCACCGATCAAGCGAGGGGCGTAGCGGCGCAGGAAGTGGCGGAGGAAGGGGAGGCAGCTGCAGATGATGGCGAAGTTGGCTTCGATGTTGCTGCAACGCAGTTAGAGTGTGTTGTTGTGATCGGAGTAAGGAACTTACATCCACAGGTCTGGTCGACCAATATTGTAAGTTGGGTCAGAGGAATTAAGAAAGGGGATCAAAGTGATTAGACGGATGATGCCGGTGACGAGAGTTCTACATAGTCAGCAAATGACGCGAAATGGTGAGGGAATACTCACGCGCAGCCAACCATAAACATCAGCAAGAGGCCTAGCTTCTGTATCCCCGGCATGTTCAGCCCCACCACCGTTGGGATGGGTACCAAGATCAACGCAATATCGGAGATGATGTTCAACACGGCTGTTGCAACATACAGCGCGTATTGATTAACACATGTCCCTGTGACTGATATATCCCAACCTTTCTGGATTGGGTGGCAGCCGAAAATGAAGGCCAAGACGAGCGCAAAGCTGTAGCTACTGACTACAAACGCGATGCCGTACAAAATCCATTGTTGGTACCGTTTTTGACAAAGGATGCGGTAGTAAAGGATAATTAGGCTGATTTTTGCAAGCGCCAGAGCGGGAACGTAGATGATGGCTGCGGAGAGAACGACCTAGATACATTAACTTGGGTTGGATAATTCCTCGAAGAACATACCTTGACATATACGTCATACACCACAGGTGTCACGTTCCAGAAGTGAATTCCCATGCCCCCATGTTTGTATCCATCTGACATGTTAGTAGAGTGATAACCAACGGCAATAGGCACTTACAGATGGAGCATGCCTGGGTGCCCAGAGAGAACACCTGGAGCAAGATTAGTGGAATAGCTTCAAGTCCAATCGCTGTGGCAGCGTACCCAAGCAAGGATAATAGACACTGTAAAAGTCAGATAGACTCTTCGTCATTGAGGCGCTAACATACCATCATCCCATCCGAACTTATGCAGCAATTGTGCTTTGGTATACACTCGCAAGGCTAGGCAGCTAGTGCTGATGATTAAGCCCGCCGAAATCACCGCCATATTTGCCGTATACAGATGGCGATGCGAGTAGTCAAAATCGTACGTCTCCCGGGGGGAGGGTCCGCCATTGTAGTAATGGCCATTCTTCAAATGGCATTGAAGGCCAACAGCCTCTTATTGGAACCTCACACCGTCATAAATTATAGAAGGGTTCCAGAAGGGAGCTTATACTCTATGAGGTGCCCCTGAGGCATGGAAGGCCTAGTCGACGGCACAGACAGAATAAAGAGAAAGAATTTGTATTTCAGTCATTTTTGTTTTTCTTGCTTTTTCTCTTCACGGAAAAGCGTATTGTGTGCGCTTTCCAACAAGGAATGTGCTATCGAAAGCTTATGCACGCTCTCCCAAGACGACAAGGATGTGCGCATCCTTCATTAGCAGTGGTAAATTGGACCACATGCCGAAACTACGATGATTAGCGATAACAACTCCGCCAAGTTTGGGGACTTTTCCGGTGCTTGGATAGTGTCATTCGTGTGGAGCGGAATAATATGCCATCGCGTCCGGCTGTCGTCCAGGCCAAAGCCTGGCCGTCCAAAGGCCCGAGGGTCGGCGGGTGTAAGAGTGGAAAGGATCGGTGGTGGAGCGCCCTAATTACGGAGTAGAGACAAGCGAACGATCAGACCGTGCTAGTTCGAATCGCGTTGAAACGGCTCGTGCTGGCTTCATTATCGGCTCCACAGCGATGCGGGTTGACTGCGCCGCATTTTCAGAGATGCACTAAGTCCGCGTTAAAAAATGGCGCAGCCTAGCAAGGCGAGATGAGGGTGGAGCATTCGTTGTCTCATTGTCTAATCTATCCCATTCTTTTTGGTGCTCTACTGTACAAAGCGCTTCAACTAGTCGTAAACTTCTTGGAGATGCTGCTTAAACCTGGCTGATCTTGAAGCCACCGGGAACCTGTACCTGGAACACTCCATCTGGATCATACTTTTTGGCCACGCGGGAGATGAATCCGACATTCTCCTCGCCATAACCCTTGAGAGGGTTCTGCGACTTGTCGGCGTAATTGAGGTAGATGTACTCATTGTGCGCCCCAATCGACTTGGCGTACTCGTCAACCTCCTCCAGGATCGACTGGCCAAGACCGATGAAAAGATCGTCGTCCCTGGCATCATCCCAAGCGTAGTCGAATAGTATTTCTGCAAACGGATTAGTGCTGCGCTAGGAACAAGGTCGGGTCACATACGGATCAGGTTTTCATCAAATCGCTCCAAGCCCAAAACATTGCCACCCTTCTCCACGCTGTGCTGAGCGAAAAGCTTAGGCCAGGGCTGGATGATTACATCCATGGCCCAGTAGTCACTCTTGACATGGGCCTTGGCTTTTTCAATGTTGTTGTTGTGAAGGTCGATCGCCTTGCGAAGGACATTGATGTCGTTCTTGTAGGTACCGGTTGTGAAGATATCCCTGAGTTGTGAGCTGTTAGCGACCCAAGTGACAAGAACCGGCTTCAACACCACCAGCGATGATCTCCTCAGGAAGATGGCCTCCTCAAGAGAGAAAGGCGACCAAAAATGGCTATCTATTAGGACTGGCTTACCGGTATCCCGCCGCCTGAACCAGCTCCTGCGTCAGGTTGTAAATAGTAGCAAAGCGCATCGTGTCAGTGGTGTTTGGAATACTCGTAAATTCATGGAATGCAGGTGCAAAGGCAACAGGTTTGGTGTATTCCAGGGCATCGGCAATGATGTTCTGCCCCGTCGTTGAGCTGTACTCCCACATCCCGATCCAGGATGCGTAGGGGTCATTGTGGATGTTGTTGGTAAAGTTTACTGCGGCCGAGAGCTGTCGTTCGGTGGTCGAATTATCATAGACGACCAGTCCACCCCAAAGCATATCATGAGGCAACGTCTTGAGGTCATACTTTGTGACAACTCCAAAGTTGATCGATCCACCCTTCAACGCCTTGTACAGATCAGGATGGCTAGTCCGGTTAGCATTGATGATCGATCCGCTGGCAAGAACGACTTCAAAGTTCTCGACGTTGTCACAAGCAAAGCCTACACGTGCGGTGTAGAAGGTGTTTCCACCTCCGATCAGGAACCCACCCACGCCAACTGGTCCACCGCGTCCTCCAGGCACAGTGACACCATAGGGATCAAGAGCCTTGTAGACCGCCTGCCAGCGCGCCCCCGGCTGGATAGATGCAACGCCTTTCTCCTTGTGGTACGTGGTGCTGTTCATCATGGACAGATCAATGGTAACACCCTGCCCGATATCTGCTGCACCAGGCCAGGTGGTATGGCCACCACTGCGCACAGCAAATGGGCATTGTGTTTCGCCGGTCTGGGTCAGAGTCGAGACAATGAGCGAGACATCCTCCGTAGAGTGCGGCCGGACAATACACGTAGGATCGAGCTGAACATTGACCGCAAAGTAAGATGACACGGACTCGTTGTATGCCGTGCTGGTAGGATGAAGGACTTGGTTACGCAGGGAGGTCGCTTGCAGAGCGGCGCACTAAATAACAAGGCAATTAGTACACCCACTAAGTACTGAACACAAATCACATACACAAAGTTGCGTAGAACCAAGCCCGAGGCTGGCCTCGGGCAGAATGCTAAGGACAGGGACTGCCGCACTGGAGACCTTCATGTTGAGTTCGTCTATTGGAAACGCTTGGAAATATTTCCTCCGACTGTGTGCCTCAAGATGGCTACACTATCATAATATAAGTCGAAACGCTACAGCAAGCGGGCTAGGGAATACTCCTGCCCTTAGTGCATTATCGTAGCGGATTCCCCTTGCTCATATTTTGACATAGCCGGAGTGGTCCCGAGTCGCAACAAAGTACATGGCTACATGGGGCAAGTCAGCCCGTATGGCACGATTGGAATTGGAGTAGCCGTGGACGGCCTGTGTAAAGTTTTCCTGTGGAGTAGGTTGTATGAAGCGAACGAGTTCATGTGCGAATCCCTATACGAGCATGTCGATCAATTGCCGTCTGCGTTGTAAGACATGCTGGCAGGCCCAAAATGGCGATTGCACCGGTGGTTCAGATTGTCTACAGAGTAATAACTAACCGAGGCTTGATTTGACGGCTGGGCGGCCCGGTTAGTGGGTCTCTTATTGACAGGCACACTTCCCTTCGCTGTGGAGCTCCCTTATATAGTGGGAAAGCTAGTTGGCAGCATACTAGAATTTAGTGTTGTTCGAGCGGGCGGGGAAACCAACTCGGAGGAATCAGACAGCCGCCTCGCTGGTATCTTTACCATGAAATAGCATGAAAAGAGCGAAAATGGGAAAGGTCATGGAGTATAAAACAAGGCGTAGGTCGAACAGAGCCAGGGCTGAAGATGTTTCCCACGAATCCGCGCGGGTGCAGGGATAGGGTCAATGGGCGCGAAACACTGCCTAATCACCTAATTGACAGGGTCATGGCAGTTTTCTCAATGCAAAGGCGCTGGCTTGCGCTCCTACTCGTTCTGCATTTATTACCCTTCCATGGGTTCCACCATCACCGTCGTATCTCCGAAATGCAGCCAGCTCTCGCCTTCTCATAGGGCCCGTCATTTCTGTTTGCTGCCAACCGCTTTCTACGATCCTCCACTTAGTAATTAGGTCTGCTGTCTAGACTCGGAATCAATCACCGGATGTAACCTATCTGTTCCGATTTGACTTTATTTGGTAAAATCCCGTGTGTTATGTGGCCAGATGCTGATAGCCAGACTGCTAATATAATACCACTTATTGCACACGAGGCTGGAAATACCTGCGCGACATATTGCAGATGTGAATTTGTGGCGGTAGCAGTGAAACGCGGTCGAACATTTTGATTGAATCAGTACAGACTTGATATAGCGGAAGACCATGTAAGTAAGTCACTTCCCTCCCTTGCCAGGTCAATCCTGATTTCGAGGATGTTATACATCTTGTAAAATATTTGCCTTATTGCTTAAGACGAGCTAGGCGTAATGGCTGAAGGGTAGACCTCTTCGACTTTATATCTCGGATGAAGATTATGTAGCATCGTACTTTGTAAATGTAATCCTTATGTGAAGTCCTGAACTCTTCCTTTGGTGAGCCAGATTGGAATTTGTCATGAACACCTTTTTGTGCCGCTGTTCGTCCGACCAATCCTGGAGAGCGAGCTAATTGAAATCAGCCTTATCGGCTCTTTTTCGTTTTATCCGGACTTGCAAGCCACCCAGCGCCTAGCAGGTACAATACTTTGGTTTCTGGGTCCTTGTCTGATTCCGGAACTGAAATGGGATAAGTTTCATAGTATTCGCAGATACAGACTGTCCCGCTGGCACTGTCGTTGTCATTACCGACGCAGAGAATCAGAGCTAACAGTAAAGCTAGAGTGAGCTGAAGGTGTTGTCAGCATGAGAGTATCTGCAATCCTCTCCGGACCTTCTTTTTCAAAGACTTAACAAGGATGATGCCAATATTGCGAATGGACTTCACATATAATCAGAGCCTATGGTGTTGACTGTTGAGTTGCTCCGTCGCGGAATGAATCCGAGCGGCACGCGGCGGGGAAACAAACAGTGCAAACACCGCATCTTATCAGAAAACTTTCCCACTCCAACTGCGAAAGTTGATCAGTCAACTGCAGACGCCCCGGCCTTGTATCTGTCGCCGGTGCCGCAATGCTCTCCTGATTATACGGGCGCGCGAGAGAGAAGGGAATGATTTCGCCATCTTCCCTAATCTTATGCCTGTGGTGCGGTTGCCTCTTGGCCCTCTTTATCTTCGATCATGAGCAGCCCAACTCCATATGAACCAGACGAAGACGACGACGACACATCGGAATACAAGCTCAAGATCAAGCGTTCACAAACAAGCGCCCCGTTACCGGTTCCTCCGTCAACTGGTCCCACTTCGTCGACAACAAATCCACCCGTGCAAACGTCGAAGACGGAACGCAGGTCCGCAAGAGGCACGCGGGCCCAGGCGCTAGAGGATCTACAATTATCGCTATCCAAGGAGTCTGCGGAAGCATACTCCAGCGTGCTTGCGGGTATCATCGAAGATCATGCGCCCGTGCCTACAATCAACGGTGGTGAAAACCACATTACATCGCAGAATGGAATCGTGACCTGGACCCCGAAGGAAAAGGAGGTACTATATCATGTTTTGGATAGGAAGAGCAAGGATGGGGTTCAAGAAATTTCCCGCCAGCTGGGCTC
The DNA here is from genome assembly GCF_003184755.1 of Aspergillus piperis CBS 112811. Taxonomy (NCBI): domain Eukaryota; kingdom Fungi; phylum Ascomycota; class Eurotiomycetes; order Eurotiales; family Aspergillaceae; genus Aspergillus; species Aspergillus piperis. Next base: position 1,602,172 of record NW_020291591.1, read on the forward strand.
AAAATCTGAGCTTGAAGTTCAGGAGCATTTGAACCTGCTCCATACGGGCCTGGAAAGACAGCACCTGAAAGATCGTCATACTAGGACAATTATTCTAGGTGAAGTACCCGCAGCAGCTGAAATAAGCAAGGACTGCTGTGATGAGCTCGACCAATACGCTGAATTGGTTTCGATGGAGGAGCAGTTGGCAGAAGATGTCGCTGGAAAGCAGAAGCATCAAGACCTGTGGATCATCAATCGGGAGACAGCAGAAGAGCTTTCGCAGAAAGTCAAGTCCCAGGGCGCCGATCCAAGTGCTAGCTCCAGTGCGCATCTTACGGCTGAGCTCTTCAATATGAGAAAGTGGATTCGGCTGTCAGAACGATTCTTTATGAATTTTGGCGGTGCACGACTGGAAGACAACTGGACCAATGTAGCCTTCGCGGATGAGACACCGTCCATGACTGCCGATTCGTTCGCGGACTTCTACGCATTGACGATCAGTCTGACACGCCGTCTTGTCCAGTCATCTCTTTTCTTCGCAATGTCAAGGCTGCGAAATATGCGACAAACTGGCAATCAAAAGGCGAACGTTGTGAGGTCTCGCGATGTTAAGACTGCGCTGGACGTGCTCAACATGCAACGGGACCGTTCCGACTACTGGGTCGGCCTGGCGCGGCGATGCAGTTTGAAGGTTGAAGATTCTCGTCATCGAAAGGGGTGGAAATCAATACACATGGAGCATGATGAGGTAGAGGATATCTTGTCTGGTAAGATACCTTTGGAATCAGAGTCGCGTGAGAGAAGTGCCTCGAGGGGAAGGTCAGGAAGCCGTGCTCCAGAGAACACGGATGTTGAGGACCCAGATTACAGCGACGACGAGTCTGAATACTCCTCCGCGGCATCATCCGTGCTCTCTTCGCCTACGTTGTCTCCAGTTGAAGAACAGTCAACAGATCCAGAGGACGACCATGCTGAACAGGTTGATGGTCAGATGAGCCGTCTTGAGGAAGTGGGCCTATGGAAGCTCATTGGTGAGCCACCTCCACAGTCCCTCGAAACCCGAATTCAAAAATATGATGCGCAAGATGCTTTCCCACGGAGGCCGGTTGGCCAGCGCAAGACAAAGGAGGACCTGGTCGATTGGCGCGACAGGACGTTTTATCGCAGCGAATGGGAGGAATACGGGCATGATCTTGTGGACCTATACGACGAGCTTTCAGAAAACCGGCGGAAGAGGCGACGTTTCGACCAGACGGATACAAAGCTTACAGATCGGTTGATACCGACTCCTGATCAGCCGCGTGCCGGCCTTTTTGACACTCGAGTCATGGAAAATGACAGCGACCATGCGAATGATGAAGATGACTACGATGAAATGCGGGTGGATGAGCCGATACCATCCAAATCTGAAATCGAAGAGTTTCCAGATAGAGAAGGTTCCTCCTCACAGGGCGAGAGTCCTATATCCGAACATGCATCTCGCCTGATTGAAGAGCTTGGGGGTCATTCAGAAGGGTATCAGCCACGAAGAGACCTGAGATCAGGCGTTATGCTAGTCCCTTCCAAGGCCACGGAAGCAGATAGTCCTCCACGTCGTCGCCTTCGCGGGGCGATCAAGCCTGAATCGGATAGTGAAGCAGCGTCTAGTACTGACGACAATCTATCTGAGCTACAGGCAGCCTCGTCCGAAGAGGAGGAGACCGATGAAGGCGAGGTGCCATTATATTCCCACCCAATGAGCCCAGCCGATCCGGTGTCGGACTGATCGATCCTGCTGGACTGGGTATCACATAACTTGGTTATTGTATTCAGGTCCGTTTCTGTATGAATATTTTGGGTGGCTTGATCCAGGTCTTTTGTATATAATGTCTTTCGGTATACCTACTTGCATGTTTATCTAGATACCTCGCCAAGGCGGCTATAGACTTTGTTTGGATACGAATTCAGCTACATATCAAGATATCCGACCTGCATTGTATGAACAGCGCGGCTAGATAGTGATGAATCTCGGACTGTTACGAAATGGTACAGCCAGTACACACAATTGACCTTCATAGTAAAGGAAGACATAGATGCATCCATTCTGTCATCTTATAGAGATCTATGAGAATAAAAAATCGAAAACAAAAAAGGAAAGGGCCGAACGCGATTTGAACGCGTGACCTTAAGATCTGCAGTCCCACGCTCTACCCCTGAGCTACCGGCCCCTTTCTTGTTGAAAGATCGATGGTCTTCTTGTATTATATTGCTTTTATTGATGAAATGGCTCAGAACCTCGGATTTCTTGAGTTCCTGCTGGTTCCTGGGATCCATGTGTGTTTGGCTTTCCCTGGGTTACCCACGAGGTACTACTCACTTTGACATTTCCACGTCTGCAGAATGACTTAGCATCCAATTCACTGAAACTACATGCGACAGATTTTCATAAGTCCTTGAAAGTTTTATTTCTCCCAATTGATGAGTGAGGTTGTGCAGGGAATGGTATACAACTTTGAAAGGGCTACGGAGGTCAACCCATGGGTATATACGTCTCTCAGCGCGTGTTTCAATGGATAGTGGTACGTGCCAGCAGATTGGGCTACTGCTCAAGGATCTGCTGTGTATGATGTAGCAATAAAAAGAAATCCCGGGCCATAGGTTCATGTAAAGGACAACCTGTATATGAAGTTCAAAAATCAAAAAGCAAGGGCCAAGCGTGGATCGAACACGCGACCTAAAGATCTGCAATCTCTCGCTCGTACCACTGAGCTATTGACCCGTTTGCTTGGCAAGGTGGCAAAACTTGTGCTTCACAAGCAGGGCCATATTCTGTGTTGATAAGTTGATAGACTGAGCTGGGGTTGTGTATGTACCAAGTCTACATGGCGCATTTGGTTGTATATGTTGGGTTCGCATATCACATTGGCCTCTATATGGCTCAAAGACTGAGGCAATTTCTGATTTGCTCTCACTACGGATGACCTGCTTGTCGTCTCCACTTTCATGTCGATATCCGGTTGGAATACCTGTATGTACTAGGGCTATATATATTCAGCCGCTCAGGGTACTAGTCTCGGCAAGTTGATATCTACTATTCTAATGTCACTCACAGCCATGTTCGTACAGAAAGCCAGTACCCCCAAGCAACACCTTGAAAAGCATATAGCCGTCGGAAGTATACCATATGTCACCACTATCACGCGATAAGATATATTTGTAACCCATATGCCAAGGCGGGCCCGTCAGCTTATCCCGCCTGGTATAGGAAAGAAACAGGTACTCTGAGGATCGGAGGACTTATGGAAGAAATGATATTAATTGTATTCCCGATAGCTCAAATCCCTTCATGAGTAACCTTATCCACGATCTTACAAGGGCTACCTATGCCCACCATAATGTATACTACGTCAGATACAAACACCAGGTCGACCATGCAACCAGAGACATAAGCAGATATGACTACTTGAAGAACACAACCACCAATTGCAAGCGAAACAAAATAGTAACCGAAATACCAGATCCAGGGGGATGAGATCTGCCGGCGTCTGAAAGTCCCTGACCCGGTGGAGTTGATGTACGGAGCTGCCTGTCCGTCTTACAAATCAACAGTCAACAATATAGGCATACGTCACAGAAACATATCTTTCTGACATTTCGCAGTCCCTCACCCAATATAATTTTCTGGGTGCGATATTGCGTTGCATTGTTGGTTATCACTTGGTTTGTCAGCAAGGAATACGAAGAGCCGAAACACCGACATAAGCTGACGATCAGATGCCGAAGTCAATGGTTTCTAAGCAACATTGTCTATGACGGAGACAACAGTTGTAGAAATATATCGAATCAGTAGATGAATGGTATATAAATGGATACATAGATCTGCTAATAGATATCCATCCCCAAAATACCCCCTCACACCAGAAATCACAGATCTCTTCTCAATACAGCATCCACCACAAATACCAACACCTATACAGCATGTCTCTCAAACCCATCACCCTCTGGGGCCACACCCAGGGCCCCAATCCCTGGAAAGTGGCCATGGTACTCGAAGAACTCGAAATCCCCTACAAAACGATATACGTAGCTGCTGGAGACGTCAAGAAAGAACCTTTGACCCTCGTCAACCCCAACGGCCGCGTCCCCGCCATCGAGGACCCTAACACGGGAATCACACTGTGGGAGTCCGGCGCCATCATCGAATATCTGACCGAAACGTACGACAAAGACAACAAGATTAGTTTCCCGGCTGGTACCCCCGAGTTCTTCGAAACGAAACAATGGCTACACTTCCAAATGAGTGGGCAGGGCCCGTACTTCGGTCAGGCTATTTGGTTCCGACGACATCACCCTGAAGTGGTTCCTAGTGCTCAGGAGAGATACAAGAAAGAGGTTCTTCGGGTGTCATGGGTGCTGGACAACGTCCTTAAAGACAGGGAATACCTGGTCGGTGGACGTTGTAGTTACGCGGACATCTCGTTCGTGCAGTGGTACAATTACTTTGGGTCCGCTACGGATAATGATGTTGATCTGGAGAAGGAATACCCGAACCTTTACGCCTGGCTGGAAAAAATCAAGGCAAGACCGGCTATCTCTAAGACGGCCAGCCTACAGAAGGAAGCAATCGCAAATGAAACGCACTGAGTGGATTTGGATTCGGTGTGTCATTCAATATAGGACGTCTATCGGGAACTTGAGAAGGGTCGAATATGGGGACCATGTATGTAGTATATTTAATTTCGAAAACAATCAGTAAATATTCTCGTGGGTATCTTACAACCAAAGCAATAGAATATAGATTGCGATGTCAGAACAGAGTAGGGCTGGTAGGGAATAGATCGATAATGTGGAGAGAAGAAGCTCCATCCGCGATGGGGAAGAGCCAGGTAGCGACTAGTCCAAATACGGCTAGCGCATTGTATGGTCTTGGCGCGAGTTTTTGGAGCGTCGGTCCGTGTCGCGACAGTCGCTCTGCCTCCAAGCCACTCATCCATCAATCTCTCGTCGCTGTCTGGTGGAGTCATCCACCCCCATTCTATCTTGCATATCCCTAATACCCTTTCCTTTCACGTCTCTACCACATAGAGGGCCGCGTCCGCGCCCCGCCTACCTTTCTTCTGAGCAGAGCCAAGTCCCTTGCTCTCTGCCACCCGCGACCTCAGCTTCCCGTCGTCGACTATCGTGCCAACAAGATGGAAGACAACCAGGTTATGTCTGGTGGCGCCACTGAGGATGCTCAGGCTATTAACGTGGCACAGGATGCCCCAGGTGATGTGATTACCACTTCCGGTGCGTTCTCCCTCTTTCCGCCCCTAAGGGGATTGGAACTTGCCAACATTCGCAATCGTGACACCCAGGATCGCAATCGCATCAGGGATCTCCTGAGAAAAAGACCGAGACTGGCCCCGATACTAACAACCCGCTAGATGCCCCCGCTTCACCCAAGCGCCAGAATGCCGATGGCGAACCCGAGGATGAGGAGATGGGCGGCACCGAGACGGAGACCAAGAAGGAGACCGATGGAGGCGAGGACCTCGCTGATGTTGCCGCACAGTCCGGCGCTGAAGGTGCTACAGATGAACAGCCGGCACAGGCCAAGGCATCCATTGAAGCCTCCGCGCGCTCACATCTCGTTTCGCAAACCCACGCCATCATCCTCCCCAGCTACTCCACCTGGTTCGACATGCACCTCATTCACCCGATCGAGAAGAAGGCTTTGGCGGAGTTCTTCAACGGCAGAAACCGTAGCAAGACCCCTGCCGTTTACAAAGATTACCGTGATTTCATGATCAACACCTACCGTTTGAACCCTATCGAGTACCTCACAGTCACTGCGTGCCGCCGCAACCTTGCCGGAGACGTCTGTGCGATCATGCGCGTGCACTCCTTCCTGGAGCAATGGGGTCTCATCAACTACCAGGTAAGTATCCCCCCGGTGCCAACCTCAGTCCCGAGTTGCTGATGCCTTGACTCAGGTGGATCCCCAAACACGTCCGTCCAACATCGGCCCTCCTTTCACTGGCCATTTCCGAGTGGTCGCCGATACCCCCAGAGGCCTCCAGCCATTCCAGCCCGGACCCAACCACTTCGTCAAGCCCGGAAAGCCTTTGCCGGCCACGGATCGTGCAGCATCGGCCACCCCGGCTGCCAAGGCCGACCTGAACCTCGAGATCCGTCGCAATGTGTATGATGACAAGGGCAAGGAGATCACCCCTGCTACGGAGGACAAAGACAAGCAGACCAATGGCGAAGGCTCAACGAACGGTACGACGGGCGATTCGACCAAGGCGATGGAGAGCGCTTCCAAGGGACCGAGAAAGAAGTTCAACTGCTTCTCCTGTGGCATCGATTGTACTCGCCTCAGATTCCACTACGCAAAGGCGACACCAGCAACCGCCAACCCAGCTGCACCTGACACCAAGTACGACCTGTGCCCCAACTGTTTCCTTCAGGGCCGGATGCCGTCCAGCCACAGTGCTTCCGACTTCGTTAAGCTCGAAGACAGCCCATACTCGATTGCCCCCGACCGGGATGCTCCGTGGTCGGATTCGGAGCTTGTGCTGTTGCTGGAGGGATTGGAGAACTTCGACGACAACTGGGAACAAATTGCCACTCACGTTGGATCCAGGACAAAGGAGGAGTGCGTGATGAAGTTCTTGCAGCTGGAGATCGAAGACAAATATCTGGATGATATGCCCGAGGTTCGTGCAGGCAATGGGCGGGAGCCTATCAGCCAGACCGAGAACCCTGTCCTGTCCGTGGTTGCGTTCCTGGCACAGATGGCCGAGCCTGCCGTGGCCGCAGCTGCCGCCGGCCGCTCCGTGGAGGAGATCCGCAAGGAATTGAGAAAGCAGCTCGAGAAGGGCTCTGGAGCCCAAGACAAGGGCAAGGAAAAGGAAGGCAGTGCCACAGTCAAGGCCGAGGATTCCATGGAAGTGGACTCCGCTCGCGAGGAAGCAACCGAGCAAGCTGTCGAGGTCGCTGGCTCCGACAAGGGCAAGGCTTCCCTTCCCACTGTGGCCCTCGCGGCTTCCGCCGCTCGTGCTGGTGCTCTGGCTTCTCACGAAGAACGTGAAATGACCCGCCTGGTCTCATCGGCCGTCAATGTCACCCTCCAGAAGTTCGAGATCAAGCTGCAGCAGTTTAATGAGATGGAGGAGATCATCGAAGCCGAACGCCGGGAACTTGAGCTCGCTCGCCAGCAGCTCTTCCTCGACCGTATGGCCTTCAAGAAGCGCGTCAAGGAGGTCCAGGACACTCTGCAGGCCGTCAGTCTTCGGGGCCCTGGCGAGGAGACCAATAACATGCTCGCCGATGCTGCTACGACCGGGATCGGCAACCGCTATAACTTCCAACCGGCAGGAGGTGACGTTAGAGGCGTGCAGCCGTTGAGTGCAGAAACAGGCGCTGACTACAAGACGTTGGACCTGTAATGTACCTATGAAAAGGGAATGTTTCGCCAATGATGACATGCTTTTTTCCAACAGTTGGAGAGAAATTCAATAACCCTTTCCTTTCATTTCTAACGACCGGACGAAGGAGCCGACCGGGGTTGCTTTTTCAAATAATATCCATTGTATTGTACAATATCATAGGGCTGGACAGGAGGAGTGAAGGAGAAGATGGGATGAATGAGCCGTCAGGATGTATCTGACAGAGACGGACAAGATGGTAGTAAAGTGATGTGTGATGGATTTGATGGATGGCTTGCACTATGATCTGGTCTGATTTTTCTTTTCACATTCGATTTACAATCCGCTAGGTAGGAAAAGGCGCAATTGTTTTTGGAGTTCAGAGCTAAGTATTGTATGCGTGTGCCTTGCAAATCGATGTTCTATTGTTGAATGGTTCTTTATCCTGCTTATTACTAGTAGTTTCGGGTTCGGTCTCTGGTTAGTAGTAGTAAGTAGTCTTCTAGACCAACTTGCTCAATGCTGCGCAAGTATGCTCAGATGTGTTATAAATCACTCTGCTCTACACAATATTTGCTCATCATTTGCCACCAGTGATACCTACCCAGCCCGGAAGGAAATCAAGAGGTATAGTATGCCAAGTAGCCTGCACACGGTACTGAACAAGACTTCACCGTTACTTCAATCCCATATTCCCGCAAGCAAACGAACCAACAACCACTCCCCGTCAAACAAACAAGCAACCCCCTCTCATAACAGAGGTGTCAACTCAATAGATACCACTTTCTCCTGATATAGAAGATGTGATACCTCAACACCGACTGTTGATCATTCCTATTGACGGGCCAATAATGAACGAGCATATCGCTCCACCCATGCCACTGCCCGAGTAGTATGATGTTTCTACGGAGTACAGTCATCTATTATTGAACAGGGATTCATGGACTTGATCCGTCCGTTTGCTCACTGAACTGCAGTGGACGCGTCGGCGCGTGTTTCTGTTTACTATTTTGACTACTTCGTATTTGTCCTTCAATTTGGCTTTCCTGTCTACCTCTGATATATTACTTATATACCTAGTCGCGTCATATTCATTGACCTATTACAGCATATCGAACGATTGTCCACTCGATATGCCTGCGCAGAAGAGAACCTCCACTGTTATGATGGATCCTGCGATCGCTACTGGCCCTGATAAAGAGAATCAGACAGTAGTAAAAGCAGCACTGCCTTCCGGGAATACGCAGAAAAGCTGCGACGAGATTCGGCAGGAGATACGCCAATTCATCGCTTCAGGACAGATGAGCGCCAATGAGTTCCAGCGCGCAATTGACGTATCTCCGCGGTCTTATTCCGAGTTTTTGAGCCAGGAGGGCGTCAAGGGCGCCCGGTCGGCGACGTATAGAAACGCCTTGAAGTTTTTTAAGGGCCGGAGCGGAGGTCCTGTCATGCCGTTGGCTGAGACTCAGCCTGCGGCAACTGCGGTGGGAAGTGTCCCGAAGCGGGCGAAGAAGAATCAGCCAGCGAGTCCGGCTGCGGTTGACCTCTCGGATGTTCAGCTGGTTGGAGATGAGGATGGGAGTGTGCAGGTGTTTGAAACGTGTGATGTGGTGAGGAGGAAGATCAGGGCGCATCTGCGTAAGACTGGAGTGACGCAGGCGGGCTTCATGAGAGAGGCTGCGAAGGCGGCGTATCCTGCGGGTACGAAGAGACTGAACGCGAATTCGTTCGGGGAGTTTCTCAAGAAGAAGGGCCCTACCGCTGGGAGCTCAGGGGCGGTATTCTATGCCTCGTATGTGTATTTTGAGAAGTTGAGGATCAAAAATGGAAAGCCGAAGGACGCTTTTCGACTTGAGATGGAGAAGCTCTGGCCGAATGGCTTCGAGCTTGAGAATGCAGCTAACGGGAGGATGTGGTGTGGTCCTAATCAGAGACCCTGGGTTGACATATATGGGAAGGTGCACTTTTCGTGATTGTTACTGTCGGCTCGTCTGCAGATCGTCTCGTTTGGAATTGTTCTGTATTATGTCCTTTTGTTATATACTCCATGATTGATTCTGTTGAGAGGTTAGAATTCATCCTGATGCTTCTTTTGGTTGTTCTTTGATCATTCGACCATTGGCATCGATGCCTGCGAAGAGCTCAGACGCTGTGCTTTCGTCCAATCTCAGAGCCAGCTTAGGTCCCGAGTAGAGTACGTCCCAGGTGAATGCAGGCTTTCCGCTTCTAGTATCCCAGTTCACGCGAGGAACTAAACAGGATATGCGTTTCCAGAGCCTCTGCATGAACCGTCGGGTGATGTTATGGGGTCGTCCGTCAACATAATTCTCAAAAGTATCCCCCTTCTGTGGTCCCTCTGTCAGAAAGCCAGCATCTAGAGTAGACTCAGGGGCGGAAGAAGTCCCAACTGCCTTTCGTCGTTTGGGTGGCGCCCATGGTATAGTCCCCGACATAAGACCCTCCAACACCTTGAGCTCCGAGTCAGGCAGTGGTGGAAACAGATTATGTAGCGTCTGATTGTACCATTTCCTCCGAATATTTCTGCGGCGAGACGGAGCAAGCGGTTTGCCCCAGATATTCTCCGCGGGAACCACTGGTTCGACTTGCTTGGTATAGTACCCGGCATTCAGCGTCGTGATCATTGAGTTACGGTTCTGAGCTTTCAAGAGATCAACCATGACCGAAGGGGGCCGCCATCCATCCTCGAACATCTCTGGTGCTTCCTGTGCCACTGTCTGCACATCCGCCGCATTCAATGCGTCCACTGCGTCCGCTGGTGTGACCAATGCTTGTATGAGCTCTTGTCTCCGTCGCCCTCTGCGGCCATAGGCCTGCTGTAAGACCTTTTCCAGCGGCTTTGTATATCCTTCATTGGCTCGTCTGAGCAGAGACAGTTGGTGTGTTGCTGACTTCCGGAGTAATAGAAGTCGATGTTGATCCGTCTCTTTCTTCTGGGTATACCGTCGGAATCGTTGGAGGATCTGGGCATGAAATGTAACTCTGGCGACGGGGTCGGGAAGGTAGGAGCATTCGCGGAGCAAGGAGCGGAGAAGGTGACGCCATGTTTCGGGAGGGATGTGAATGGCAGACATAGTGTCTGATGTTATGCCTTTATCTTCTGATCAATTCCTCTTAAGCCCGGAGTTGATTCCGCAGCACCGCAGGCTATCGTACAGAAGCAGCAGGCGGTGAAGATATTACACCCAAACAGGCAATAGATGTTTTCGAGGCAGCGATACGCGAAATCGGGTTAGCCGCGAACGCGACCGGAGCGAATAACGAACGCCCCCGCGACTTCAATCAACTCATTCATCTCGTTCCTTTCCCTCATTTCCTTCATGCAAGGCTATGTTGTACAGGGTTACCTGAAAGAGCTGCAGATAGAGTGGCTTTTGCACTACTTGTAAATTACTCCGGGCCGTTCAGGGCCTAACTGCCTCGCAAGAATCAGTCTCATTGACTTGTCTCATCCCTTCGCGGTCGGTGCGCTAGCCACGCGCCTCTCTCTTTTCGCGCGACGTTCCGAATCGCCTGGCCGGTCAAGTCAGACTGGAGCAGTAGATCCCAGGATAGGTGCAGTTCCCCACATGCTTTCGTGATTCTCTCATTCTGTCATGATGCTGTTCACTTGTTGAACTGGCCCTGCTATTGGCTTGTGGTACCTGCAATCCGTATTTATTAACCTTTTTTTACTTTTTCCTTCGACAGAGCAGCCAGCCTTGAGTCGGTGTCTGGGTCGGGCACCCTAACACTGCTAATTCACCGTTCCTTCAATGGCTTCCAATAACAACCACCCAGCTCGCCCAGGCTTACCCATGTCCTACTCCCAGAGCAGCATGAGCTCCGCCAATGGCATGGTATTTTCGCAATCGCAAATGGGCTCCTTCAACGCCTCCCAGTCCGTCTCTTCCACCCCTCGAGCTACGCCTCCTCCGAAAGGGTCGCAACAGTCGATGTCCTTTGGTTACTCGAATGGCCTCCCGCATGGCCCTCGGTCAAGCTTCGCAGGTTTTGAGGACATGAATGGGTATGGGACAATAATGTACCATGAAGAATTCAAGCCTCAGATTTACAGGGTCAGTTTATCTTCATCTGCGCATTTTCGATCCCCAAGCGTTACTGACTCGCTTTGCTGTGTCGACAGGCTGTGTACTCTAACGTCTCCGTCTACGAAATGGAAGTGAACGGAGTCGCCGTGATGAAACGTCGCTCCGACTCGTGGCTCAATGCTACGCAGATTCTCAAGGTTGCCGGTGTGGTCAAGGCGAGGAGGACAAAGACACTAGAGAAAGAGATTGCAGCTGGCGAGCATGAGAAGGTTCAAGGAGGGTATGGTAAATACCAAGGAACCTGGGTCAACTATCAGAGGGGCGTGGAGCTCTGCCGTGAATACCACGTCGAAGAATTGCTGCGACCCCTTCTTGAATATGATATGGGCGGCACAAATGGTACGGCGCAGGACTCACTCGACACCCCGACAAAGGAGCAAGCCATGGCTGCGCAACGGAAACGCCTGTACAGCGGGATGGATAATCGCGGCATGAGCCAACCTCAGCAAGGCACATTCTTCCAGAACATCTCTCGCACGGCTGCGACGGCAGTGAATGCCATGAGCAAGGCTCGCTTTGACTCACCTGCCGCTCGCGGAATTGATCAAAGGCGATCAAGTGTCGTACGAAAGCCTTCGCACCAGATGAGCAGCCAAGATACCCACATACCTCTGAACAGTCAACAAAGCATGTATAGTGTGACGTCTGATAGCGGTTTCGGGAACAATTACCAGAGCAACGGCCGATATGCTATGCATGACGGTGCCAGCTTCGACCACGAGGAGGCAAACGAACCTCCGCGGAAGCGCGTGCGGTCTGCCTCCCACCAGGCGCCGTCGTTTGGGATGCCCTACGAGCACTCGACGGCTTCCATTGCTGAACCAACACCAACTGAGCCGAATGACTCCTTTTACCAAGATATGGATGTTTCAACATCAATAGTGGATGGTAGCAAGCGCGGGTTTGAGCCTTTGCCGCCCGCCACCACCCCGGAGAGGTTTCAGAAGATGAAGCTCATCATGACATTGTTCCTCGACAAAAAGACCCGCGATTTTTCCACCCATCCAGCTTTGATGCAATTAACTGGGGAGGATCTGGAAATTCCGTTGGACGAATATCGGAACAATGCGCTACACTGGGCGGCAATGCTCGCTCGGATGCCTCTTGTCTATGCACTTGTCGAGAAAGGAGTTAGCATCTTCCGTTTGAACGGTGCAGGTGAAACGGCACTGCAAAAGTCCGTAGGGACGAGGAACAACCTGGATTATAGGAGTTTCCCGCGTTTACTGCAGGTGCTGGCTCCAACTATTGACATGGTCGATTACAGCGGGAGAACGATCCTTCACCACATCGCTGTTATGGCTGCTACCGGTGGTGGAGGCCACGTTTCAGCTAAACATTACCTGGAAGCATTGCTGGAGTTTATAGTCCGCCATGGTGGTACGTCTTTGAGCCGGCAAACGCCGAACGGTGCCTCGGAAAATGGGCAAGGTTTATCACAGGCTGGTGAAGTAATGACGCTCGGGCGTTTCATCTCTGAAATAGTAAATCTCCGAGATGACCAAGGGGATACAGCCCTCAACTTGGCTGGGCGTGCACGTTCTGTGCTTGTTCCCCAACTATTAGAAGTCGGGGCTGATCCTCATATACCGAATCACACAGGTCTTCGACCAGCAGATTACGGTGTTGGTGTAGACATGGTTGACGGTAACGCTCAGTCGCAGCAAGCTGGGAATGGGGGTGACTCCTTCATGGACCAGCTGGAGAAGACGAAGAAAGAAATATTGGATTGTAAGCGCTCCCGGATGAAAGTTGCGTATCAAAACTGACTAAATAGCGACTGTGTCTCAAATCACATCAATTGTCCAAGAGACATTGAGTGGTCTTAACAGAGATTTGGCCTCCACCCTGGCTAAGAAGCAAGAAAAGTTCGACCACTGGCACTCGAAGATTCGAGAGTCGGCCAAAGCACGACAGATCGAGCAAAAACAGCTCGATGAGCTCAAGTCCAAATCGTCCGACCGTATAGAGCTTAGCAGACGGTTTAAAAACCTGGAAAAGTCCTCTGACGACCTGCTGGTGATTCTGAAGGGTATCCAGGGCGATTCATTAGATTTGTCGAAGAAGTGCGCGATTGGGGACGCTGACAAAGAACACGGGCTCGACATTACCGAATTCGAGGCCATCTTCCCCGAAACATTCGACCCTGCCTCTGGATTCTCCGAGCAGCAGATGGCCTTCCTTCGCTCTCTCCCCACCCCCGAAACCCTACAACAAAAGGTCGAGGGTTATCAAAAGTTTAATGAGGACATATTGAATGAGGTCGAGCGCCTGAAGTCCAAAAACGTGGTTTTGGGCCAGAACTACCGGCGCATGGTCATGGCCTGTACGGGATGGACTGCCGAACAGGTGGATGAAGCTGCTGAGGGGCTGACACAATGTGTCAAAGAATTGAATGAAAATCCTGTCCCGGAAGATGAGGCTATCGAGATCTTGATGAAAGATCGTGGCCAGGATTGGTGAATTCTGTTAGGCGTGATATGAGGGAATGTTATGGTACATATGCCTGGTCCGAATCTTCCGATTCGCGGAGGCTTTTGGGAGCGATACAGCGATTCTTGTTTATTGTTGCTACCGGTTGGCTCTTGTAAATCAAGGAGCATTGTTTATACGGCAGGGCTGCGGTGTTTGAGCATGTTTGCTTGGATGTTTAACGTGTTGACGTCTGTATTTGCAGATACCCCAGGGCACATATAATGGATTTTGACGGCTAGTCGGATGGCGATATACCCGACAGGTGAATAGCTGTGCAATTGAATACAATCATCATCTCCTGGTTTTACTGCCTAAATTGTCCATTGATCATATGGTGCGTTTGCGAGTGTAGAAGTGCGTGGCCATAGCAACCATGGCGGTGGAAAGGGTGCTACTTGCAGGGATAGAATACTGCCACGTCCTAGTACAAGGCGTCACCGCCTGGCGATGGCTTATCGATAAACCGGCAGAAAAAAGTGCAAAAAAGGCACCAAGCGGGATGGCGGGGTTCTCGCGATCTCGCGTTCAGTCCTTCTTTTATCTTCCACAGTTGCTCCTTTGGACGTTTCTCCTCTGGCATCAGGTTCGCGGGGTAGTATTCTCATATAGGGACGCACAGGATATGTTATACTGAGACTATCGTTCCTGTCAATTCATCCAAAATCCCCGACTTGAGGGTCTCTTGCCGTCTTATTAATTCAGATCGCATAGAAGCCTAGTCGGAAGATCGCATTGATTCTTAGCAGCATAACTATTTTCGCTCTTCTCTTAACGCATCAAACGATACCCCGTGACAGTCATTATGGCTGACGCTACTGTCACTTACCCTGCGTCTCTGAACACCCTGTTCGACGAGTCATCCGCTCTTCGGGAACAATATGACCCCATCCGCCTGGCAGATGCGGATATAGTGCCCCTCCTGCAGCTGCCCTCCGCAAAGGCAGTCTTCGGACATGATGCAGCAGATTCGGAGGCTCTCGGCCGTGTCTCTCGCAAAGAGATCTCCTATACTACTTTCTTGACGGAAAAGGCAAAGGCTGTCGCCCAGACACCAGTGGATGGCTTGACCTCTGAGCAACAGCGCTCTCAATTGCTCCATATCGGTCTGGCCGCTCTGTTTGGCTTCTTGCAGTCGAATGTCACTGGTCCTCCGTTGGAGTTCAGCCCTGCAGATGTTGTCATTCCTGCTGCTCTGCGGTCGGACAAAGCGGCCCTCCGTGCCGTCCGGGATCATGTCATTCGGGATCTTTCGGTGGACGGCGAGGCCGCTTACAAGCTCACTCCTAATGTGGAACTGTTCGCCGTGGCAAAGGCTCTGCTGGTGGATGCTGATTCCCTGGTGACAAACGGTCCGTTGGTGGCTAGGACTGTGAGGGTTCGTGTCAACTTCCTTCACCAGAAGATGCTGTCGGAAGTGACTGGCGCGCTGCAAGATTCCATCTACGCCGATTTGGAGGAGCTCGAAAAGCTTGTTCTGAGCGACAAGTGCACTGCACAGGAGAAGGGTCGGTTCCTTCTCGAAAGAGCTACCATCCATACCCACCACAGCTTTGATGCGAAGGCCCGGAAGGATCTCGAACAGGCTGCTGCGGAACGGAAGTTTGAGTTCGCTCTAACTGGTAAGCTCGGAAAGAGAACCAAGTTCCAGGACCGTGATATCAGTCAGCTGGTCATCCTGGCCAAGAGCGCCGATGCCGCCGCGGAATCGGACGACAAGCCCTCTGTCCCGAAGAAGCTGGATCTCAATGATGACACTCTTCTCGAGTCTATCTCCTTTACCAAGCCGGATGCTCAGAAATCCGACGATACACAAGTGACCGTCCAGGAGGAGTCAAACCTTACTCCTGCCCTGGCATCTCTCGATCCCGGCGACCAGCCCAAGCTTGACCCCGTCGACTCTGCTATCCTCCTCGCTTTCGCATCTGCCATCACAAACACCGCACCGGAGAACGGTCTCACCCGAGAGGAAACGCAGCCGTACGCGACCCGTGTGCTCGAAGGTGGCAGCTCAAACTGGCAGATCTACACTCAGGCCCTGCTGGTACGCAGCCGAGTCGAGGGCTACAAAGCCAGAACTGTCGAGAGATCCGTCCTGCAGATGCAAGCTCTTGTCGACCAGGTCATCGCCGACACCGCCACGTCCGATGAACAAGCAGGCACGTCAGTCGACGAGCCCACTACTTTCCTTCCTCGATCCGAGAAATCGGAATCCGCCTCCGCCGCCGAGCGTCTGGAGTACATCTGGATCCTGAGCTTCTCCACCCGCTGGAGCCTGGAGGCCGAGCTCGCCACCCGCTGGGTCAACCTTGGAGGTCTGCGCACTGCCCTGGACATCTACGAGCGTCTACAGATGTGGGCCGAGGCCGCTCTCTGCTACGCCGCCACCGAACGAGAGGACAAGGCCAAGTACCTCGTCCGCAGACAGCTCTACCAACCCACCGGCACGGACCCCGACGACGAGAACGAGAAATTTGACGGACCCGAACTCTCCCCTCTCCCCGCCGATGCTCCCCGCCTCCTCTGCATCCTGGGTGACATCGACACCGACCCAGCCATGTACGAGCGCGCCTGGGCAGTCTCCAACAACAGATACGCTCGCGCCCAGCGCTCCCTGGCCCGTCATTACCTCAGCCTGAAGCCCCCAGCCCTCGACAAAGCCGAAGACGCCTACCTCAAGAGTCTCCACATCAACCGTCTCAACCACGGCGCCTGGTTCGCCCTCGGCTGCGTGCAACTAGAGCTCCAGAAATGGGACGACGCTATCGACTCCTTCACCCGCACCGTCCAACTCGAAGACACCGACGCCGAAGCCTGGAGCAACCTGGCGGCCGCGATCCTGCGCTCTCCCAAACCCGCAGAATCAACCGAACCCTTCCCCATCCCCATCACCGAGGCCGCCACCACGGCCGACGACGAAGAAGACGAAGAAGTCCCCAGCCAACCCGCCCCCGAAGACCCCTACAAACGCAAACGCGAAGCCCTAGCGGCCCTCCAACGCGCCGCCCAACTCAAACACAGCGACGTCCGCATCTGGGACAACGTCCTCACAGTGGCAGCCTCCATCCCCCCACCCTTCACTCCCTTCCGCGAAGTCATCACGGCCCAACGCCGCGTGATCGAGCTCCACGGCTCCAAGAACGGCGAGAAGTGCATCGACCTCCCCATCACAGGACTCCTCGTCGACCACCTCGTCACCGCATACAACTACTCCGACCTCCTCATCTCCATTGATGGCGACGACTCCACTGCAAAGGTCGTCCGCAGCGGCACTATCGCCGGCCAGATCCTCTCGCTCATCGACACCAGCATTGTGCCATTGATCACCCACTCCGCCCCGCTGTGGCTCCTCGTCGCGAGAGTCGAGGTGTTCCGCGAACGCCCGAGCATGGCCTTCGAGGCGCATGAGAAGGCGTGGCGCGCGACGGTTGCCTCGGCATCGCAGGGCGCGTTCCAGATGGCTGATGAGAAGAGGTGGATGGAGATTGTGAGGGCGACGGAGAGGTTGGTGCGTGATGGATATGCGCGGTTTGGTCCGATGGATAAGGAGGGCACGGAGGAGATGGTCGCGAAGGACTGGAGGTTTAAGGCTAGGAGTGCGGTTAGAGGTATTCTGGGTAAGGGGAAGGAGTTTTGGGAGGATAGTGAGGGGTGGGCTAGGTTGAAGGAGTTGCAGAGTGAGGTGGGGAGTAATTAGTAGATGTGATGGTTGGTTGGTTGGTTATGTGACGGATGTTTTGAAAGAAAAAGTATTATACTGTTCTTCTTTTCGATTGTGGTTGCGAGAGCAGAAGCAGCATATACATAGATTTATGAGAGTTCATTTGTTTATTTCATTCGGTTGACTCTAATCTGTAATGGACTCTCAGGGTGCCATTACGCATCTAAACTTGTAGATAGCTTAAGTACTCTCAACCTTCCTCTTCAACATCCCGCAAAAACTCTCAAACAAGACCGAATCCCTCCCCTTCAGCCATCGCACAATCACCCTCACCCCCTTCTCATCAATCGCATCCTTCTTCACCTGTACCTTGAACCCCAGCGCCGCCTTCGTCTCGTCAATCTCCCCCATCTCGGCCATCGCATCCGGGTTCTGCATCTTGCGACGCGCCTGCCGAGACCACACGTTCTGCATGGCGAACCCCACTCCCGTGGCGAGGTTCTTGCGCCAGAGCCATTGGACATGCAGGGCGGAGAGCTCGGTGTCTATTTTGCCGCTGACTTCATCGATGGACTCGGACTGTGTTGTGAAGATGTATTCTGAGGGGAAGGGGAGGAGGTGTTTGGGGATGGCGGCGGTGCCTCGTGCTATGGACTAGTGGGTTGTTAGATCTAATGTTTGGAGAAATGGGATAGAGAGGGGTAGATCGTACGACAGTCGGACGGAGATCCGTCCATGACCAGGCTATGGCCCATCTTCGGGTCTTGTTTCCTTGGACGAATTCGGTTACGGCGTAGTTGTTGTTCTTGTGTTCGAGAAGCGTCTCGATGAGGACGGATACGCTGCTTAGCTTGCCGAGCATTGTGGTGTACCAGATTACTCGCTCGCGGAGGTGCAGGCTTTCCTCGATCATGCGCATGATGAAGGCGATTTCGCCGCCTGTGGTGACCATTTCTACTTCGGCGCCGGTGCAGGCCTGTTGATATCAGCGAGGGAGAGGGAGCGGGGAGAGAATAGGTATTACTGTCAAGGGAGGTCGCTCTTTGGCTTCTGCGGAAGCTATTAATTCATCGCGCGAGGCGTAGAATGGAGGATTGCACATGGTGAAGTCGAGTCTGTGGTGGGTTAATTGTATAGAATAGTAGAAGTGGGGTTTGGATTTACCTGTCGACATTGAGCTTCGTGTCTAATGGAATCAGCTCATCCTTCGGGTCTGTCTGGATGATCTCAATGCGAGAATCGAGTTTGTTCGCAAAGACTGTGTCTCGCGATGTTCGGATATTGTCGTTGTCGATGTCTGCGTATGTGAGTTGATGCGCATACAGTATAGTATGTGAATATACCTGTTGCGACGAAGCGCCAATGAGGTCGCATGGAACAACCTAGCAGGGGGTAGATGCTGCAACATCCTGTCCCACTACACTAGTGGGTTAGCGACCGAGTTCTCCGAAGGTGGAGTGGTGATTTACATGTCAAGCCCAATAACTTCTCGGTCAGGGTCATAGTTATCACGGTATTCATCACCAGTGGTGTCGAGCAAGTCTTGCAGCCACAGGATGTAATTGAGTCTATACTGGGGTTAGATGCATTACACCATGCAACTAGTCCGTCGACAGGCCATTCATTTACCTATTCGGGACCTGCACGTGTCCTTGTTAGCTGCAGGAACGGACATCGGCAGCTGGCAGACGTACCGGTGGACACAATCGATTCTCCGGAATCTCGACTTTCAACTCAAAGTCGCGTTGCAGCAGACTCTTGGTCAATTGACTGAGTACGTGTCAGTGGCAATTGCAGCTACCATTCAGGTTAGTCTCCGACCCACCGAACAGCGTCCGGGTCGCTAAAGTCCAGTTGCCCATTGGGTTTCAAGCTGGAGATGGTTTAGTGAGTTGCAGATGAGAAGAAACACACAGGTTGTACCGGATGAACTAACTACTTTGCAAACTCGGGAGACTGCAAGGCAAGGGCGGTAAAGTCCACCTCATCCTTGTAGATATTGCGTGAGGCCCTCATTGCGTGCTACTGGAGGTGAAAATGTTAGTGCCTTGTGCCACTGGTCAGGGACGGGCATCGTGCACAGTGGACTGTGTGGTGCTGGACACAAACCAATGGCAGCGGGTGGAGCGTACCGGAAATCCTCCCCCGATACGGTAGAAGCACGCTATTGCTGGGCCACCTATCGCTTGCTTTCGAGACGAATGCCCAGACGGAGTCTCCGAGACCGCGTTGGCTGAAAACAGGGAAAATCTGGGTGGTGCGACAGAGACAAGATCACGGAAGGCTGAATTGGAATGGCTGGTATTCCGTAATGAGTGACGACGTGCTGTGCCTGAGGCGATAAGGCTGGGAAGAGGGGTCGGATTCACTCAGGCACTCAGGCAGTGATGTCATGCTCGCGTTGGATTGCATCTGCCAATCTACTGCTCGATCTAAACTACTATCAATGTCACTTATCTAGTCTTCCTCCTCTCCAGTGCATCTCTGGAAAGTGGAAACTGGTTTTTCTTGCATGGCGGCTGCTCTGACCTCTGGATCTGACCCCCGCCGATCCGCCGATCTGAAACATTAATTCATTCAGCGGTTCCAGGCAGCATCGCAACCGATCATTAGTTTCTAGCTCCATCGGCCTCGTGTGGTGGAGCCACGGCTTTCTTCCCTCCCCCTCATTTTCCGTCCCTACAGGGCGACTGCTCCAACAATTGTTCTGCTTCCCCTCCTCTTCACCCCCAGTCCCTCATTCTCTCCCTGAGGCTGTCGAATTTGTTACGCCGCCATCATGGACAAGTTTAAGCATAAGCTCGAGAACCTGGAGGAGCAGTTCAAAGGTGTCATTCTTGTCTCCACTGCTTTGAATCCCACTAACCGCCCTCCGTCTCGACAGAAACCCACATCGAGGAGAAGGCTTTCCACCTCAAGCACAAAGTTGGCAAGTTCTTTAACATTGTCAACCCCAATCATCGCCATGATGAAGCGCACGAGAAGGCTACCGATGCCAAACGCACCGCGATCTCCGAATCCCACCGCTTCAAGTCGTTCGCGCCCATCCGTGAGGGTAACAAGGTCAAGTGGTATGTCGATGCTCTGGACTACTTGTGGGCGGTCTCAATGGCTTTAGAGGAGGCCAAAGAGACCATCTACATTGCCGATTGGTGGTTGTCTCCTGAATTGTTCCTCCGGAGACCCCCGTTCATGGCCCAGGAATGGCGGTTGGATCAGATTCTCAAGCGTCGCGCCGAGGCGGGCGTCAAAATCTACGTGATTGTGTACAAGGAGGTTAGTCTAGGCGTTAGTCGCATCGTCGATGGGTTGCTAACATATATGGACTAGGTCAACCAAGCATTGACTTGCAATTCCGCTCATACCAAGCACGCGCTTCGCAACCTCTGTCCCGAAGGAAGCCCTGGTCACGGAAACATCAAAGTCTTGCGCCACCCGGATCATAACATCTTCGAGAATGCGGCTGACATGACCTTGTACTGGGTGAGCTTAAATCCCGAAGCTTCCCGCAGCGCGTGCTAACTTCGTTAGGCGCACCATGAGAAATTCATAGTCATTGATTACGCATTGGCGTTCATTGGAGGTATTGATTTGTGTTTCGGAAGATGGGACGCTCATCAGCATCCCCTGGCCGACGTCCACCCCTCTAACTTGCGGAACGAGGTCTTCCCCGGACAGGAATTCAACAACAACCGCATCATGGATTTCCAGAGCGTGGGCGACTGGCAGGCCAACGAGCTTAGCAAGGCTGAGTATGGTCGAATGCCCTGGCACGACGTCGCCATGGGTGTGATGGGTGACTGTGTGTATGACATCGCAGAGCACTTCGTCCTGCGGTGGAACTTCATCAAGCGGGACAAGTACAAACGGGACGACAGTGTGGACTGGCTGATGCTGGAGGGTCGTACTGGGGACGACGAAGATCTGGTTGCCGTTCAGCGTCCGAAATTCCCGTGTGGCGAGTACCTGCAGCACCCTCTTACGCCTCTCGATACGAAGCCCCTCGGCCAGCAAGGCTTTGCACGGGCGCAGATCGTGCGCAGTAGCGCCGACTGGAGCAGTGGAATTTTGACGGAACATAGCATCCAGAACGCCTACAAGGAGATCATCAGCCAGGCTCAGCACTATGTCTACATTGAGAATCAATTCTTCAGTAAGATCGTTCACCCTGAGCACTACACCGACTGCTAACCCCACCAAGTCACTGCCACGGGAGACAAACAGGCGCCCATTCTCAACACCATTGGTCAGTCTATCGTCGAGGCCGTTGTCAGAGCTGCCAAGGAGGGAAGAAAGTTCAGAGTGATCATCGTGATTCCCGCCATCCCTGGATTTGCGGGAGACCTCCGCCAGAATGAAGCGACAGGCACCCGCGCCATCATGGACTACCAGTACAAGTCGATCTTGCGCGGTGAACACTCCATCTTCGGCCGGATTTCCGCCCAAGGCGTGAACCCCAGAGGTAAGGTGAACTTCCGTCCGTTTCAGACGCAATCTGACGTAGCTAGAACACGTTTTCCTGTTTAACTTGCGCGCATACGATCGCATCAACAAGACCCCTGCTCTCGTCAAGTTGGAGTCCGAGGCGGGCGTGACTTACAACGATGTTCAGCGTGGCATTGCCGAGTCTATCATGAGTGACAGTGTCCACCCGGCTATCGGCAAAGAGGGCGACAAGCATGAGGTGGGGTATGACAATGCACAACAGGAGAAGGAGGTTCGTCTCGCACGGCTGCGCAAGTACGAGGAGCAGCATGAGCGTCACAAGGAGCTGGAGGGCCTCAAGGGTAGCGACTCCGTCGCCCACACCACCATGCTCAACGGCGGCAAGATGTCCGATGAGCCATGGGAGGGCGACCCCGAGGACGAGAAGGAGAACTTTATTCAGGAAGAGCTCTACGTGCATGGAAAGGTGTGCATTGTCGATGACCGAGTTGTCATTTGTGGAAGTGCCAACATCAACGACAGAGTATATTTTCCCCCGTCCTGAACCGTCATATACGCGATACTGACCGATAGCAGTCCCAACTTGGTTACCACGACAGCGAGCTTGCTATTGTTGTTGAAGACCAAGACTTCATCGGCAGCACCATGGATGGCAAACCGTACAAGGCCGCCCGTGTCGCTGCCACGCTCCGCCGCCAGCTCTGGCGGGAGCACCTTGGCCTGCTACCCGCTCAGAATTATGACGCTTCTGAAGACCCGAACGCAAAGCCCCCCTACATGTGCATGAACCACATCCTCGAGGGACCCGAAGACGACTTTGTCACCGATCCCATGAGCGACGAGCTCTGGGAGATGTGGACTGGCCGCGCCACCGTCAACACCGACATGTACCGCATGCTATTCCGCGCCGACCCCGACGACAATGTCCGCACATTCGACGACTACGACCGAATCTGTCCTCGCGGCATCAAGCAAGGTCACTTGTTTGATCCCTTCCAGCCGGTCAATGAAATCCGCGAGAAGCTGGATAAAATCAAGGGACATCTGGTCTGGATGCCACTGGAGTTCTTGAAGGATGCCAACATGGCTGAGCCTGGATTGGCGGTGAATCAAATCACAGAGGTGATACTACCTACCTACCTACCTACCTACCGATTTAAGTGTGAAACATGAGCTAACGTATCACAAATTTCCTCTACAGAGTATCTACACCTAAGACAAATTTTGCCTCCAGTACGGAGTACCGATTGTCAATCGACAGGTTGTATTTGCCTTACATACCTAGTACCTAATAGTACATACCAATATCATACCCGCCATCGACGCCACAGACTAAATCTCGAGAGGAGCAAAGAAAAGGAGAAAAACGAACCGTCTAGAAAATTACATTTACCTACGTAGCGAGACTAAAACTCCACCCCGAAAGGGCCCGTGCCTACACCACGGATCACCCAGCCCTCCTGCCATTCCATCCCGTTCCAGCACCGTCCCATCCCAAGCCCATGGTGCATCCATCCATTCCATAATTCTAAATCCATCTTACTTAAATCCTAATGATCCATAGTGCCCAACTCAACCCACCCCTCCGGGAATAGTAAGCAAAGTAAGCAATGAAAGTTTCCCTGCGATGCGGATGCGGAGTACATGAATCTTCCACGCAAGGGGTAGTAGTCGGAGTAGTAGTAGGAGTAGTGGGTGCACGAGAAGGGAGAGAGAGAGACCGAAAGACCGAGTAAGTGAAAGACACACACACACACACACACATCTAAGACCAGCAACCAAGTACAGTTCACCTACCTACAAGTTATCTAGGGAGTTTCCTGAACTCTATTCGCAAGGGATGATTTATCTGGAACCACCCCTGCCCTCTCCTTCTCACGTCCTATTACCCACTTTGATATTCGGGATTTGACATCTCACATACTTTAGTTGCAGGTCTTACATTAGGTAAATAGGTAGGTAGGTAATTACCTGCCAAGCAAGCAAGAAAGCATCACTTAATTCCCCTTCCCATACCTAGTACATTTACATGATACATATTTTATTTCATACATACGTTGCGCATGCATGACAGACAGGTAGATAGATAGATAGATACTAGGCCCCGTTCATGTTTACCGGGGTTTGAAGTATCTAGTACTTAGAATATGTAGTATGTACTAGATACTTAGATACTAGTAGAGAAATAAAATAAATAAAACAAAACCTAAAAGAGGGAAAAGCAGACGACCTTCTACAACTCCACGACTCTACTTAACTAAACTCATCTAAGTAATTGGGTTAGATAGTAGTATTACCTAGTCTCAGGTTTCACTAAATCAACTACTACTAGCAATTGAAAAATATCGTCAAGTAATATTTTCTAATTATTTTTCTTCTATTCCTCTTATTTATTTTTTCGAATTGACTTCCGATACATCATGCAACTCACCCGATTTGGTAAGTAAAGCTGACTGGGGTAAGTAGTGGTTGAGTTGGTTGGACTTACAGTGCAAATTTCCTGTTTGGTGTTTGGTGGGTGGTGGTGGCTCAATTTCCCTATTTTTGCGGGTCGGAAGGAGGCCGGGGCGCGGCGGCCCACTTTGCTTGTCATTAAGATAAATTGTCATTATTATTAGTGGGGAAATTATTGACGGGGATAAAATTTAATTTGGGTCAAATAGATACTAGTTTGTTTATCGTAAAGTATGTTAGTTATTTTATGTCTGGGGATCTTCGTGTGTCACGTCTTTTTTAGCGTATTTGGAATTTGCCAAAGGGGAGGGGAATGTGTCTACGGAATTGTGAAATGGGAGTTCTCAAATGCCATTATTAAATTTGCGTCGCCGCATTGTATTCCTGATAAGGATCTATAAGTCATCTCTATCGCACAGAAAGAAAATCTGGAAAAACATAAACAGAAAAAGTAAAAGGTCCGAGTGTGATAAAAGACAAGGAATGCAAGGCTCTCTGAAAGGAGGCGCCGGCATAGGAATTGAATCACCAACAGACCGTTTGTTTCGGAACCCTGAACACCAGAGCGATGCTGCTTTTTTGTGGCGAAAGTAGATCGTGGACATATGAGATTCCGGCCGTGGCTCTGCATCAGAAGGACTTTTGGGACTTTTCGTCGGGAAAGCAACATAAGAATCGATGGCAAAAGCACGAAAGGGGGGGGGGCGGAAAACGAGTGGAGTGGACTATATTAGTGATGGAGAATGGGGGAAAACACTGCTTGCACCGCGTTTGCAGTTGCAGGCTCAGATGCATCTCCTTTGGTCGCGAGACATCGAGTGGTATTCAGTCACAATCAGGTAGCCACAGCTTTGATGTTGATCGATTGAGATCTGGCCCGAATAGGAAGATATCCGATTGGACCAGACTACAAAGCAGAGGCGCTCTTCCGTCGACCCTACTCCGATCTGGGACACCAACAAACCGAGGGGACAATGCGCAGTATGCCGCAGAGATGGAGAAAAAATTTTTTTCAAAGAGTTGCAGGAGAAACCGAACCGAATGGAGAAGCAAACGAAATGGGAAAATTGATTTAAGTCAAGTCGCGCAAGAAAAGGCTGATAGGCTTTCGGCAGGTATGGCGCGAGGAGTGCTGCAGAAGGCTTTTCCGAAGTTTTAGGAAATGTACGAATCAAACTAGGAACAGAGGTTAGCTTATAGTTTCACAACTGGTACACAGCCTTCCACAAACAATCGCAGTCAGGCCACTTGCACACTTACCGATTAAGAGGCAAAAAAGCATGCGTGACTTGATTCTTCTTAGCCTTTGGCGGTGTGGCAGGAGTTGCAGCGACAGTGGTTACAGATCTTGCAGCGCCAGATGGCGACAAACGGACCGGAGTTGCAGTCAGAGCATCGCCAGGTAAGGATATTCCCGTTTGTCGCCTGCACGATGACGAAAACGTGACCCGAGCATTGGTTGGCCATCTCGTCGCTATTTGCAGCATGTTAACATCCTTCCAATTTGCGCGTTGCCAGGAACTGGAATTTTTAATGAGGATCCTTCACATACTAAGTTCTGTCTCAGAGATGGTGGATGTAGATTTATGCGTGAGCTGCGCAAGATTGCAGTGATACGAGATATCTCTCGATAGTCAAGTACTGGAGCTGAAGGGATGGAACGCCTGGAGCTTCTTCAGTTGCAATGTAAAGTAGACGGCCTGTTTTGTCCCTGAATGTAAAAATTGAAGAACAGAATGGAAGACCTGAGTGAGGAAGGCGACAAAAGAGTTGTCTGAGAGTCAAGGAAGAGAAGAATGAAGGGGAGAAGGATGTAATTGTTGATGATGGATGAAAGACAAAGGACGTTTGGGATGCGTCGCCATAGCTTTATATAGAGGATGAGGTTTCAAATTGGACCAGCACATGAGACATCTCCTTTTTAGTGATGCGATGGGTGCATTGCTTCGGATTGACCGTTGTTCAGAGAAGGTCCCAACAGCTGTACGAGGTCCAGACTAGAAGCAGGTCTGCTGCATGGAATGGCTCTTTCCGTCGGCAGGGAATCGAACTGCAAGTACCCGAGGCTGTCGACGGGTCATTAATTGAGTGGAGAAAGCGACAGAGAGTTGAGTGATGGATAACAAGCGACAGGGAAGAGGGTGTTGTGAGGAAAGGAAAGGATCCAGCGATGTAAAAGGAGAATGTGATGGACAAAAACAGAAATATGGGGGAGGTTGGTACGTAGCAGGAACGAGGGTGTGCAGATGAGGAGAATTCGGGGAATAAGCTGTCAAAAAAAGTATTAAGTAGTTAGTCAATTATAGTAGGAAAAAGAGCAAGCCCTCTCTTTTACTCTGTGAAAGAGAGAGAGATCCATGGGTGAGTACCGGACCCCGAAAAGGCAAAAGAAAACACACGACCACCTACATCATCCTCACGATCACAGTCCATCTCCTATCCTAGTCAAACCGCAAATCTGGGTCCTGGGAAGCGCGACACAAGCTAATCCAGGAACCTAGTCTAGAAGGAGATGATGGAAGTGACATATCGTCGCCAGTGGACCCAACCAAGTGGGTGCGGAACTGTAGGCGACAGCCGCTTATTCCTTAATTACTTTTTCCCTTTTTATTTGCCCTGGGGTGTGTTGCTTTTTCTCTCTTCTGCGCTCGCATCTTTAAGCTTTCGCCCCTAAAATTAGGATTTCCCCAGGGAGGAGCTGAGGTTCGACCCGGGAATGCCTGGACTCTGGATCTGGACCCCAATTCCCGATTCATGCGCTTCCGTTTGGGGGCTGAGCTGGTTCCAGCCCTGCGGTGCGCTGCGACTTTGGCGTGCAGATCTGCCCCGACGCTGTTTAATCTGTCTATCCTGGTTCTCAAGAGCATCGGCCATCCTGATGGAGTATCAAGTAAGTCCTCATTCTGAAGATGGTTTGTTATCTTTGTTGGGACAAACCTCCTCATCTCCACCATCTTGCCCAGTCTCTAGTTGTACAGAGACAGAGGCGGACGACTTCCCAGTTCCCACCAGGTTGATAGAGGATGGGGCACGTCCCAAGAGAATATTTGGGGAATGATAGACAAATCTCTGTCACTTCAGTCAAGAAAAAGCATCCCTGTTTGTCACCCTGAATTTTCGGAAACGTCATGCCCAGCCGATTTGGGAAAGCCGGGCTATCTTAGTGTCGTCCATGAAGACCAGCTCATCTCCGGTCTATCTGATTAGGATGCCCCATCTGCTGAGCTTCTACCAACTTGTTTGATCTTGTAACATCACCGAGCTGCTCCGGTCGTCAAGTTGACAGTGTCTTTTCTGTCTTTTCGACTCCTCTCACGGCCCACGACAGGAGCACACATCGGCATCCTCTTACAGTCGATCCACCATCACCAGCAGGGATTCCCCGACCGGACAAACAACAAGTACACAGGCACATCTTTTCGCCTTCAAGCCAAGATCTGCATCGCATCGTCCTTTGGTTCATACCCCCCTTCGTACCTTCTACTCGTTTACAGGCGCCACCGCAGGACTACACATTTGGCAGGCCATCGAACAAATGGGCGTTTGCGAAAAACTCGATGGCTGTGGGGGCGGCGCTCTTCCGGCCCTGGTGATAGGAAGGTAACAAAAAGACGTATCGAGAAGCCAAAAGTACCTTGCGTCACCGGAACCGGGCTACGCAGCTCGAAGCCCAGCACCATGGGAGACCAAGTGGTCCTAGGGGCAACACTAGTAGGGACCGAAGCGCACCGGACCAGAAATATGCCCGGGAGCCACTCCCGGTAGATCAGGGAAGCGTGCAGCCAAATGTTCAAGTTTCGACTAGGGACAAATTCACCATTACCTGATTGAGAAGAAAAGCGGATGCTGTCCCCTCCAGGCCCGTGAAACTAAGTCAATTAATCGGAGCACCAAGGCCAGTCCGGCAATATACCACCCTATTGCATTCTGTTGTTTATTGGTCCCCGACAGGGGTACCCATGGACCACGAACCGTGGAGCGCGACATGGACGACTCGGATGTTTTACACACGCCGCACCTTTCAGCCCACGGCGTGGCTATTCAAACATCCCCCGGGAGTTATCAGCAGGGAGCCCAGTGCTTCCGACCCAGGCTTATGCCGTACGAAGGTTATGTAACAGTCACACATCTCACGACAGATGACAACTGCCAGCCATGTGCGTAAGAATTGGCCTGAGCGCCGGGCCGAGTTGCGAGCCAGTGTCATGCTTGAATAGGAGCATAAGAGGAGAAAGCTCGGGGCACTTGACGCACCGCGTGCCCATTCGGTTCATTGGCATTCAGACGCTTAGTGAATCTAGGTGCGAGCGCCCCGGAGATGTCAACTTGGAGCGACGGGCGCCTGTGATTTGCCGCGGCAATTTGAATTTACTCCTTAGCACCAGCCGGCTCTCCGACTAGATCCAGCGCCAAAGCATTTAGCTCCTTCAAATGGAGCGGACCCCTGGCATTCAGCGACTCAGTTGGAGGGATCGACGCGTCCGACTAATTTGGGTGAGCGGAAGATTTCCCGCAGGTCAACTATCCTCCGGGGCCTCGCTTGAAAGTGAGGAAATTAGCAAGCAATGACGGTATGAGAAACAGGCCAGCCGCAACGGACAAAAGTACGTGCTGGCAGGATTGGCAGACCCGTTTCTGTCACACCAGACAGAGTTTTTCTTCTTTCCTTATCCTTGCCTTTCTATACCTCAGCTTGCCATTCCCGATTCTCCTGTGCCACTTCGAAGGTTAGTGGGCTTGTGGCTGAAATAACCTCAAAGGTATCGCTGGATACTGGACAATCCCTTCAGCAAGCCACTCAAAATCGTACCTGGTTGGCGGGCCCGCGGGTCCTCTGCAAATGCCCGGAGCGATCGGCCACGGATCAGCAAGGAGCCCGAGAAGGTAGAGAGACTAATTCATAAAATAATTTAGTTGGCTGGGAAGTCTTTACCTCCAACGCCCGGAACGTTCTCTGCATCGTACATTGGAGAGGGGGTGCAGGTAGAGTCAAGGATATGCAGACGGAAGGACGGGTGCAGGAGCTGTTTAGGACCCATGTTCGACCGGGCTAGAACAACGGCATTCTTTTCCACGATTGTGATATCACGTACGAAGGACCGGGGAGAGTCTAATTGACCTGCCGTAGCTAATGTCTGCACGCAACTGCTAATTAGTCAAAGTTTGCATGTCGGGGCCTCTCTCAGTGCTTCCGGAAGGTGTCATCAGCAGAGGATACCATCCATCACCATTTCGGCTAGCGGAAGGTACCGGTGTCAAGTGCAGCAGACAGTGAATGCTGCCGCCAACCAACATGTACAAGTTGTGCGCTCAGCACTCGGCCTCATGCACACCGCTATTGTTGTCATTAAACCAGATCAAGGATACGGAACATATCCACTGACTGGAACCGGGCAGCTGTCCGGCGGTTCCGCTGTACGACCTTTGATAGCCATTGAATGAAGACAAGTGCGAGGCGCCCTTCAGCTGGCTCCTGTCAAGCCAAACTACCGATACTATAGGCTAGATCTCTTTTCGCTCCCAAACCTGTCAGAACGATGCCGAACTTGGAGTAAGTTCCACCCGGAGGCTACAGACATTCCATCCTGGGAAGCGCTGGAGCTGAGCTGGCGGACAGTCCAAACTATCACGCCACAATAGATCGATTCATGACGAATGTGGAAGCCAAAATTTGTAATATTCAAAACCTGTACATGCTAAAAGACTACACTTAACGTATACTGTAATGTCCGAGATGTTCTCTTGCATCAATTCCACTGGCCAAGGCCGCAGGACGTAAATCCAAGAAACTGATGCCTTCATTCCTCGGCCAACCTTGTACAGCACCACTACCGTCACACACCGAATGGCATGAGAAGATAATGGGCCGGACAAGATTGGACAATTGATCTCCCAACGCTCCGTTAAGAACATCCTGTGAATTAGGTCCGGAGACAGGTCTCCTTTCCAACAAGACGCTCTTGCAGTACCCAGAGTGGACTGCATCGCTGGTGTAAAGTTGTGACGTGTTCCTCAATTTCCGTGCCATTGTAAATTGACCGGCCTGAGCGCACCTACGCAGGAAGCAGAAATGACAAGGGAAAACGACAGCCTTGATCGCAAGGGCTAATGAGACTAGGGTTCCGGGCCCCGTCCTGATAGATTCGACAGTAGAGCTAGTCTTCATAATCGACGTGTAGCTGGCTGAAATGTATAGCCGTCGCATGTCCACACCGTATGGTTGAATTTAGCTTCAGTCATGAGTTGTGAGTGAGAAAAGGTATCCTGATGTTATCATCACATAAGATGATGCTTGCGACACATAAATCGAAGCAAGGGAAGTCGCCATGCGCTATACGGAAAAAGGAAGAAGTCATCAATTTTACTCGTCACTGTCTTTAGTCATCATCTTACCGATCTCCGGGCTTGTTATAGAGCTGCCAGGGATACTCGGGAGGGAAGTTGGAAGAGAAGGGAAGGCAAGGAGCGCCAGGACCCTTCGAATGCCGAAGGCTGAGGCCAATTGACAACCCCGAATCAGTCAGTAAGGTGGAACAACGCCGAAACACTTGGACAAATTAGCAATCATCCTGTATCCAGATTCGGAAGGCGACTAACCTTTCACCGTAATGATGGCGTCTGATGCTTTCGGCCAGAAGACTCGAGATATCAATGACAATCAACTTCTTTGACCTCTTCACCACCTGCGGTGGAACAGGGAAGCTGTTCGTGACGACAATGTGGTCGATCGACTCACAAGCTTCCATCTGTTCGAGGGATTCCTCCGTGAAGAGGCCGTGGGTGGCAATGCAGTATACCTTCTTGGCACCGCCCTTCTTCACTACGGTTTCTGCTGCGGCAGTCCAGGATTTACTCTTGTCGATCATATCATCGACAAGGAACACGGTCCGATCACGGACGTCGCCAACCAAGGTGATAGTCTTTTCTTGCTCAACGTGCTTTCCGCTGCTGCCCTCTTCGTCTGAAGATTCAGCAGCATCGAAAGAGCCACCTAGAGCATGATCGCCTGGAAGGGAAGAAGTGTTGGATATGAGAGAGTTCACCATTGAGTCTGGGACCTCGGGCTCATCACGGCTGGCACTCTGCCCCGGAGTTGTTTCCCCTGAAGCGGGATGTGAAGTTGGGCCGGTTGACGGGTAGTCGTCGTCCACAAGGTGACCTTGCACGAGCCGCCCAGTAATGACCTCGCGCACTCGCACATCAGTATACTCATGTGCAGCTTCCAATTCCGAAGGACGACGAGCGCCTGATGGGGTTTCAGGACGCAAGTAATTTGCCGCTACGAGAGACTCCATGTTGCTGTTTGGCTCACCCCTAGCATCTTCGGATTGACTGCACTCACTAGTTCCACTTTGTAGGTGGAGAGTGAAAGGGTCTTGATCCTTGTCCTTGGCGACGGGAGTGCTCTCTTCCTCGATCGAATCGAAAAAGACAGTACTATCCGCCATACCGAGGGGTACTTTCGGTCGTCTCCTATCAGTCGTGACGATGCCAAAGTTGAGTTTGAGTGTGTCTGCTAGCGAGGTGACACGCTTGGTGCCTCCTGCATTCTTGCTGACCACAACAGCTTCGCGCCAACCCGGCACGTTCATGCGAATCCAGCGGGCGATGAAGGGCTCGGCGAACAGGTTATCCACGGGTTTTCCGAAGAAGCCCTGCATTTGGGATGCCTAGCGATCACGTCCATAAGAACTCCATCCATGCCACGCAATAAAGCATTTGCGAAACCAGCGCAACAGACAGATCGCCTTGTGACTCACATGCAGATCCAAAGTTATCACATGGTCCACCCCAGCGATCGAGAGAAGGTTAGCCAACATGCGGGCAGTGATGGCACCACGGTGGCTCTTCTTCTTGGACTGGCGGGAGTACGGAAAGTACCTCGTTTGTGTCAGCATCAGACGTGCAGCCATGGAGTCAAGTAAAAGCATACGGCATGACCGCTGGAAGTAAGAAGTATGCGTCAGTCAACGACAATGGATTGGCGGGAAAGATATCCGCACATACCTGTGATAGATTTTGCGGACCCGCCCTTGCAGGCGGAGATCATAATCAAGAGTTCCATGACACTGTCGTTGATCTTTCCGCTGCCGCTCTGGACAATGTAAACATCCTGGTTACGCACCGACACCCCAATGTTTACGCTGGTCTCGCCGTTGCTGAATTTCCCAAGATCGGCACGAGCCGGCTGGGTCCCCAGGCGTTCACAAATGGTTTCAGCCAGAAGGGGGTGGGATGTCCCCGAGAAGATCTGTACTCCCCGCATCTTAGGATAGAGATGAGCTAAAAGACATAGACCATTGATCAAGAGGGAAGAAAAGACAAGGTGGGCAGCAAGATCATCTCAAGCGCCCGAAGGAAGGGAAGCAAGGAGGAAAAGGAAAGGGGAAAAGGAGAAGAAAGGGAAGGAAAGTGGAGGGAAGTGGAGGGAAATGAAAGAAAAAGAAAATTAGTCCGGAGTTTTCTCGTCGGGAAAAATTTCAAGTGGAGGTTCGAAAACGAAAGCAGTTTGGGTGCCTGTGGCTCCCCGTAGCAGAGCTCCCCCCCACTTCTTCCAAACCCTCGGAGCCCAAAGATAAGCTCCCCTGTAACCCCGCGGTCAAGTGAGTTGGCCTGCACGTTGTTCGATCATGGCACACAAATTCCCTCCCGTGCAAGGAGGAGGCTCCCTCATAGTCGCCTGGCAGGCGAAAGCGAAACATGTTCTAGTTGTCGGTGGTGGAGAAGTGAGCTTCCCCTTGCTTAGACCGTTTATCCTGACTCTTTACAATATATAATTGTTGCTTACCGAGGATTCCGCCCCAGGTAGCTGCAGGTCGCATCCTCCACGCCCTCAATGCCGATGCCAAAGTAACCGTCGTCTGTCCTACCTCCGGCCTCAACGATGAAGTGGCATTCAGGGTAGCAGAAGGACAAGTTAATCACATCGACAGGAACTTTGAGGCTGCCGATCTGGATGACGCAGATATGGTACTCTGTGCCATTGATGACCCGGAAGCCTCGACACAGGTCTGGAAGCTCTGCAAGGAGAAGCGCATCCCTGCAAACATAGCTGATGTACCGTCGGAATGTGATTTTTACTTTGGTAGCGTCCATCGCGATGGGCCATTGCAGGTCATGGTCAGTACCAATGGAAACGGACCCAAATTGGCCAGCATTGTTCGCAAGAAAATAGCGGACACCCTCCCCGACAATATGGGCGCAGCTATAGACAACGTTGGTAAGCTGCGGAGGAAGCTCAGGGATGTCGCCCCAAATCCTGACCAGGGCCCGAAACGAATGAAGTGGTACGCTTCTCCTAATCTCGCCATGCGCTCGGTACGATGACCTCCTCCCCGCTGATCGATAATATAGGATGTCTGGAGTTTGCGAGTCATGGAGCTTAGAGGATCTTGTTCAGATGGACGACAGTGACATGGACGGTCTCTTAGCCCATTACGCATCCGGGAAGATCCCGACCCTGAATGAAGTTCGGTCCTCTTGACCGAAACCACTCAGTAGAGACCTTGTAGCACTATGACTGATGATGGCTTCGTGAAACCCACGACAGCTCAGACATGCCAATTTATTGATGATCGCTTAGTGACTCAGACCTATCATTAACGGAAATGCTCCCATGATAATTACTATTTTGTACATAGAATATAAGCCCGTTGAAAGGAACAGCCTTGAAGGGTAATAATTGAAAATGATGCAATGCTGTGCTAGGTCTACATTCAATACTCCTCCAGATTGATAAAAAGCCCTACGGTCCTGTAGGGGAGGATATCCAAGAAAAGCGCAAAACGAATAGTGAAAACAACAACATCAACACAAAACACTCAAGCACTGGTCTTCTCGTCTAGTGTCCCCCGCTGTGTTTGCGGGAGTACTGACTCGACACAGAGTTCCTGTGACCAGACTGCAGAGATGTTTGGCCGACAGGTATACCTAGTTTCGCCTCACCGATTCGGCGCAGCAAGGATTGGAGTGAAATCCGAATCTCGGGGTTCAGGTCACGAGCCAAGAGATCAACGGCTAATGGGTAGAAAGTCCCTATGTGCTTGTCGAAGCCGTCGGAAGGGAAGTTGGTGTAGCCTTCGAGGACATCCACAACAACTGGACGCCAGGCAACCACGTTACGATGCTGAGAGTCTTCGTCAAGACGGACGAAGCTGCGAATTATATCCGCACAGAGTCTGGCGGAAAGATGACTGGTTAGTAAAGAAGCCTAGATCACTTGAGATTGACGAAACTTCGGTTGTGAAACTTACGGAATCAAAGCTGCCTCTGTTTCAGCACGGCTGCTTCTCCGCTCCTCTCTTTCATCGTGATACATTCGGAAGAGGATGTGGACATATGTGGCGGCGCTTCCACTCTCTTGTTTGAGGAGGTTGGGAGGTTGCTTCATGAACCCTTGACGCCAAAGCTGCATCCGCAATTCCTTGTCCTCGTTGAACTTCTTCGCGAATTGATAACTCTTCTTCAGCAAACCCATCAGGCGAAGCAGCTCGTGACTGGGAATTTGGGCGTAGACTTTATCATTTGAAAAAAGTTCATGGACAGTCTCGATCATGAGCAGCTGGAGCACACAATTGGTTATGATACGGTTGAAGAACCGGCGTCGAGCCACGGTAACTGCGGCCGGCTGTTGCTGGGCATCTGCCTGAGGTCTGTAATCCTCCAATGCAGGAGTTGAGGCCGCAGGCATGTCACCCTCTTCGTGCTCAGAGGTCACATTTTGCGTTCCATTGGCCTTTTGCGCTTCAGCGACGTGTTCCTGATCGGATGCGGTTTCAGAAGACTCTTGTCCCGACTCTTCATTCGAGGCTGATTCTCCATTTGCAGGTTTCAGCGAGCCAGGCGATTTTGAAGAGATGGACGCAGCAGCGGTAAACAACTCGTAAGCTGTAGTCTTGCTGAAAAGCTCGACAAAAGCGCCAACGACCTTCTTCCAGTGTTCCAGCTGGAATTTGGTAACATTTTGCAAGATTAGCTGCTGCAAACAGTTGCTACCGATCCGTGCAATCGTATCATTCTCCTGACAGATGCACAAAGTGAGGAGCTCAAGAATCCGACCGAGCATGTACTCCAATGCGTCGAAGTAATGGGTGAACAGAGTAATCATATTCCGCAGTGCTTGGATCATGGTGGTTGACAGCCACACAGAAAGCTCTTCATGATTAGGCACCTTAGACATCTCCGATTTGGACTGTAGCACCACGAAGATAGGATACAGGAGCTGCCTCCAAAGTACATCCCAGAATTCTTGCGGGAATTCACCGCCATGACGGATCAATGTCTCAAAGAGATACGTCAACGCTTGTGACCGGACTTCAAGATCGTCACCAGTCATCAGAACATCTTGGAATGCGATCAAGATCGGGTACCAAAATTGCTCCTCCTTGGACTGACGGGTGAGCTGCTGGGAAAGGTTGGTAGCATCTTCATGGAAGCCCTCCGGTGATGCACCACGGTGAGACAGCGGGCACTCTGGCGTCCTCAGCATTTTCGTAACAGTAG
Source organism: Aspergillus piperis CBS 112811 (assembly GCF_003184755.1). Classification (NCBI taxonomy): domain Eukaryota; kingdom Fungi; phylum Ascomycota; class Eurotiomycetes; order Eurotiales; family Aspergillaceae; genus Aspergillus; species Aspergillus piperis. Next base: position 1,638,189 of record NW_020291591.1, read on the forward strand.
ACTTCAAGGTCTCAATTGCCTGCAACGACTTCTTCTGGAATTTTGAGTTTTTGGAAAATTCAGTGAGGCAGACAACGAGGTCAGGGAAGGCACCCTGTGTTATAACGACTCCAAAGCGAGTGTTGTAGATCTGGGTCACATGCTCGAAAGCCATATTGACAATGCCTTCATACGGCTCGCGAGCAGCAACCGTAAAGACGCCAAACATAGTTTTCCAACCTGAGCGAATGTTGTCCCCACGTGCCTGGATCATCTGGATGAGACAACGAAGAATCATATCCTTGACAGTGACAGCGTTGCTGTTCGCCATAACATGTTCAAATGGTTTGAGGAAGTCCTTTTGGAACTTGAAACCTGGCAGCTCCTCAATCTCCATAAAGCGCATCGACAGTTGGCGAAGCGAATCAAGAGCGAAGAAGACCACTGTGGTATTTGAATGGCAACCCACATGATTGAAGTGCTGTCCGAGGACCTCCCAAATCTTTGACCATTCTATCCTGACTCTCGTCATGTTGTAGTAACTGATTTCTACCAGTTTCTGCAGGCTATACGTCCGAGGAGATTCAGTTTGCCCAGACGATTGGATCTCTTGCCAGCTGACCTCGCTGAGGGCCTTAATGAAATCGATGATGGCCTCGTGGGAGAGATTGGCCGTATTGGTGAAGATGCGGTCCACTCCCCTTATCATTTCTGCAGATCGACTCTCCATTGCAACCTCGGTACGGAAAGCTGTAGGTCCATTGATAGACCGGGGGCGAGGCCGTCTTGATGCTTGCATTGACTTCCGAGATCCGTCCGTGGATGGCTGAGTCACGATACGAGCTCGAGAGACATCAGGTAGGGAACCTTCATCCACACCATCAGTGAGGAGCTGAAGACGGTCGAGTTGACTGACGCAGGTGAGAATCTCTCTCCAAGAGCCCTTGAGATGGTTTCCTTCCGTAAGAGCGACGTCAAGCAAGGCTTTCAATGCCTCCACGTTCTTTGCTACCATCTCCCTGACGTTGCCCAAGTTGGTAAACTTGGCCAAGGCGGTCACAAACGCGACCCGCGGGGTCTCAAGTTCGAACGCGCAACTGATACGTATGGCCAACTTCATACCTCCCATGCAAAGTCGGATGATTTCGAGGTATTGGGTGTCCTGCATCGGAGCAGACAAGCCAGAAAGGAAAGACATCCAGGTGACATTGAACATGGAACCAACATGTTGGACAGAGGTTGCCGGGATGAAGCGTGAGAGAGCTTCCTTGACAGCTGTTTTCCGCTGAGCCCGTATCAGACTACGATAAAGCTGCTCGGTCTTGTTTGCCATTTCCTCAGAAGCCTGCGCGTACTTTTCACCTTGGATATCGCGTCCCACCGTTGCAAAAACTTGTCCAGCCCTGGACGCGAGGCCACCGCTGGGTGCAGACGTCGGAATGCCAAGATTGGCAGCATGTTCTCTCTCAGTATCCAACACGATTTCATTGTTTGCGATTTCGTCGTAGATGGAACCAAGATAATCATCAGGCAAATCCTGGTTATCATTGATACCCCTGTTGTTCTTGATGAAATCTTCCTTCGTCATGCGGCGGCCCTTGATCTTGGCACTATGCTGATCGGTGTTGAGCATGATGACGGAGTAAGCAAGAACGTAGGCCGTATCCGCGTTTGCAAATGCGTTCGGATTCTGCGTTACATAGCGCTCTGCAAACTTGAGCATGAAGCGATCGATCTTCTGTGCCTCTCCTGGCAAGCGGAAGTGCTGTAGGAATTGACGCAGAGCATCGACGAAGCGCCGCTTCGAAAACTCCATCATATCAACGAAAGCATGCATGATAGCGATATTCTCAGGCTCTCCTTCACCGAGATACTCACCAATCATGGCTTTATCCAACCGTTCATTCCGGAACAAGAACGCGGCTATGTCCTCCGGTGAACTGGAACGTACAAAGCCATCTTTGATAAAGAGCTTGATTCCCCGCTTGGCCTTGAAGTTGAACTGTTGGATGGCGTTGGTGAACGCGATCTTTCTTTGCTTGACCTTCTCAATCTGGCTCGGGTCGTCCTCCGCCACAGGTGTGGTACTGCCGTCGGTGCTTTCGATCCTCGGAGAAGAAAGGTAGGTAGCGGCAGTCGTTTCCATTGAATCCCTAGGATTGTCGATTGACTTCTGAGAAGAGGAGTTAAGAACTGGCGCCGCTTGATCGACCAAACGCTGGGAAGCCCAGTTGTCTAATGACTGAAGGATTTCCACCAGGCACTCGACCGCCTGATTCTTCAATATATAATCAGGGGGCACATGCTGTAGGTTTGGCTGATGAACATTGGCTACGCTAGCTGTGGTAAGGTTGGGCGGTAGAGTTCCCCGTTGATGCCAGTCGTTACCGATAGTCGAAACCTTGACATGATGCTCCTGATACTGTTGTTGCTGGAAAGCGGTGACTGTGACTGGGATACTTGCATACCGTGACAACTGCTCAATAATACTGGAGAATGGTCAGAAATCAGACTGCAGAATAATGAAATTATGACATACTTTTGGAAAATATTTTCCAACGCGGTTCTGTCGCAGTCATAGTTGAGGTACATTTCCACCAAGGCGCGCGGATCACCTGCCAATCGCTCCAAGATTTCCATGAAGTACTGTTTCTGGAAAAGGGGAGAATTGCGCTTTTCGAGAATAGTCAAGTATATCTCTTTTAGGAAAACCTCAAGTTCTTTCTGCTGGCTGTTAGATCGACTCGCGCGATAAGTCCATAAATCTTACTAACCTTCATCATCACTCTCATATCCTTCAGCATTAGCCAGAATATCTCACAGCAAACTTCGAACACTCTAGGCACCGAGCTAGACCCATTCCGACTCAAACTTAAACACAAGTGAGGCCGGACAGCTTGTAGTAGTGTCATAGCATCCGGGCTGTTGGAGCTATTTTTTATAGTCAGGAGAGGAGATGTAAAGGTCACAACGTGATTGTTGATGAGGTAATGAATAAGGTGCAATGAGAGCAATTTTGATCTCATGTTCTGAGACTTGAGATCTTGCTGTTGATCATGGCTCAGTATTTTGTGGCTCAGCTTGCAGAGTGCCCTGAAAACCAAAAATGCGTCTTTGACATATATTTCGTCTTCATCATCATCATCGGAAGTGCCGTCAATGTCCTCTGCTGAGGCTGCAGACATTGACCGAGCAGATCTCTGATTGCCTCTGGCACGAGTAACCATCGTGGGAGCATTATCGTTGACCGAGGTCACGTCCTTGTTCGACTCGAAACTTTGCAACGTCAATTTCTCCACGGGCTCCTTCGTGACAGGCTGGTCGGAGGCTACGGCAGATGGGGCATCTGAGTCGTGATCATCTTCTGTTGCTTGTGGTGTGTCGGCTGTTTCTAGAGTCACAGCATCCGAAGAGCCTGTCTGGCCTTTCTCGCCATCGCGCAAACGTAGCTCTTTCAAGTCCAACCGTACCTGGACCCTATCAAATACAGTGCTGACCATCTGTGTCAAGGACCCTTGGGCGATTTGCTGATTCTGAGATGATTTGGAGTAGATGAAGATGTTGTAGATCTGGCGGACAGCCTTCAGGAGACCTGCTCCATGCACGACGATCTTGTCGTTCAGAACTGCCGCAAGGAGTGACTTGATGATTTGTTGTTGAATCTCAACGGGTGTGGCTTCGTTCTCAAAGCAGTCGCAGATCGCATCAATTGCTCGCTCAATCAGGGGTGGCTGTTCAGGGTTGGCCTCCGACTCTGGCGTCTTCCCATCTTGAGATGAAGGGAAGGCGAAGTAAGAGTAGGTTATCAATTTTCCGATGCAATCGAGGGCCGTGACCTGTAGAGGAATACTGAAGGTTTTCGTGGCCAGCTGCAGAGGGCGGAATATAAGCTCAGGGTCAATGGGCTGGCCATCCGACTGTTTGACGTTTGCGAGGGCACTCTTCACAGCATCCTCAAGTTCTTTGCTTCTCCGCGCTTCCTTAGACGCGCCGATTGTATCCAACGCCGTCACAATAAAAACGGTAGAGCTGACCGTGACCGAGCGATGTGTTGCAAATGTAGCTGTCGTCGATCTTGAATCGGAGCGCATGCGTGAATCGGAGGGAATCTCATCTTGATGCGGGATGGAAGCAACATCTTGCTTGTCAGCCGAAGATTCCTCTTCAACATTGACAGCCGGAACTACCGGTGATGTCTCCGCAGGTTGGTCCTGTGTATCGGGCTTCGAGGTTGACTCAGGCTCGGTGTCAGCCTTGGGTTCTGATGATGCGACGGCTTCCTCCGGAGAGCTTGGGGCTTGACCCGGCGACTCTGTGTTTTCAGCAGTTTCCAATTGTTCTGGTGATGAATGAGCCTCCTCTGATCCCTGAGCATCAATTCCTTGACTATCCGAAACCTCCGGTGGTGCGGGTTTATCTCCGTCGACAGGTGATTCCGTATGCGCTAGGACATCGCCGGCAACATCCTCCTTGTTGTCTACCGGCGGCAGGGTTGTAGATGTTTGGGTTGGTGGCTCGTTCACAGAGCCATTCTCGACTTCCGCCATTTATGCAAGACTCCGTCCGGAGTGTTGGGAATTAGGCAGACGAGGGGTCCACATGGGACTGAAAAGCAACTAAAGGGGTATATGCAGGTCTGAGAGAAAGGGCCCTCTAGCCTCCTGGACGCTGGGGAACTGATGCGTGTTCACTCCGCGGACGGGGAGAATGTACGGCTGCCGCTAGGGGCCACACCCGCCGCGCTGACATAATCAGGCCACGGCGGCGCCCGGCGAGTCTATTCCGATCGCTCACCGGGAAGCTCAACAGAAAAGTTCCTGGAGCTGCAGTTCTCAACTCCTCTGATACGGGCCCTTCCATTCCGCCAGATACGCCTCCGGCTCCCCCTTTCATCCCATTTAATCCCCTCATTCCCGTCTCGGGTCTATTTCTCTATCACATATAGCATTTGGGCGCCATGGTTGCTTCTGCTGTCCGGATGCGCGCTCCCAGCGCCATGTTCCTCTCCAAAGGCGCCCTCTCCCTGAAGCGGCCGCAAACTGTTCACAGATTCAAGGACATCGCTCAGTATGTCGCACCACCTCGTTGAAGACCACCTGGCTGTCTACGAAGCATGCTAATCATACTTGTGTGTCTTTTTAGATCTCAATTGCCTTCCCTGTCCGCCCTTTCCCGTTTTTATGCCTCCAAGTGTATGCCGTTATTCTTGTCGCCTCTGATTTGTGGATGATCGGATTCTAACATATTGGATCTGCAGCCTTCCCTCCCCACACTGTCATCAGCATGCCGGCCTTGTCGCCGACCATGTCCGCCGGAAACATTGGAGCTTGGCAGAAGAAGGCCGGTGATTCCCTGCAGCCCGGTGATGTCCTGGTAGAGATCGAGACCGATAAGGCCCAGATGGACTTTGAGTTCCAGGAAGAGGGTGTTCTGGCCAAGGTTCTCAAGGAGACTGGCGAGAAGGACGTCTCTGTCGGTTCTGTATGTGATAACTCTTCTGCTCTGTTCTTGGCCCCCACCGAATCCTTTGCTGACCGCTATTGCATTAGCCTATCGCTGTTTTGGTTGAGGAAGGTGTCGATGTTGCCGCTTTCGAGGCTTTCAGCCTGGCGGATGCCGGTGGTGAGAAGGCTGCTCCTGCTGCTGAGGAGAGCAAGCAGGAGTCCAAGGCCGCTGAGGCTGCCCCGGCTTCTGAGCCCGCCCCTGCTGCCGTGGAGCCTGAGACTTCCGGCGAGAAACTCCAGCCCAGTCTGGACCGTGAGCCTTCCATCAGCCCTGCTGCCAAGGCCCTGGCTTTGGAGAAGGGTGTGCCGATCAAGGCTCTCAAGGGTACCGGCCGTGGTGGCCAGATCACTAAGGAGGACGTTGAGAAGTACAAGCCCAGTGCTTCTGCCGGCCCTACCTACGAGGATATCCCCCTGACCTCCATGCGCAAGACCATTGCTAGCCGCCTCCAGCAGTCCGTGCGCGAGAACCCTCACTTCTACGTCTCCACCACTTTGTCTGTGAGCAAGCTCCTCAAGCTTCGCCAGGCTCTGAACGCATCCTCCGAGGGCAAGTACAAGCTTTCCGTCAATGACTTCCTCGTCAAGGCCTGCGGTGCCGCCCTCATGAAGGTCCCCACCGTCAACTCCAGCTGGCATGAGGAGAACGGCCAGACCGTCATCCGTCAGCACAAGACCGTCGACGTCAGTGTTGCCGTCTCTACCCCCAACGGCCTCATCACCCCTATCGTCAAGAGCGTTGAGGGCCGTGGTCTGTCCAGCATCTCCAACCAGATCAAGGACCTGGGCAAGCGCGCCCGCGACAACAAGCTCAAGCCCGAGGAGTACCAGGGTGGCACTTTCACCATCAGCAACATGGGTATGAACCCTGCTGTTGAGCGCTTCGCTGCCGTCATCAACCCCCCTCAAGCCGGTATCCTGGCTGTTGGTACCATCCGCAAGGTTGCCGTCCCCGTCGAGACTGAGGAGGGCACCTCCGTCGAGTGGGATGACCAGATCATCGTCACTGGTAGCTTCGACCACCGTGTCGTCGATGGTGTTGTCGGTGCTGAGTGGATCAAGGAGCTGAAGAAGGTTGTTGAGAACCCCCTCGAGCTTCTTTTGTAAGCTCTTCCCTACACTGTGGAACCCCGACCGGCGCAGTATACTAGCTATCTACGATCGGAGTTTCTTTTGGCCTTGTTGTAATATGTATTAAAATCATTGAACGTTTCCTCCTTTCACGACCGTCACGGTCTGTCAAGTACAGCCTAGATATTCTCAATGCATTTCCTATGTTCCGTACTTCCATGATGTTAAGCCTTGCAGGATGTTTTGGACCATGTTATTGGCCGCACAGGTTGTACCTGATACTTGAATCAGCCTCTTTCAATAGATGCAACAACCTGTCTAGATTTATGCCTTGCAGAGCAGTAATTGGGCAGATCCATCAGGAACAACCTAAAGGGTTGCGTAGCCGCCAGTGCGTTGCGTCCGGCACGAGAGTCTTGGCGGTGCTCATAGCCTGGGCCAACCTTCGCCAGGGAATCTATGACGTGATGTCATTCCTCTCGGACGGTTCTCGTGTCCATAAATACTCGAGGTTCTCATCCCCTGAAACCTACCTCGATACTTTCCCGTGCGTCAGCCTATTACATCTTATTTTATCGTCACTTGCATCCGAATCTACTTGTGCGTTTGCTTGGCCCTTCCTGGAGGTTGCTAAGTACTCTTGGTCTTGGCATACTCCCACCTTAGATGCGCCGACTGATGACGTCCTAGATCACATATTCCTCTCAAGTCACTCGACTCACATATTAATTATGTCTTACGCAGAAGCTGCTGCCAAAGGTCCCAAGCAATCCGCAGAGGAGGTATGTTTACAGCCACTCCCCCGCCTAGCGTTCACTGCTAGTACTATACCATCCAGATTATACAGATCGCTAACAGTATGGGCAGGCGTAAGTCAACAACATCACAGAACAAAGACCCTTTCATACAGCTAACAGCTATGTAGTCGTGCCCCCAGCGTTGGTGGAGTGTACCGCGATGAAGCCGAGAGCACCGCTTCCCTGGTCGACGTCGACTCGCCGCACGTCCAGGCCGTGGATCCCGATTTCCTGAAGCAGGACGTGCAGACCACCACCCAGGCCGAGCGGATAGAGCGAGAAGAAGAGGAGCGGGAAGCCTACGAAGAACGGAGAGCCAAGAGCAAGGCTAAGGCTAAAGCTAAGGCGAAGGCTGAATCGGCTCGCAGCAACGCGCATAACCCTGTCTACCTCGGAAATGCTGTGATTCTGGCCTTGACTGGCGCTGGTCTGGGGTATGGAGCATACCGGAAACATGCTGCTGGGCAGCTTTCTTGGGAAGTGATTGGATGGGCCTCTGGCGCTATTGGTGCTTTTGGTGCCGTGGACTACTTTGTTAGCAAGTGAGTATCTGTCTGACATGCATGTGTGATGATGGCGTTTGCTAATGTGGGACGTCCCTTAGATGGCTTCTGCAGAACAAGTACCCTCCGAAATAAGGCTTGAAGTCGAGACGGAGCACTTCGTGGAGTCGTAATATCCCAGTGTGAATTCCGCGGTCTATTACTTTCTTACTGTTTGTTGTACTCCTTTAGGGTACTTGAGGCGTTTGTGCAGTCTTTGGGCGTCATAGTGTGTTTGTTACTAGTATATCCCTAATGGATTGATCTCCTCTTACCACAGCAGCCGTCGTAAGAATGAGGGCATGAAGTATTCTGCGGTGATCGCAAAGGCGAAGACATTGTCCCACGCGGGGTAGACAATTGCAAAAGAAAAAAGAAAATTCAAATGACGTAGACTGTAGAGCCGAGAGCTTTTAGTCACATCTCTAGCTTCCTGCATGGACTTGGTTTTGCTCGGACCGAGCTGAAGCGGGTCAGGCCGCACGAATGGCTGCAGTGGCAGGGGCGGTCAGCGCCGTCAGAATCGTGGCCTCTGCAAGAACATGTGGCCTTGGCCAGCATCATTGTTAGCCTGATATAGAAGGTCTCTCCTGACACGTCGCTATTTCTCGGTGCCGACTCCTAAACATTCCGCAGACTTGCTCACAGTTTTTGTACTCTTGGGAAGAAATTAGCACCTGCAAACCCAAGCTATACCTCTCCTTTTGCGGCCGGCATTGTATACAGCGCACTCACCCGATAGGGTACACCGCACAAAATGGTAAGTCGTCTACGACCTCAAGATGTGAAGCCCCAATTTGAGGGATTATGTTTATGCCTGATGGGAGCTTACATTGTCTACTGCTCAGAATTCCCTCTTCAATTCCGCCCTCAAGCAGTCATCTGCTATCCGCCGTGACCTGGACACATTCTCCCAATCGCCAGCTACCTCATCTGCCGCACTACAAGGTATGTTTCGAAACTGGTACTTGTAGAGGCTCCACTACGCGACAGAGGGAGCTAAGCTCATGTGCATGATAGGACAAATCGCGGCTTCGCTAGCATCGCTATCACGCACCGTTGATGACTATTCTGCCCTGTCCAAGAAGGAATTGATTCCAGAGAAGCAAGAGAAGGCATTCGAAAGAGTCAAGAATTTCCGATCAGAACTGGCAGATTACCGGCAACATTTTGATCGACTACGGAAAGAACGGGAGGAAGCTGTAAGAATACCACTCGCATGGTCGAGCAGCGTTGAGAGTTCCTGTTACTGACCATGGTTTGTCTACAGCAATCCGTCACCAACCGCAACGAGCTCCTCGGTCGACGCCCTCATCACACAGCTACACCGGAGAACCCATATGCCCAATCATCCCTCCCTCAGTCCTCCGCGTTCGCTCCTTCCTCATCACGATCGGGACTCAGCTTTGGAGCTTCGCCGGCCGACTACAACCGGGAAACACATGCGCTTCGTGAACAAAGCTTCCTAGCGAGCACCAACACCCAGATCGACGAGTTTCTTGATCGGGGTCGTGCTGTGCTGGCGGATTTGGGACAACAGCGTGAAGTGCTGAAAGGCACGCAGCGTCGACTATACAGCGTTGCGAACACACTGGGTGTCAGCGGCGACACAATCCGCAGGGTTGAGCGTCGCGCAAGACAAGACAAGTGGATCTTCTGGGGCGGAGTGGTGCTATTCTTCCTGTTCTGTTGGGCTGTCCTGCACTTCTTGCGATAGTTGTGGTACATATTTCTTTTCATTCCCCTTTATATTGTTTTTTTTGCTTTTACCCCTTACCTTTCTGGGACTATTGTCATTTGGTGCTTGTTTGGTGCTTGGGTTGTCTTACAAGCGCAGGCGTTTGGAGCGCATTGGCAGAGGAACTTATTGCGCATTATTGTATGTATTTGTGTGTGGATGTGGTGATGGCTAGTAGTCTATACGTAGTCCCTGCAACAGGACTGATTAGATTCGCTGTCCCCGTGCGCAATGGGAATTGGTTTGAGTGTGGAGTAACCCAGGAGTAGTGCGCCGTAGACAAGGAAGACGGACGGGTGGATGGAAAAGGTTGGGGGGACGTGGCCATCGGTTAATTTAGGGACCATGGAGCAGATCCCATAGCAACGTGGCAATGAAAGTAATTGTCTAGAGAGGTTTAATTCAATTTAAATTTACAAAAGTAAAAAGACTATCATTGGCATCGGAGAACCATTGACGACCAGCATACTTATGAGGGTCGGTAGGACGGAACCGGAGCAAGTCGCCAGGCAAGTGGACAGACAAGGCAAGTACGACAAGATGATCCGATGGCTGCCGTGGGGATCGGAAACGGAGCCATTTAGCCGCCCCAAAATCCTTCGCGCTCACCGGCCACCGACGGCTTCTCCCTTCTTCTCCTTCTTCTCTCTCTTCCTTCCTCTTCATCGCAATTGTTTCTCTTCTTTCCTCCCCATCTCCCCATCCTTCTTCCAGATAGATCTACCTTTAGTCTATCCTTCACAGTCAAGATGTTCGCTGCTCGCCAGTCCCTCAACCTCCTCCAGAAGCGTAGCTTCTCCGCTTCTGCCAGCCAGGTGTGTAGCCCAAATAAAAAAAACAATGCCTCGGAGCTCTCTTGTTCACTTGCTAACCATCGCAATTTCCATCTCAGGCCTCCAAGGTTGCCGTTCTCGGTGCCGCCGGTGGCATTGGCCAGCCCCTGTCCCTGCTCATGAAGCTCAACCCCCTTGTCACTGACCTCGCCCTCTACGATATCCGCGGTGGACCTGGTACGTCGCACAGCTTCTCCCTTCCCTCCAGTTTGAAACGCCCATCCGATCATCGGAGTCGACTAACAGAACCCTCAAACAGGTGTCGCTGCCGATGTCAGCCACGTCAACACCAACAGCACCGTCAAGGGCTACGAGCCTACCCCCTCTGGCCTCCGCGATGCTCTCAAGGGCTCCGAGGTTGTCCTCATCCCTGCCGGTGTTCCCCGCAAGCCCGGCATGACCCGTGATGGTATGCGCTGGACCACTTCAGATTTATAAAGGCACGAGCGTCAGAGTACTGATCACTCCTGTCACAGACCTTTTCAACACCAACGCCTCCATTGTCCGCGACCTCGCCAAGGCCGCCGCTGAGGCTGCTCCCGAGGCTAACATCCTCGTCATCTCCAACCCCGTACGTTGTTCTCAAATCACCACCAAAATTCTCGAACCTTGCACTAATGAGGTACCCCCCAGGTCAACTCTACCGTCCCCATCGTTGCCGAGGTCTACAAGTCCAAGGGTGTCTACAACCCCAAGCGCCTCTTCGGTGTCACCACCCTGGACGTTGTCCGTGCCTCCCGCTTCATCTCCCAGGTCAAGGGCACCAGCCCCGCCAACGAGAACGTCACCGTCATCGGTGGCCACTCCGGTGTGACCATCGTTCCCCTCCTCTCCCAGTCCAACCACCCCGACATCTCCGGCACCGTCCGTGACGAGCTGGTCAACCGCATCCAGTTCGGTGGTGACGAGGTTGTCAAGGCCAAGGACGGTGCTGGTTCCGCCACCCTCTCCATGGCCATGGCCGGTGCTCGCTTCGCCGACTCTCTCCTCAAGGCCGCCAACGGCGAGAAGGGCATCGTCGAGCCCACCTTCGTTGAGAGCCCTCTCTTCAAGGACCAGGGTGTTGACTTCTTCGCCTCCAAGGTCGAGCTCGGCCCCAACGGTGTTGAGAAGATCCACGAGGTTGGCCCCGTCAACGAGTACGAGCAGGGTCTCATCCAGACCGCCCTCGGTGACCTCAAGAAGAACATCCAGAAGGGTGTTGACTTCGTCAAGGCCAACCCTTAAATGGTTTTTGGACTTGCTTGAAGAAGGAACCAAATTGCAATACCTCTCTGCAGCCGCTTTTCCTCCCTGTATAACAGTCTTGTGATAATCCATACCCACTTCCCGCCCCCTATGCACATCCCCATCTCGCATGTGGCTTTTATATCGGAGGAAATGTAGCTGCGGAAACTCGCATAGCAATGAGTTTTTTGAGGAGCCTGGGTTTGCCAGGGGAGATGGACATGAACGTGTATTTCCTATAAATAAGAAAAATCTAATGATTCAATGACTAGTATTTGTAGCCATTCGTTGGTACTTGTAGGATTCAGAACTGCACGTTGGTCTATTTACTACCTCTCCTACAATTGCCTCGGCTGCACCAAGAAAACCGAACCCGTGGCTAAAACTCAATCACCGACTTCAACCACTCAGCCAGTCCGACCCAACCGCTTGTGACGAATCAACCACAAAACAATGAAACAGAATAATTGAAAAGATAAAACATATATAACTAGTAATAGTAAGAGGATCATAAGCGAGAGAAACCAGTAACTCTTATAGTAAATATATATATAATACTCTATGTCTATTCCCTCCCGCACCAACAACAACATCCACTCCGAGTTTTTTGAGTCATCAATTTATATTCTACTTTAGTAGTAGTAGTAGTAGTAGTAGTAGTAGTAGTAGAACAGTTAGAGGTGTGAATCACGCATCGTATCTTATTCTTGTCCTGGGACTTTTTCTGACTACAGTGATCATTATGTTTTGGTAAATTACTAGATGCAGTGGTAATGAAGGCACTTGCGGCAGGCCGGTTAGGTATTTGATGCTGAATACTGAACACTATACATACAGTCTTGATGGTTCTGTCTGAAGCATCTACTAGGTTAGTATGATAGGAAATACATAAGGCCAGTAAGTTAAGAGTGGGGTATTTCGTTTCTCATTGTATTCCAGAATGTTAACTAGTAATAGTTGTTATCTTGTCATCATCCTTGTCATCATCATCACGGGGTCGTCCACAGCAGCAGGCGCAGGTGTAGGTGTCAAAAAATCAACATCAACAGGAATAAAACAACGCATAGAAGACAGATATTTGGCAGTAGGCGACACGCAAATAAAACCTTGCTTCATACTAAGGGGTAGTTCGATCAAATTGCAAACAGAATAGACGAAGAACGGAAAAATGGGGATAGATCATAGTCTTCGCTCGAAACGATACACCGATACGATAATGCAAGCCAGATGGAAATTGACTAGGTATAACTTCTCATAGCATCGAGGTATCCTGACCCTCCGCGAAGGTCTCGATCGAAGGTTTCGGCGACCTCCAGGACACGTCGGATGTGTTCCATGGATAGAGGGTTTTGCTCGTTAACAGCCAATGCTTGGGCTGTGCGGACGGAGTTTTTGATCTAAGAACAGGTGAGTTAGTATCGGTATATGTTCCGTAGGCTGTATGGGGGGGTCTTACCTGACGCCCGTTGAGATTATGGCGAGCTAATAGATCAAAGTCCTTTTCTGTGAACGTGGCGGTTTCCACGCCCTCCTTGGCCTGCACCCGCTCTAAGAACATCTTCCAGACGCTACGCTTCGCTTTCGTGGTGAGTTCACCGTAGCGCAGAGCGACGTGAATGCGGGATTGGAAGGCGTCATCAAATGTCTCGACGCGGTTGGTGGTCAGGAAGAGGATACCCTGGAAGTACTCCAACAACCGCAGGAAGATGCTGACTAGGGCATTGCGGTGAATGTCCTGGATGGTACGCTTCTCCAGGAAAATGTCGGCTTCATCGAGCAGCAGAACGGCGCCCCAGGAATGTGCGATGTCAAGGATCTTGTTCAGCTCTGCTTCAAGGGTGCGCGGATCGGTGCCCAGCTCACCCGCGCTCACCATGTAGAGCGGGCGTTTGAGGAGCTCTGCGATGCCTTCGGCAGTAAGGGTTTTACCAGTACCGGGAGGTCCGTGGAGCACGGCCACGAGACCCTTGCCCTTGCCTTGGATGACATCGTCGATGTTCTGGGCCGCGCGGAAGGTGTGCGATTCGACCAATGCCTTGACGATGGACTTCTGGTTGTCGGGGAGGACCAGTGAATCAAAGGCATCTTCGTTCCATTCAATCTCACTGATGCCCGAAATGCTGAACTCAAGCCACAGCTTCTCACTGAAGGCGAAGCCGAGTACCACGGGGCTTGCGATGAGGAGCTCCTCTTCGGTGAATTCGCGGTCGGAGGGGTCCGCGACTTCGTCCATGTTCTCCTTGACAATTTCATTGCCGTTCTCATCCAGCTCAACCTCGACGACGTGCGGCTTGCCCTCCTTGTCCCGTACCACTTTGAATAGGAGTTGAGGGGTGTCTGAGTCGCGCGGTTGCCCGTAGGTTTGTTCTGATTCTGAGTCGGACAGAATACAGCAGCATCCATTGTTGCTGCCATCATCGTCGGAGCCGTCAAGGTAGTCGGGGTCCTTGGGACGGACGGTGCTGATGGGGTAGTTGGGATTGATGCGCCGGTGGATGGCGGGATCAACCATGACACGGCCGTTGATGTTGACCTTGATGACGGACCGCTTCTTTTTGTAGAAAGCCATACCCTTGTGATACCGGTAGTTCATTCCTCGCAGCGCCACGAATTTCTTCCCACGCTCGATCAGCTTGGCTTTAACGCTTTCGGCTTCGCGATGATACTTGAGTGGATAACAGCTCAGACTGGTGATTTTGCGGGCACCCTTGAAGGACTCCACCTCGGCGGCCATGGTTCCCATACCGAATGCTTTGCCATCGTACTCGAGGTAGCGACCCTCGATGCTGTACCATTGACCTTTCATAAACGAGGACTCCTTGGTCGCGTACTCGATCTTGAAGGCACGCGGCTCATCCTGGTTTCCGTAGGTAGAGGAGTAGGCGACGGTGTTGGGCTTGAAGATGGCCCATAGGAGATCAAAGGTAATCATGCTGGAGTCCAACAGAGGGTAGAGGGTCTTTTTGGTCTCGGCATAGTCGGTGTCCAGATACTTGACGAGCACCTTGAGATGCGATGCTTTGATTTCGGCGAGCTTGCGGGCTTTCTTCTTCTTTTCGGTCTTGGCCAGCTGCCGGAGATCTTTCATGTACTGCCGCGTCTCCTCAAGGTAGAGGAAGAGCATGTTGGGATCGACAACCGCCGTCTCTTGCACCAAGCTGACGCCCTTGACTCCATCCATGACCTTGGACAGCGCATCGCGCAGGTACTTGCTCTTGAGGTCTACTACAGTTTCCAGATACTTGTTGTCCCAGTCGAACTTGCGGCGCACGGTGAAGAGGTATTGGTCCCACTCGTTTGCATCGGGGTCGTCAACCGTCTCCGTCAGCTTGAAGTTGTGAATCGTATTGTCCCACACTGTAGAATTATGTGTTAGCTAGATCAAGAAGAGGACAGATAAAGGAAGACGCACGCTGATCTACACGCTTAAAGGCAATCTTCGAGGCAGCCTTCTTGCGCCCCTTGGACTTTTGCGAGCTCCCTTTCTGGCCGTCAGTGTTACCGTCACCCGAGCCACGCCTGCCTCGGCCTTTGCGACGCCCATCGGCTAACTTGACTCGCAAGGAAGCCAACTTTTGCTTGGCTAACAGAAGGGCGAGCTCGTCGGCGTCGGCATCCTCGTCCGCATCGTCATCGTCGTCTTGTTGCTCTTCGGAAGAGTCATCCTTGGAGCGCGACTTCTTGGTCGTCTTCTTCGCCTTTAGCTTGGCGACCAGCTTCTTCAGGGTCTTTTCATCAAGAGACGAATCGGAGTCGCTACTATCCTCGAGATCCGAATCGGATTCCGATTCAGTCTGGTGCGACCGGCTCTTCTTCTTACGGCTCACACTTTTGAGCGATTTCTTGATCTTGTTCTTGGCCCGGCGGCGACGCTGTTTGCGATCCGACTCCGCGTCGGACTCCGAGGCCGACTGAGCGTCTTCGTCGTCGGAGGTAGATTCCGCGCTGGATTCCTCGGACGAGGCATTTAGTTCCGACGAGCTGTCATCGCTGGGGGTAACAATGGAAGCGGCTTTGCGGTGAGATTTTTTCTTTTTCGAGCGGTTGGGATCCTGGTCTTTTGCAGCATGCTTGGAACACACGGACTTTTTGGGCACGGGATCGGAGACAGAGACGGGAGCTTTGGGGTCGGACTTCACTGGGGGAGCATCGACGGGCGGGTCGGCGTCAAGCTTGGATTCGGGGGAGGAGACGGGGCCACTAGCGTCGGCCATGGTGGTACCAGTCACAGCGGTCGTAGTACTGCTGGAGTCGCTGGTGGTGGCAGGGAGTGGAGCTGAGCCAGGGACCGGGACGGGCACAGGCCCACTGTTGTTGGAGCTTGGGTCGCGCTGAGTCTCGAGCTCAGTTTGCTGGGGGGAGGATTGGGAATCAGTGGGGATGGTCATGGCCAGTGAGGAGAGAAATTGGGATTATATGGAGGGAATATATGAAGTGATGAAGAGAATGCAAAAGAAGGCATAAAAGAAAGATAGACAGGTGAGGATGGATGGATGATGAAGATGAAGAGTAGTGATATGGGGTAAATGGGAGAGAGTGGATGAGGGTAGTTGGTGGATGGGAAGAAGTTTGGGGGAGAATGTCGTGGATGGGGAAATGGGAGAAAGAGAGGAAGAGAATGAGAGAATGAGGAGAGAGAGCCAGACTCACATACTCGGATGCCTAAGAAATAAAAAGTATCCTCGCTTGCAAGAGCGCCTTGCGTGTTGGCCCAGCAGATGGCGGTGTGTGCTGCCTGACCACCCAAGATGTGAGAGGAAGCAGAAGGAGTAGTAGTAGTAGTAGTAGAAGAAGAAGAAG
This sequence comes from Aspergillus piperis CBS 112811, assembly GCF_003184755.1. Taxonomy (NCBI): domain Eukaryota; kingdom Fungi; phylum Ascomycota; class Eurotiomycetes; order Eurotiales; family Aspergillaceae; genus Aspergillus; species Aspergillus piperis. Next base: position 1,654,680 of record NW_020291591.1, read on the forward strand.
AAGAAGAAGAAGGGAAGAGAAAAGAAAGGAAGTGAACAAGAGCAAACAAAAATGGACAAGCAGATCGACGAAACAAAAGTAATTAAATAAATAAATAACCCCAAGAGTGAGGCGATTGATTGTGACTGACTGAGAGCAATGATGCCTGTTCAAAGTTGCTCTCTGCCTGCTGCATAAATAAATCCAGTAAAACTACTTACACCCTAAAAGAAAGAAACTCGCCGGATTGGGGAAGAGGCTGGGATAGCTTCAGAAACTGGCAGTGCCAATCAGAATAATATGCAAATCTCACCGGGTCAGCAAATGCATCAGGATTGGATTGTCACCCTGCCAGACGCTTGGGGAAAAAAAAAGTGGCACAGACTTCCGAACCCCCCAAACCCAAACAGCCATTCAGCCGCAGGATCATCAACTGGATCATCTCGCGCAGAAGTCTTAGAGGGAGAGCCATCCCCGGTCACCGACATTTTGCCAACGTGCGTGTGTCTCACATGCGCTGTCAGTGCAGTTTCCAGTCACGCTTGGGGATGGAAAGTTGACCCCAATATTCAGATGGGATGATCATCCCGATGGAATACTACTAGTAAGTAGTAAAGTAGTCACGGAATAACAGGCAGAAGCAGGCAGTAGTGACATACTACTACTCGACTAAAGTTAGAATGAGGAGTCATACTGACCCTTCATGAACACTGACAGGCAAGCCTGGCTCGTATTCGTCCGAGTTCTGACCAACTGATATTCTCCGTTCCAGTTCCAGATCCCTGTCTGCCTGCAGCTGAACCAGGTGAAGAATCCCGACTCCATTGCAATGCCCCGGATGTTCTTCCGCGGCAAAGTACCCCGGCTCCGTACTTTTGTACCGTCAACCCTAAGCAACATTCATGTTGTCTTCCAACCGAGAGTTTGAGATCTCGAATTAAGATGCTTACTCGCATTCCAATACAACTATATGTTCCTACTACTAATAACAGGGTAGACATTACAGTGAGCATACTCTACATGCAAATATGTGGATGATCCCGATATCTCCAGATACTTACCCCGGAGTATACCTACACAAGCCAGTAAACTCGACGTTGTTACATCTACACATATCAACTTCAATTGTCATCTATACCTAGCTAGCATCATCGCTTTCAAGCGTAGTGCTCCATAGTTGTATACTGCACTCACCTCTCCTTCACCTAAACGCAGATACTCCTAGTATAGTAGTAGACTACAGTATGAGTCCACCATTCTTACTATCATAAATCCACACCCAAACAACTACACCTAATATCAAGATACATAATACATAGACCACAACACTCCCCAAACCCTGGGTAGTTCCTACCAACCCAACCCAGCTGATCCACAACTACAATTCACTTTAACAAGAACAGAACAGAACAGAAGAAATCAAATCAGTTTACTGTCACAGCAACACTGACCCAAACCAGAATTCACTTCCAGGTTGTTCATCCTCTTCTGCCACTCTCATCTTCCCATTACCATTCCCACCTCCCTCCATCATCCTTCTACACACCATCCCATACCACAAATAACAAGACATCAAACTAAGAATGTCACCGACCTTCACCCCAGTCAACAATACCCCCGTCCACAAGAACAGCACTGTTCCAAAGACCCCTACCAAGAAAACCAACGTGGCAATGGTAAGTACTATACATACACCCACATAAAACCATACCATACACACACACACACACAGCTAAGATAAACCCATAATAGACCCCCCAAACCCCAACTCCAACCTCTACCACCAACAGCAAAAAACGCCTCACCCCATCATCCCCCACCAGCCCTAACAACAAACGTACTAAACCTCGCACCCCTCTCCCACCCATCCCAACGACCCTCGCCTCCGCCAGCGCCTCCGACCTCCTCATCCTCCGTCTTCGGGACGAATCCTCCACGCCCTGGACTGCCATCAACCAGGCATGGACGGACCTCACGGGGATCAGTGTGGGCGGGTCGACCCTCCGAGCGAGGTACAATACCATGAAGAAGAATTTTGTGGTGGTGGATCCGGGTGATGTATCCCTCCCCATTCTATACTATATATGTAATCTATGGGGGGAGGAAGTAGGGTTTGGCTAATGTGTGTATTACTATGTGATAGGAAGCAAAGATCCTCCAAGCTAAGAAGGATGTTGAGGGACGATTGGAGATGGAAAAGTGGAGATTGATTGCTGAGGAGGTGGGAAAGGTTGGTGGGGGGACTTATCCGGGGGAGTGTTTGAGGAAGTATGTGAGGGAGATGGAGAAGGGGATGAAGGGGGGTATTGCTGCTGCTGCTGCTGCTCCTGCTGCTGCTAATGGCGGTGGAGATCATGGTGATGATGAGGGTGAGGAGGAGGATGTTGATGATGACGATGTGAAGATGGAGGTTGAGGAGGATTAGCTGAGTTATGGCGGGCTACGGCTACGGCTATGGCTTCTTCTGCTGTTGAGCTTGCTAGGTGGGTATTGGGAAGTCATAAAGTGACAGACAGACAGACAGACATACAGCTGGCATTTATTCAAGATAAGGATAGTCAATCAATGCTAGTTTACTCCAATTCTCTGTACTCGAGGTATCATAATCAAAATGAAAGTAAAAAAAAGAAAATCACAACACACTTAATTCCCGACGCCCGTAATCCTCCATCCCATCCCTCATATAATCATCACTGTCTGTGCGGGCTACTATCGCCGGCCGGATCTTCGTCCCTACGAACCCACGCCGGTCTCGTCCCGTGCGTCCGCGGCCGAGCCAGTTATGCTTCAGCTCCTTGCTCAGGAGCTCGATCTGCTCTTGTGCTCGATCGCCGGTTTGCACGCTGGCCAACACGCTGACGCACTGGAGCATCCGTCCCACCGTCTCGGTGATGATGTGTGACGTGTCTGTGTGCGACGACCGGTGGATGATACTGGGCCGTTGCGTCGGTGACGAGAATGACTGGAAGATCAGCTGGTCCGGGTTGGACGTGTTGGACGCCGCCCGGCTGCGGTTGCAGTCTAGTGAGTCAGACGAGTAGCTGTTCGCGGCGTTGAGGAGCGTCGACGACTGCGAGCTGTAGCTGCCGAACCCGCCGTCCAGCGAGGCCGATGTCGTTGGCCGTGCGCTGTTGCTGCTGCTCTTGGTCGTGACACTCAGCGCTGCCGTGCCGAGCTTGATGCTGTCTAAGCTCAGGCGGGAGAAGGTTGCCTTTAGCACGTCATACCGGTAGAGGATGACCATGTCGCGGAAGGCAATTAGAACGAGATTGCGCACGTCCAGCTCGCAGCCGGGGTACTCGCCATTGAATGTGGATGACCAGAACTCACTGGCTTCTCGGCGGTTCATCACGGATCCGCATCCCTTGAACTCAAGGTCTAGGGGCAGGAAGACAGCTTGGATGAAGGGCAAGATCGTGCCAAACACGAGCATCCAGACTTGTACCAGATGAGGGACCAGCTTCTCATCAGGAATGCCGTTCAGCGTATGGTTCAAAGATGCACACCCTGTCTCTAATAGCTCGCGCAAGTCGTCTACCACGGCGGTGGGCATGCGTTTCTGGACGCACCGCTGAATATGGATGAGAACCAGTTTGTTCAGATCCTCGATGGCGATGCGAACATCCTCTCCGTCAAAAATAACCATAAGCTTGGCCTTGAGAAAGTCCCACGCATCTTCCGGCGTCATGTTATTCAGTCCAAAACCCTGGAGGGTCTCTCGAAGCGCAGCCTCTGCCAGAACCCCCGTGGAGCTGCCCAGCGACGACGGGCCTGCAAACGTCCCCGGCGCAGGTCCCGACGAGTTGGCCACCCAGTCCAGCTGTTCCGACTCTAATGCTTTCTCTTCCTTCTTCTTATCTCGTAACCCGTGGAGCAGGTCCAAGCCGCTCACGCTTTTCCCAAACGTAGTCGTGACCGCACCAGGCGAAGCCGGGGTAAAAGAATACAGCGACTGAGGGGCATTCGGATCCGAAGGTTTCGAGTTACTCGACGCCGACGATAGCGGCAGGTTGTAATGATCATCTCGGTCTTTCAGCTTCAACTTCTGCCGCGACAAGAAGTGATGCTTGTGCTTATCCTTATCCTTCTCTTTCTCCTTCTCACTCCCCACCGGCTTATCGGCCGGAACCACCGTACTTGCCGACGCGTTCGACAAGTTGTAGAGTGACGAATTATTCGAGGGAAACGTATCAGCCAAGCTCGTCGTCGACGCACTCACGATCCGCGATAATCCTCCGCTCGGAAACCCCATCTTACTCGGCGACGGCAGGCCCCGGTCCTTACTGATCCCGTCCTTATCCCGACTTATCCCAATATGCTTCGGTTTCGAGAATAGCTTCATCTTCGATTTCTCGCCCTTGTGCTTGTGCTCCCGCTCTACGGGCGGCTCCAGGCCGGGCGGCTGCAGCGCGGGATTCCGGGGAAACACCACATTTGCCGCCGTCGTTGCGGCATGTGTATTCCCATTCGTCGACCCACTCTGATATGATGCCCCAGATGCACTTCCTGCGCTTGTTGGGGGCGCAAACAACGGCGCTGGGGGCGGCGGGGGCGGAGGGGAAGCGCTCCCACCTCGTCGGGACCGGGAACCGTCTTCTGACACACCCCGCACTGGCGGAGGACGCTTAGGAGGATTCTGAGGAGCGGTCTGCTGTTGCTGGAGCATGGCCGCCTGGGCTGCGATTCTGGAAGCGGAGATGGTAGCCTCGGAGGAGGATGCGGTGGGGAGGGATGGCTCGAAGAAGCCCTGCGAGTGGTGACGAGAGCGTCTCTGCAGTTCCGGCGGGCCACCACGACCCGACGGTTTCCTGCTCAGGATCTCACCATGAGGCATGAAGGAAACGGGGGATCGAATGGTAGAAGAAGAAGAGGAGGTAGTATTTGTGGTGGCGGTCGAAATGGGAGGAGGAGGAGCGGTGGTGTTGGCGGTGATGGATGAGGTACGTGGAGGACGAGGAGAGGAGGTCACCGACACGGCACCGGGATTGAGGGCAGAGTGACGCGGCGAGATGGTGGTCACATTGGAAGTAATCGACGAGGCATCACTGCCTGAGGAAGCAGGGCGGGCGTAGGAGAAGTCGTCGAAGGAGCGGCGAGGGGGCTGTGAAAGTGGATGAGGAGGAGGATGAGGAGGAGGAAGAGGTGAGCGAGACGAGGATCGCTCGGGCGACACCGGCGAGCGCAACATGATGTGAGCGAATAGATGGCTTCGGAGACAATGCTATCGAGACACAGACCCCGAACCCATGATATGAGGGGAGGAGGAGAAAAGTCGTGCTGGCGGCGAAAACCAGTCAGTCTAGATCCCCTGGATTGATTGATTGCTTGTTTGGCTTTCAGCCGCCTTTGGGGAGGATCAGCGACCGAAAAGGCGCCCGGCCGGACGATCTTCGCTCGTGAAACAAATCCAGCGCAAAGCAAGTCTTCCCCTCCCGCCCGCACGTCCTTTCTTTCTCCAACTTTATCCATCCCACTTGATTCCTTCCCCGCGACATCTTCCTTGATTCTTATTCTATTTTCATCCTCCACGCAACCTCTCACAATGTCTGCCAATAAGCTCCACGCTGCTTATGTCGCTCCCGACCAGTCTCGCACTTTCGAGCACAGCATTTCTTCCCCGCTCCCCTCCGCCGACGCCGTCCCTCAGAAGGTGACCTATCTCGCTGAACTACGCAAGCTCGTACCCACGCTACAGAACGACATCAACGTGTTCCTGACCGAGCGCATGGAAGAGGACAAGAAGGCTGCCGAGGCACAGGGTCAAAAGGTCTCGGAAAAGGAAGCCAAGGAGGAGGAAAACTACGGAGAGGAGGTTGTGGAAGAGGATGCTTGATTCGGCCACATCTGGAAGTGAGACGGCTGAGAGAAAGAGTGTGGATGCTACGGCTGACGAAGAACGAATCACGACTAAATAAATCATATGCATGGATCCTTGAATACCGCTATCCCAGGGTATCATCGTGTAGGAAATGTCCGCCACTCCGGTATGCTTTCGTTGAACAAGACATGGCCAGGAAATGCGGAAGATCAAACAAAGCGAGAAAGAAGAAACCACGGAAAGCACAAAAAAGAAACCTCGAAACCGATACCACAGTAAACCACAAACCTCTATATACACACAAATCAGGCTCAACGCATGCGATTGGCACAGCCAAGATGAACAACCGTGTTACTGCCTCCAGTTAGCCAGGCTCAAGTCAAAAGAGAATGGTGATACTCACTCCGGAAACACATTAATCACACTGCCTCCGATCCGCTTGTGGCAGATGCCGCAGACCCGTTCTTCGGTAATGGTGACATGTCGCGAGCGCGTCGATCGCCCGTCCGTCCCCTCTCCTACCAACAATTGCGCCTGCGTCTTGATGTCTTCGGCCTTTTGCAGGTTGGCCACGATCCGGCTCTCGTTAAGGATTGTGTTGGCGGCCCGCATACGGCCCTTGAAATAAAACTCGAGCTCTTTGACCGGGAGCGATTCCGGGATCAGATCCAGAGCAGAATTAGGTGGCAGCCGGGATCCATGTTTGGCCAGCACCTCAAGCGCGGGCCCGTACCGTGGCTTGTAGCCATGCGGCGGCGATAGATATAGAGACAATAGAGTCAAATAAATCGGTGGTTTGTCATCCTCATACGGCAGTAGAGATACACAGCGCGAAGCTGCTCCATCCGCAGCAGTTGTATCTTCCACTTTATGGAGATGATTACAGTATCTGGACGGTCAGCAGATTTCACGTAAAATCGATAAATCCAACTCACTCTTCAGCCTTGACGTAGTCCTCCAACTTGAACACGTAGATTTCCAGTGCCTGCCGGTGTTGTCCCATCTTGCTGAAGACAATCGCTCGTGCCTCGAAGAACTCGGGATCTGTCGCAAGTCAGCAACGCAATGTAAGCGCAAGAAGGGTACTTACCATCCCGGTCCAAACGATCTAGAATCTTAGCCGGAGAATACTGGGAGCTGGACTTGAGCATATTCAAGAACTTGCTCTGCCAATTAACATAGTCATCCAGACTCGAAAACTCCCATTCTTTCGCTTGATGCTTTTTCAGTCGTTCCAAGTAAAGGACGAGCAGTTTCTGATGCAAATCTGGTGTCATATCATTCAGTTCCCCAATGATATGCTCCAGGTATCGGACAGCCAGATTGACATCAATGCCTTGCAGGAAGTCTAGCACGCGGTCTCTCGGTAGCGTCTCCGCGTTCTCCGTATCTGCCAGGAAAATCTCCATGCCCAGCTCAGGGTCCTGTCGTACCGGCCACTCAGCGAACTCGAGGATCAAATCAATATGGTCTGGAGACAGATTTTGCAGATAATTGACTGTTCGCTTCGGTCCGTGCAGCTGCGGCGCTGTCTCTTCTTCCTCGTCGGCTTGTCCAAACTTCTGGAGTAGCTCCAACGCCTGCCGATGCAGCTTCTTTCCGTAAAGAAAGTCAATCAAATCGTTGTGACGTCCTGTCTCCTCCAGCTTCTCCATGACTACATCTGGGTCGCAGAAATTGGCAATGCGGAATAATGACCCTGCCAGTGCTGGAATAGCGTACATGTACGCCCGGAAAAGAGTCGTGTCCACGAGTCTTGCCTTTTCCCGCAGCTTTTCCCCAAGATCATACTCGCCCTCCGGATCAATGCTCAGCAGCTTCATGACGGAGTCCGTCAACGCATCGTTCGCGCTGTCCGTCGTCGCATCGACCACCTTCAGCGTCCCATCCGGGTTCAGGAAGCGCTGGAACCGCCTCCGCACGTCCGCCAGATACCTCTGCAGGTCACGAACAGCCAGCTTGAGATCGGCCCCTTCCAGCGCCTTGTCACTCTTGGCCTCCTCGACGACCTTGCCCCGGATACTGCCCGCATCGCTGGCATCATCTGTCCGCGTCCGCAGAAGCGACATCACCGACGGAGCATGCGAGAGTGTCTTCGGCGCTGGCGCTTCCTCCGCAGCCGGCGCATCCGTTGGGCTATTGTTCTCTTGCGTCTTAGACAAGCTATCTGTCGTCCCATCTTCGGACTCCTCCGGCTCCTCGACAATCGACGACAGCTCCCCCGCGATAATCTTCGGATACAGTCGTATAACCGTCTCCGGGGGCGCAGATATCTCCGTGAATAGATCCATCGAATCAGTATACTTTCGCATCTTGAACAGCCCCTCAGCCTTCTCCAGCTTGATCTGGCGCAGCCGGCCCTGCTTATCCCTTAGCAGCGCATCCTCCAGCATACTAGCCAGACTGATCGCCTCGTCCAGATACCCCTTCTCGACCAGCGAGTCAATCTGCGTATCATAACTCAGCGCCTCCATCCGCCATATTGTCCGATCACTCGCCACCAAGAAGCCCTTCCCAGCATGCGCCAGACTAATTGTCGGCTGCGGGATATGCATAATACTGGCAGACGGTAACGGCACCGACTGCAACAGTGACAACGTCTCCGGATTCCGCACCTCCAACACTCCCTTCGAGGCATCATGCAGCGCCAGCAGAAATGGATACGAATACCCTATATCTGCCGGCGCATGACTCCACGGAATCTGCCTCCTCCCCAGCGAATTCCCCTGCACATCAATAAAGTGCGTATTGATATCCTTGGCCAGTAACACCTGACCCTCCTTCAACCTCGTCGCCAACGGCTTCGGCGCACTGCCCCCAAGCCCCATATAACTCATACTGGCGACTCCCACCCCGGCCAGTCTCCCCGTACTCTCCTGACCCCCTAACCCCCCTATCCCAGACGGACCAGTCAAATCCGTCACCGTCCCACCATCCCCCTCAATATCAACCATCACAAACCCAGATCCCAACCCAGCCACCAACCTCGTTCCAGACACCCACGTCAGCGTCTTAATCCCGCTCACCAGCGTCATCTCCATAGGCCCGCCGGCTTCCATCTCCATATCCCTCCACACCCACACCATTATCTTCCTCTTCACCGCCACCGCCACCCTCGACACAATAGCAGGCACGCCCGTTTCGGAATCATTCTCGATATTCGACGTCACCGCAAACGTCGTCGCCCCCTTCGTCTTCCCCAATTGCTCCTGCAACGAATACGTCCCCAGATCATGCAACGACACATATCCCCCGGACAGAGAAACAAGCACCTTGGCCTCCTTAATCAACGCCAACTGCTCGATCTTGTACCTCGAGAACTTTTCCACTTCGCGGAGTAGCTCCGTGGGCTTCTTGCTATGCTGTTGTTGTTGTTCCCGGTTCCCGTTCGTAGTCCCGTTCGCGATTATCCCCGTCTCTGCATTGCCGTTGCCGTTGCCGTTTCCATGTGGTTGTTGTTGTTGTTGCTCGGTAGTATCTTTCTTCCCCTTCCCCTTCCCATCACCATCCTGCTGCTGCCGCACCTCCCCTTCTCCCCCTCCTCCTCCATCTTCTTCCTCCTCCTCCTCATTCACCCGATATATCCTCAAACTCCCATTATTCAGCCCCGCCAGGACGCGATCCCCATACGCCAACACGGACTCGATCCGTGATCGGTCGCGCGGTTTGAGTTCCACGAGCGGACGGGCCGTGAATGCGGATAACATCGTCGTCGAGAATATTTAACCCCCTGTCGTCTGTCTTTGCTCTCTTCTGCGTATGTACGTATGAATGAATGTGTTGTGTATATATTCAAGAAGTATCGGTAGGCGTATAGTGTAGGGCGGTGTGGTGGCTGGCTAGCTAGCTAGCTAGCTCGGTACGTTGTGGAGGATGGATTGCTCGGGAGGGAGGTAGATAGGTAGGTAATGCGCCGTTCGCGATCGCGGGTTAGGTTCATGTCATGTCGTGGGTGTGAGAATGTGCAATTAGACTCTCGGTGGAAAAGGGTGGAGTTAGAAGGTGGAGGTGGGTGTCATGGTTTGGGTGTTTGTTGTATGTAGGTGTGTAGGTGAGTGATGTGGTGCGGTGGTTGGGCGGAGGTTGATTGATAGCGGCGGAGCTCCTACGGAGGAGTGAGTGTCCAGCTGGACCGGACAGCTGCCCTGCCTGTCTCCCCGGGCCGTGTGCCAAGATGGGTTTCCCCGGCTAGCTGTACTACTACTACGTATCTTCGTACCTATATTCTAGATTATCTTATGACAGCATCCCTTGCGTGCCATTCGAATTTTAAAGAAGTTTGTAGCATTGATTATATCAACGTTGTCTTGAGTATCTAGTCTATTATGCTAAGCTAACCGATGGATGGATGTCCTGCACACACCGCTACTATCCCATCCATGGGTGTGCCATCCGCTGGCTTAAAGCTCCGATCCCATGCAATGAATCAATTCCATAACTGCCAACCGACCGATCAAAACCCATAACACAGCCCGACGGACCGCGACCGACAAGGAATCCGGACTTTTGCAAATATCAAGACCAAAGAATGGAGTGAACGCACGGCGCATGTACAATGTGAAGGTAAGCCAGATCCCGATCGGGAATGAGAGAAGGCAAAACCGATAGGTAGGATAACTATACGACCGAAAGGTCTAATGTGTTTCAAGCTTCAAATATAATAATAGTCGTCGGAATGCCTCTCAGATCATGCCTTGATCTCCGTGGGATATTCCTGGTGTTTGGCCGACGTGCCCTTCGCCCGCCATGTCGAAACAGCGGGGATGTCCGCCTTGAAGCGCTGCTCGTCGGTGCCATATGCGCGCGGCGTGAGCTTGATGAGCGTATGGAGCGGCACCTCCATCCAGGGACTTTGCTCCTGCGGCGTGTTGAGGAAGTAGGCATAGATGCAGCGGAGAACGGCCTGGTGCGTGACAATGATGACGTTCTCGCTACGCTCCAGCTCCATGATAATTGGCTCTAGCCGGATGACTACATCGCGGTATGACTCGCCACCCCGGTAGCGGTAGTTGTACTTGTCTTCGTCGCGCGCAGCAAAGTCTTCCGGGTACTTTTCCGCAATCTGCTCGTACGTGAGTCCGTCGCAGACTCCGGAGTCGAGTTCATCCAGCGCCTTCCACTCTAGCTTCTCGAAGCCCGTCTCCGCGGCGAGATGACGAGCCGTTTGAATCGTACGTTTCAGAGTTGACGTCCAAATAACGATCTTGGTGTTGGGTGGAACCCCAGACTTCTTTAATAACCCGGGCAGCGCTCGGGCGTATGCCTCTCCTCGCTCTGAAATGTTGGAGTCGCCGCCAATTTTCCCCGTTAGATTATATTCTGACTCGCCGTGCTACATACGTTAGATCAATGGTATTTATTAAGAGGAGGAAAACTTACTCGAGATAACCAGATCGAGCGAGGTTTGATGTGAAGGTTCTGGATGTAGTAGACCAGCCGACTGGAAAGGTAATCCTTAATCTGATTTATGATGACGGTAGACCCGACATTGATGAGTTTGACGTAGGTGAAGTGCTTCTCGTTATCATCAATGGTCTCATAGACCTTCTCGTAGTTGCGAATGCGGTTACGGAAATCGAGAGCAGCAACTTCCGGGTCCTGCCCCTTGTAGTCCGGCGACGTTGTCTTGACTTCCAAGATGTTGTTCATGATCAAGTCTTCATCATCACATATTGACTCGACGTATAATGTTTCAACGTTTGCCTCCTGGCAGCGTTCATGGATCCAGCGCCGTCGCTCTTTCGTGGAATTGGTCGCATCCAAAATAGCTACGACGCCTTTCCCGGACTGAAACCACTGGAGCATATCAGACACCGCAGCTTCGGCGGCGGCGCGTCTCATTTTTTCGCCTTCGGTATTATGAGGGTCGAAGAAGTTCGCATTGGGCTGTGGCGTGCCTGCACGACGGTAGCTGCCGACGTTGAATACCCGAGCGGGGATGCCAACCCAGGCAAGATATCGCATCGCTGTATCAATTAGTGCCTGACGTTCAACAACCCAAATCACCAGAGCGTACCTTTTCCAGCAATGAGACTCTTGCCTCTGGCTGGGAGGCCAACCATGACCACACAGATCTTCGAGTCATCGGACTAAGAGATGTAAGTCTCTGGCGTGCTGCCATTGCGAAACGACGTAGACGCCCAAATTGAGAGAGTAAGAATATGCAACGAGATAGACATGATACAGAATAAACAAGCAGCGTTGCAGTGTAATATGTCCAGGGTCATCGCCGACCCGGGCAATTGCCCCTCCCAAAAGGAGGGGTATACAGCCTCACCGGACGCATATCAGGGCAGTACATAACGTCACCGGCAACACTGGGTTCACCGCGCCACTCAAATCAACAGACAACGACAAATGAATCGTTTCACTTACACTGGCGAAATAATTATGGCCATTGCCCCTCCGAATGGAACCGGACGACATGATGAATGAGCGGAAGGAATGAGCAGGGTATCGACTCCTGACTGGGATCGATTTGAATGGGATGAGGCGAAGTCAAGACCTCGGCCACCAGGGGTGCCCGACCGGACGCAAGCCGGAAGAAAGGATATAGGGACGGATAAGGTCAGTAGCGGGTAAAAAGGCACAGGGCGTGAGAATAGCGAAAGTGTGATAGAATCTGCAAGTAATGGGACGTGTCGGAGAGAGAAAATATTCTAGAAAGTTGAGTTTGGACAGATCCGGCCTGTCTTTGGTATGGGGGGAGTAGCAATAGCAAGTAGTACAAAGTAGTGGAAGTAAGTTAATCGATCAACAGCAGCTCTGGTTGGATGCCATTAAACCCAACAATTCGATGCGGTGAAGAAAGAAGAAGCACAGACGTCATGCCGCGGGGCAGTCGCAACAAGGCCGAGAGTTCCAGGCAGGAAGTATCCAGTCTTTTAAAAGTGTTTTCATTCACTCCCTGAAGGGAAATCGAAGCAGCTCAGAACACCTCTGGAAAACTTCGGTCGCAGAATATCCGGGGAGATGGAAATTTCCCCAGTCTTGCCTGATCGTCTAGGCCCCCGACAATTTCCCTCCGAATTGAAACTAGTAGTAGTAATATTGCCTCCCTTCTGTCCACACGTGATCTCCTGCGTTTTCGTCGGGTAAAATCGCGACCGAATCTGGATGGAAGAGGGGCGCGTCGGGATGGATGAAGGGAGTCTGGATGTGGACGTAAAAATCTTGGTGCAAAGTTCCTGAGAGGCTCCCCCTGGTGACACTTCTTATAGTCGAGGATCGCATGATATGATACTGACTTGGTACTATCATCTTGAATGATTTGATGTCGAATGGAGCCACGCCGATTGGGTCCCTTGCATGTCTCCCTGGTGGGACTTTGGACGACTATCAGCCGAACTCCTCATTACCCCGTACTCCTGGGGTCGATTTACATGAGCGATTTTTCGCCGTAGTCTGGACCCAATGAGCCCAATATTGGGTGATGCTCCGGTCGATTCCGTCTAGTTTGCGGGAATTGAAGTTTTCTCGAGTGCGCGTGACCGGTACAAACTACTACTCCCTACTATCTATTGACTGCGAGGTATACCCGAAAATGGAAAACGTACAAGAAATGATGGATATTCATGAGTGATTATATGCATTTGTGGATATTATAGATAGGTAAATTCCAGGCGTCCTGCTATGCAATGCTTTTGCCGGCCATCGGGCCGATATTTTTAACCGCGTCCCCCTTTTTTTAGTCTCCGTCTCCGTCTCATATCCGTACGGTAGATGCGTAGCCCTACGGATACGAACGTCGAGGTCATCGATAGATGCTTCAGCGCGGGTTCTTCAGAAACCCTGCTAAGCATTGCCCCTTTCCGCAGACCCATGGCGTGCCATTGGCTCCCGGTCCGCGGCTTATCAACGGAGGCGGAGGCGGATGAGCGTAGTTCGTAACTTCTTTTTTTGGGGGGAAAGCCCCTTATTCATATCGTAACAACGTCAGGCATCTATTTTTAGTGTTGGGGTGAAGTCTGGTTTCCATGATGGATGATTGCTCCGATGTGTCGCGCTAGTGAGACTATGCGGCGGCCGCAACCTCCTCAGCAACCGGGGTGGCTTCGTCTCGGCTGGACGACCACTTGGGTCTCCGCTCTTGCGAGTTGTTCTCTCCACGGGCTCTCTGGACCCGGAGGACGGCACCCCAGGGACCCTCCGCGCGGTTCAGTGCGTTCATGGCATTCTCAGCCTCCTCGACGCTGCTGAAGTCGACGAACAGGTAGTAGTGGTCACCGGGCTCGAATCTCTTCGCGGGGTGAGGAGCGAACAGCTTGCTGACATTCTCACTGTGCAGCCAATTAGCATCCCGGACAATCAATACACGCAGGGACCCAATCCATACACTTTGTAATCCTTGAAGAAGTTGGTCATGTTGCTGGTGATCGCCTCCTGGTCCGTCAACCTTGGGAGGCCGCCAACATAGAGGCGACGGCTGGGATCGCTATTGGAGGGGGTACTGGCGGCGGTGGTGGTAGTGGTCTTCGACGGAGTGCGCGGGGGCTGGGCCTCGTCGCCGCGGCGCCACCGGTCCATGCTGAACGGAGAAGAACGAGCCTCACGAGGAGAGGCATCCGAGCGCGGCTGTTGCTGTTGCTGCTGCTGAGCCCGCTCACTCTGGGTCTTCACGACACCAGGCTTGATCTTGACGGGACGACCAAGCATGTCCCGACCGTCCAACTCCGTCATGGCGCGCTCAGCCAGCTCCTTGGTCTCCAGATCGACGAAACAGTATGAGGGGTTGCGGCCGGTGAAAGGATCGATGGCGATGTCGATACGCTCGCTATTAAGCACTCAGTTTGAAACTCCCACGGGTGTCTTCTGTTCAAAGAATCCATACATTCGGAACTCAGCCGCATCGAAGAGAGCCTGCACATTCTCCGACTTGGCCGTGTAGGGCATGTTGCCCACGTAGAGACGGCGGCCCTCCGAGATAGCCTGGGGCACATGCGGGCTGGGTCTGCTGAATGCAATTCTCGAGGTGCTGGTCTTGGGACCGGGGGACCCGGCAGCGGCGCTCTGACCACTAGGGCTCTCATCGCGCTTCACACGCCAGTTGGGGGAGTGGAAGGCCCGGCCTGTGGTTCTGACCCCATTCTGGAAGACATTCTTTTGGGGAGCTAGGCACGCATTAGCGATTTAGGATATGGCCGTGAAAAATTGGATTCAGCCCGAAGTGAGCAGCCCAATGCGATCGCCTACACACTTTGTTCCTGGGGCCTCGGGCTCTCGGGAGCGTCGACCATTGTGACGGTAGAATGTGAAGTGAGGTGTGAGGGTATAGTCTATGGATTCAAGGTTCGTTAGTATGGATTGACACAGAATTTACTTATTTCCTAATCCGACAGACGATCATGGCAGTCAAAAGAGGGGACTCATACCGTGAACAGGACAAAAGAAGAGTCACAGAAAGCCAACGATTGCCTTCCAGAAAATGTCCAAGACAAGAGAAAATCCCCCGGACAACAAAAAAAAAGCGAATGCCAACACAAAAAAATCGTCGACGCTGTAGCCTGCGTCAGAAAATTGCCCTCTACATTTTTTTGATGTGAAATGGAACCAAACAGCGCAAATGCCGCAAACAGAACAAACAGCTGGGGATGGATTAATCTCTGCGCTGCCGATGATTGGCCTGTTAGCGAACCGGGGGAGATTTTCTTCATATAAAGCCGCCCTTTGTTTTTTCTCATTCCATCTTCACTCACTTCCACATCTATTTCGACAGTAGATTCTGAATCAATTCAGATGTCTACCTAATATGGTGACTGTCCAATTGACAGCAGCTACAAAGCTACGGGATTAATGCATTCCGTTATATGCTTTGCAGATCTGCAGAAATGTCACCAA
This sequence comes from Aspergillus piperis CBS 112811, assembly GCF_003184755.1. Taxonomy (NCBI): domain Eukaryota; kingdom Fungi; phylum Ascomycota; class Eurotiomycetes; order Eurotiales; family Aspergillaceae; genus Aspergillus; species Aspergillus piperis. The sequence continues at coordinate 1,670,314 of NW_020291591.1, forward strand.
TACTTTTTCCTTCTCTTTGTTTATTGCTTTTTTGTTTACAGCGTTCCACACATACAAGTCATCCTTCAATGATGAAGCAAGATATCACACAGACCTGTTCCGAGTTTACAAAACATGCGGATCAACAATCGTTCCAACTGCTGTCTGACGATGTGATGACTTGTACTCCCTTGCCCCTATACAAGATAGATTTATCAAAGAATGAAATCTTTTTTACTTGTGAAATGATTCCACAATGTAGTAACCGTCGTAGTAAAGACATGTCTACATACAATTATAGAATTATAGAATTCATCCTAAGGGTCTCGCGATTTGCATAGCATACATACCCTACCTGCCAGAGACATGGATAATCTCACGGATTCTCCACGGCGATAGTATACTCCGTTATCTGCCCTAACAATGATGCTATAAGTTAAGGACAATTGGTACTGTCATTGCCTAGGGTATCAATTAAGGTGCATACATAGCCCTATTTTTACCCAGATTATAGAACGGGTTGTTTTTGAATGTAAGTAGCCTACGGTAGCCCTTGTACTCCAATACTCAGCATGATCGTACCCCAACTGGTTTACCCAGAAGACAGCTTCAAGTATAAACAGTAAACTCATGGTATATATTCTTGACTCAAAATGAAGAAACACCACCTCGACTCACGGTCACTCGTATACATCATACTTATATTTACACTTCACCCCATCATGATCCCATTTTGATCCCAGTTTATCGAGAAAGACTACGTACTATCTTACTCACCCCCTCAACCCCCAAACCGCACCCCCAATAACCCCAAACACCAATACATGCAAGAGAACTCCCAACCCAGACATAAGCATCAACACCCACCCCTGCAACTGATTCTTAATCACAACCTCCGAATACCTCTGATCACTAAAGCTCACTCTCGAATACAGGGTCTTCCACCCCAAAACGGGCACATACCGCTGCAACGCCTCCTCAACATACCTCCTGGCCTTGTAAACCGGAGAATTAACCCCACCCCGCAACTCCAGATAATTTCTCCTGGAGAGATCATGTATAGCATGAGCATCACGAACACGCTGGTTCGAGTACTCCGTCAACGCCGCAGCGCGGGCATGATCCTTATTATTGTTCGACAACTTGCCGTGACTGAACACGCGGTGCTCATCGAGTAAATCGAAGAGGATCCGAACGTCCTCCATCCCAGCGTTCAGTCCCTGGCCGTAGAACGGGAACATGGCGTGCGCGGCGTCGCCGATGATCACGGCTGCGGTGCCGTAATGGTGCGGGCTGCATTTTATGCCGATGAGGGGGAGGTGCGGGCTTTGGTAGAATTGTTGGGAGAGGGAGGATTGGGAGATCAGGTCTGGGCAGACGCCCGGGAAGTGGGTGTCGAAGAAGTCGAAGAGGGTGGTGGGAGGGGAGGATTTGAGAGAGTCGAGGCAGGATGCTGGCGCGAAGAGAATGCAGTTGAAGGATTGGTCCGGGCAGGGGAAGGCGCAGAACATGTATTGCCCTCCGGGCCAGATGTGGAGGTAGTTGGGGGGGAGGCGGAAGGTGTTGGTCTTTTCGCTGGGTAGGATGCGTAGTTCGCACCACACTGTGTCGGCGTATTGTTGTTGGTAGTCGAGCGGGGTGTGGCGCATTATTTGTTGTCTGGTGGTGGAGTGGGCGCCGTCGGCGCCGATGAGGAAGTCGAAGGGGACTTCTTTGGGTGGGGGTGGTGTAGTAGTGGATGGTGAGGGTTCTTCTCGTTGCTCGAACCAGACCTTGCGGGTTTTCATGTCTGCTCGGATGAGCTTGTGGTGGAAGAACATCTTCACGTTGGGAGTGGCGTCGAGCTCTTGACGGAGGGCGATGTTGAGGGCTTTGCGGTCTAGAGAGTATAGGGAGTTTCCATGTACATCGTATTGGTGGAATGTCTGTTGGAGTTTGCCTGAGACGCTTCTTCCGTGGACCATTCTGCCGTGCATGGGGATGGCAGTCCGCATGATGGCGCGGAGAAGGTCAGTTCGACCGGACTTTTCCAGGGCTCTGATGCCCCGTTCAGAGAGAGTGAAGTTGATGGATTTCTGAAGCAGGGGAGAGGCGCCTGATGGGTTCAGACGCTCATCTAGAGGAGGACTTGTTAGCTGGATGCATGGGTATAGGGGATGTTTGTGAAGAACATACCTCCACGCAGTTCGTATACTTCTACATTGTCATGGTAATGGCTGGCATAGAGGGCCGCCAGGGAGCCCACTGGCTCACCACCAACGATGACAATCTTTCCGTCTGCAGCCATTGTAGTCATATTCATTGTTCTTGGAGACTCTGATGATGTCTTCAGGTATACTCAACGAGGAGACGAGGAGCCAGCTTATATAGCTGAGGCATGCCCAAGAATTACGCGATATAGACCATCAGAAGATTCGCGCAAAGTCTATACTGGCAATAGCTGTAGCACTTGTCTCATTCTCGACACTTTACCGTCATCAGGCAGGCAGGGCCACGAGATCATCGTGGAGAGCAACCATGTGGGCCACTTCTCAGCCGTACTTACATCTTGCTCCGAGTATTGCACGAGCCATACATACTAGGTAAAGAGTAGCACGTTGGAGCGGCACGTTCGTCGGTTGTATGCAGCTGTGACGACGATACTGCATTGACGTAGGTGAGGGGTTGAAGTCAATTCCTCCCATCCAGGCATCAGACAAGGACATGAGAGAGAAGGATATAATGGATACTGTAACAATACCAACTCTTGGATGCAAGTCATGTGGAGACATACATAGTACTAGTTCTCCGTAGTCCTAGTACTAGTGTATACTAGGACTAGTATACAGTTGCTCAAACCCCGAAGGACCGCAATATCCAACGACACCACATCTTTGGCTGAAATTAATCTAACCTCGGGCAACAATGCGACGCAATTGCATACTGATCGTATTATCATGCAGAGGTGATGTGCTCAGCTGAAATGCACGTTGTCGTTGGCGCGGCAGATCGAGCGCAAACGGAAACCCCATGATTGGGCACCTTACAATGTAACCCCTCCTCCTTGCATACCAAGTTTGAACACCATTCAGCTCCATTCAGCTCCAAAGAGCCTTACAAACTTAATATTAGAAATCACTAGTTAGGGTCAGAAGTCCAATTCCGCCCAGTGCGACTTAACCCCAAATCCTATTTACCTGCATGTCCCAACCTGAACGAGCCCAGCGTTTATGACCTATCCACCAACACCACCGAATTCAGTAAGTGTACATACTTTAATCCATATAAACATACCTACGTCCTCTAACTTACTGCACGCCATGCAGCAAAACTCCTTCAGCCAACTCACCCAAATACCTGCAACTGGCTATAGCTTAATCTCCGCAATCAATAAAACCCTGCACCTTGCGCCATATGAAACCATGTCAAGAAGCAGAACCAACACCATCAACAAATTCACCTTCACCCGCCCCGGCGACGTCGTTTACGAATTCCCCAAATACACCTCCGCCTCCTGCAAAGTCCGCATCACTCTACCCCCAGGCAGCACCTGGACCTCAGGCCCACACTGGCACGAAAAGCGCGTCGAATACTTCCGCGTCGTGCAAGGCGCCGCCTGGTTCACCCTAAACGGGGAATACAAAGTCTATCGGCCGTCGGACGGCAACGTGCCGATCCCATTATTCACGGTCCATGAATGGGGTCGGGCTCCCGAGCAAGAAGAGGCGGATTTGATTGTGGATGAGTGGACGGCACCGGCGGATTCGTTCAAGATTGCGTTTTTTCGTAACTTGAATAGTGTCATTCTGGATGAGACGAGTGATGGGAAGACACCGCCGAGAAGTGAGTGGTGGTTGACGCTGCAGCTGTGGGTGATTTGCCATGGCTTGGATAATTGGCCCGTGTTTTGTAGAGGGTTGTTTGGCGTGCAGTGGGTCGTTACGCATGTGTTTTTGGGTTTGGTTGCGTTGGTGGGTTCGGCGGTCTGGGGGTTGAGGGCTGCTTATGATGAGTATACGGCACAGGGGATTAAGGATGTTATTCGAGCTGCTAAGGAGGGGAAGAGGGTGAAGAGAAGAGGTGTTGATTGATTGAGTGCATGTTGTTTTGTGTATGATGTTTGCCACGTCAGGGTTGAACGTTAGGCCGCCTGCATGAATGTGATACTATCGTTGCCAAGTATGCAGTTGCAGTAACTACACAGTTTGCATTAGTAGAGGGTCCAACGCAGTTTCAACCTGGAGTAGAAGTAAACTCTCACTTGCCTTCAACAGGCATACACCTCGTGATGCTACCGTGATCGGCGAATAGCCACCATAGCGCTGGTCTGAACTATCATTTGCTTAAAATCAACTAACTAGCTCGGGGTGTTGTCGGTTCTAGCCCTTCGGATATCCCACAAAGTATCGACGCCCGACTCAGCTACTGCAGCGGTAACTGACACTACGCAGTTGTTCTTCTTGGCAGACACTTGCCGCTACTAGATAGTCTACGTGAAGCACCGTCTCGTATTCCCAAGGATATACCACGAATCCCTGCTCCTAATCACTAGCTAGTGTACAGTGTCTACGCTAGAATCGATTAGAATGGACTGGTCAGAGAGACAAGTCCAGTCCAGCCCAGCCCAGCTTAGCACTTCACCTGTATTTACCATTCTAACTAGTAGTATTATTATATTGAGTAGATGATGAAGTCTCGAAAGTAGAATACTTCATATTATGTACACGTACTACATCAATCATCAAATCATACAAACCAGGAAACAATTTCCGATCCAAATCCCGATCATTCCTCCATAGACGGGCTAACTGTAAATGATGTACTCCCCACCAGCAGCTGAAACCACACTCACCTCCTAGCTACTACCTACTACCTACTACCAAACACACCGCGAGGACCTAAGTAGAGAAGTAGAAGTTCTATTTGACATACTATCCTCTCGAGCCAACCAATAACTTTCAATCAAAATAGTACTTTCTACTCAATTTACAAGAACTCGGTACTACTTACCATGCCCTAAACATGCCCGCAAATGGAGAAAAGAAAATTTTACTACATACCTTGTATAGCCCTACCCAGGTCTTGAATATCATCCATCAAACCATGCCCGCACCTACTAACCTACTCTCTCCGAGTCTAACAGTTAGTATCTCGACCCCATCTCAGCTGAGGTGGAGTGTGGGGTCACGGTTGCTAGTTAGCTCCGCGTTAGTAGAGTACGTGTACCCGGACGACTACTAGTTCGTTCGCCACTTGCCACACAGAAGGGGCTTTCCGTGGGGGAAATTACCTTCGTATATGTCGATACGGGGGAAATGAGCTGGGAAATAGATGAGGGGGTTTGGTGAGGGGCGATGAGAATCCATTATTGCTTTTTGTTACCATTGGGCGGGTGCGGGGTTGTCGACAGATAGGATTATCTTAGATACTTGAGAATGAGCAATGATTGAAGTTCTGAGTGGGGTCATGACTGAATCAGCGAAATGTTTTGACGATCTAGTTAATTAGGATTATTTGACAAAGCAACTGCTCGGCAACTCTGCTACAAGCTAAGCAACATTATCATATCAGATCCTCCATTTTGTAACCTTCATACATATGACCATCGATCACGACAGGATCTCTCTGAAGGATCAGCGAGATCGTCAGGCGGTGTTGTATCCAGCCTCGGTCATGGGAACCTCGTCGTCTCGCTCATACAGGATCTCCGGGCGGATCTTCTGGCGTAGAATGTACCTTCGGAAAAAGTAAGGAATCTGGCGAAGTCCGTATGCGGCATGGAATCGCGTCGGAACTGAAAACACTTGGTCCAATTCCTCCAGCGTCTTGCCCTTAGTTTCAGGCATGAACATCAGGATTAGCCACCATCCGACGATGCACCACCCCGCGTACCAGCTGAAAGCCCCCTGCGGGGTAAATGCCGCACGCAGGGAGGGCCAGGTAATGGCTAGCAGACAGTTGAACAGCCATGTTGTCGCCGTGGCCAAGGCCATGCCGTGGGAACGGACGTAAAGTGGGTAAGCTTCGGCGGAATATGTGAATGGGACTGGACCCTCCCCGACAGAATACACTATCGCGAATAGATACGTGCCTAGCGCAATGCATCCAAGCCGGGTGGAGGAGTGTGTATCTTCCGGTATCCAGAAGCTGAAGCCGGTGAAGAACATAGACAGTGCCATTAGTGGAAATGTGGTGAGAAGAAGGTTGCGACGTCCAAAGGTATCAATTGTGTATACAGCCGGTATAGCGAAAAGCCAGTTGATCATACCCCATCCGAAAGAGGCTGCCAGTGCTTTTCGCTGGTTTGATACGGACAACTGCGTCAGTGAATTTCCCGTAGTCCCGAGGAAGATCTCAGATGAATAGTAGGCAATAACATTGACACCTGCAGCAGAATTAGTATTTACATACTGGGGATACTCGGTATCATACCGCAGAACTAATGCAATCAGTTAGCAGCGGCTCAGTTGGAAATTGCAGGTGTAGTTGACATACCTGTTGCATGAACATGACGAGCTCCGACGCAATCAACGCGCGCCGGTTTCGGGGAACGGCGATAAGTTCGATGAGTTTGTTCTGCCCCAGCTTCATGCCTGTCTCTGCCTGCAGCAATGTGTGCATGTAGTACAAATCACGCGCAGCCTGGACCTTGTTGAAACGTAAACTGCACATGGACTCATAGGCCTTGTCATAGCGGTTGTGCGACATGTACCAACGAGGCGACTCGGGGCACGTGAAAACAAAGCAGCAGACGAGAAGGGCTGGAACTAAGGCCGAGGCCATCATTAAGCGCCAGTTGAGACCGACGATCCCTGCAGGGTCCTGTATCTCGAAGAAGGCCAGGTCGGCAACGTAGCCAAACATGATGCCAAACGCGGTCCACATCTGCCATTGCATGACCAAGGCACCACGAATGACCGGAGGGGCTGTTTCTGCGGCGTAGATCGGGACGGTGGCTGACTTGGGACCGATGCCAAAGCCCAGAGCAAAGCGCGCAATGAACATATGCCACCAGGTGTTGACGAATCCCTGCCAGAGACAGGTGATGGCCGAAAAACAGCAGGTAATGAAGATGGTGCCTCGTCGGCCGAACCAAGCGTTGAATGGGACGGTTAACCAGCAGCCGATCAGAGCGCAACACATGTAGGGTGCGCAGTTTACGAGGCCAAGCAGCCAGTTTGACCTCGATTCGCTGCCGCGATCGATACCGAACTGATGCTTATAGAAAATCTGGGCGCCATTGACGACAGTTTCATCTGCAGGTGCATGATTGCCTTAGCCTGTGTCGTGCCACATCAGGCGTGTTGAAGAAAAGGCTTGGACTTACCCATTCCCTGAACAGCAGCCGACAGGGAACACAAGCAAATGACCAGGTACATTGTCCACGGCTGGGACCAGCGATGAGCGTATTCATTCTCTAGAACTGCCAACTCCTGGGGCGTCAGGCCGGGCACCTCTGCATATCTTTCAGGAACCTGCGCCAACATGGCACCCATTGCAAAGGCACGCACATCCTCTTCGTCACCCATCTGGTGAGTGATGGCGAAGTTGATGCCCTGCTGGCGTAGTTCCTCCTGGGTGTATCCGGCCAGGGGATTGGCAAGCTTCGCGTTCATGTTTCGCCGTGCTCGCTCTGCAGCTGTTCCAAAGGAACGCTGGAGACGAATGTTTTCTCGATGGTCAGATGCATATTCATCATTCGAGGGCTTATTCTCGAAGATAGGGTCCCCGATGACCGGACATTCCTCTTTTCCAAACATTTCCAGATATTGGGATCTGGTCGCGATGATGGCAGCTGATACTGTGGGGGGTGTAGAAACGAGAGACTGCGTGAAGTTTAGCAAGAATTAGCAGGTTGTCGATAACGCGAAGAGTTATTTGAATCGGGAGAAATGGAGAAACAAATTAGTGACCGAGACCGGAGACATCAACATGAATGGCCCATTGCACAAGGATGGATCGCAAACCTGGCTGGACCGTTGGCGCCACTCCGAGGTGCATCAACAAAGGATGCAAGCAACAACAAAGAAGTGTAGTGTGAGAAGAGCGGATGTGAACAGACGAGCCAAGCAGATCTACCAGCGATAAGTTGGATGATACAAAGAACTGTTCAACGCGTAGGGTGTGATGCAGGGATACGGAAGAAAATGCGTGCAGAAGAGTGGAGACTTTGGATGCATCACCACTTGCACAACTGGAACATTTGTCGACTCACCGTTTCAGCCAACATCCCGGGGCGATGACATTGACAAGCCACTGAATCAGATTGATTGCTGAGGCCGGACGCGTTGCTGGTTTATCCTTTGGTGAGAGGATATGGGAAAGAAAAGAGAGTAAGGCTGGAGTCTGACTAACGAGCGACAGGGAGAGACACGATTCATTCACCGTGGACACATGCAAGACAAAGGAGGGAATGAGACTCATCCACTCTCTCAGGTTGGCTAGTCCTTGAGGCTTAGAGACTGCCTTTGGTCGCGATCACAAACGTGGTTCCCTGTCATCAGGAATGGCATTCTGGGCAATCAGTGGGCAACAGTGAGGTTGTACAAGCCTCGTTTGCTGCAATGAGGCCACCCTCCATCTTGGATTGCGGTTTTGACATCCGCATGGCCATGCAACCCTAGATGCCAAAGATAGTTTTCCTCTTCCATCTGGACTGCATCCGTCAACACCGGGGCGATTTACAATTTCCGATCTAAACATTGTGGACGTTCTGGGGAAGTAAGATGGAAAAGATTACCGAGACTCAATTCGCATCTTCAAATCCCCGGATCGCCGTCGCTTAGACATTGACTGGCGTGCGGGGTCGCTCTTACTCCACCGTCGGATCGCGCCAGGCCCGTCGGATGGAGCCAGACCACTGATGCTACTATCCTCATTCCAGGATAGATAGAACAGTGTTGGATCATCCGATGGTTCTGATGCCGCTTTTCCGTTCGGATCTCTTCCAGCTGCTTCTGTTGAGTGCCAGGAAACTTGGACGTCAGTCTTACCCCGCATTCCGCAATGGCGCCAGGTTTCCTAAACCGACTACATCTGGACTATTATCCTAGCTATACCGACAGTTTACTAGTCAAAGGACATACTGTAAAAGGCAAGGGGACACGGGTTCTATAGGCTGGTGATAATGCACGTCTGCAAGTCTCTACAGTGACGACATCCACTCTAGCCGACTGTAGGCCGCTCCACTGTCAATCCATAGCTCATCATCCGTATAGTCGGATGCAGACACTCCTACTTCATATCGGAACAGCAGACGGATAGTTAAATCCAGGTACTATCTCTCCATCTCCACTCTTAAATACTCCACAGACTTTAATGTTATTTGACCAAAGAGCATGGGTCGGCAAAGGGTCGAGAGGGGGAACATACCCGCTTCCGACCCGCCTCTGCTCTCTATGATGGCATCACCCAGTTTATAAAGTAGCCCTTAGTCCTCACTTCTTCTGCAGCAATTTGTACTATACCCCAGTCTACCTTGATTTCCTTTCTACTCCTACCTCACTACACCCAACATGCTCGGCAAAATTGCCCTCGAAGAAGCCTTCGCGCTTCCCCGCTTCGAAGAGAAGACGCGCTGGTGGGCCAGTCTCTTCTCCACCGACCCCGAAACCCACGTCAAGGAGATCACCGACATCAACAAGCTGCGCATCGAACATGCCGACAAATACGGCGTGGGATACCAAATCCTCTCCTACACAGCCCCCGGTGTCCAAGACATCTGGGATCCCGTCGAAGCCCAAGCCCTAGCCGTGGAAATCAACGACTACATCGCAGAGCAGATCCGCGATAAGCCCGATCGCTTTGGCGCATTTGCGTAAACCTCCCTCCCCCCTTTCCCCATCTACTACCTTACCTCACTAACTCTAATGCCCAACTGAAGGACCCTCTCCATGCACAACCCCCAAGAAGCCGCCTCCGAACTCCGCCGCTGCGTGCAAACCTACGGCTTCAAAGGCGCCCTCGTCAACGACACCCAACGCGCCGGCCCCGACGGCGACGACATGATCTTCTACGACAACGCCTCCTGGGACATCTTCTGGCAAACATGCACGGAACTCGACGTGCCTCTTTACCTACACCCGCGCAACCCCACCGGCACGATCTACGAGAAGCTCTGGGCAGATCGGAAATGGCTCGTGGGTCCGCCGCTCAGCTTCGCGCAGGGCGTCAGTCTGCATGTGTTGGGGATGGTGACGAACGGCGTGTTTGATCGGCACCCTAACCTACAGCTCATAATGGGCCATCTGGGTGAACATGTTCCGTTTGATATGTGGCGTATTAACCACTGGTTCGAGGATCGCAAGAAGTTGTTGGGATTAGCGGAGACGTGTAAGAAGACCATCCGGGAGTATTTTGCTCAGAATATCTGGATTACGACGTCGGGGCACTTTTCCACCACTACGTTGAATTTCTGTATGGCGGAGGTCGGGGTCGATCGGATTCTGTTCTCCATTGATTATCCGTTTGAGACGTTTGAGGATGCGTGTGTTTGGTTTGATGGCGCCGAGTTGAATCTTGTGGATAAGGTTAAGATTGGGAGGGATAATGCGGCGAGGTTGTTTAAGTTGGGAGCGTTTAGGGATTGTGATGCGAAGATCAAGAATTAGTCATGAGTTTAGTATGTAACGAAATGAGATGATATTTCTGTTTACTTTTGTGGGTGTTTTTGGGATTGGAGTTACTACTATGGTATTCGGCTGGCTGACGAGCTATGATGATGGTTTCACTAGAATACATCTCAGATCTATCTAGCTTCTACTACATCAGGTATGTAAGTATGTAAATGTGCTCTTCTTTCTGTCAGTCCACCTCCCAATCCTTGTTCATCCTTTTTTGTTAATTCTCTTATTTTTTGTTCTTTTTTTGTGTTTTCGCTTTTCATCCGTCACTTTGCGTTCGCTCTTCCCTCATTGGTATCTTGAAATCATAGCTCCTTGCACATGTATCAGATCCGTAGAATTCAACTCTTCCCCACACCAATCCTCAATTCATCCATCTCATGACCTAACCAGTGTCAAATGAGCTTCATCCAAACCTGAAAGTCACCTTCAAAACACCCATCCATCATCCGAATCCTCATCATCCTTAGAGCCAGACACAGCAGACTGCCCAGCCTTAGCCAGCGCCTCATACGCAAAGTCCCGGACCTTAACCGTAGGATCCATCTCCGCAGTGAAAGGAACGTAATCTTTAACCCCCGCCACTGTCCTCGCTTCTTCCTCCTTCTTCTTCTCCTCATCGCGGCGTTTCTCCTCCTTCGCCTGCTCATACGCCATCTTCCGGGCCTCTGCCCGCTGAGCAACCTGGCGCTGCCGCTCACGTTCACCCTCAATATGGTGCGCGAGCATGGCGCTCCTCCAGGCCTGCGGAGTCTCCTGCATCTCTCTGTAGTGAGGCTCCGTGTACCGCTCCTTGATGTCCACCGTGACTCTGATAATGGCATCATAGCTCTCAATGGCCCGGTTGATCAGATCCCAGACTGCGATCAAGGCGCGGGTCATTTCGACGCGCACGGGGTTCCAGTTTTCCTTCACCGGAAGCTGGCGCTGATAGTCATTCATGAAGTCGGTGTAGATGTGCGCGTCGAAAAAGTCCAGGAAGACGGTGAGAAGGTCACGCTCAGATGGGCGGGCCTTGTTCAGATGGCTGATGAAGGTAGGTGTTAGTTGAGTTTGCTTCTGCTTTGTTTTATTGGGTGAGGGAATGGGATAGGGGGTAAGAACATACTTAAGGATCAGTTCGGTCATGTTTCTGAACCGAGTCACCACGTTGTACTGCGTATCTTCTGCGATCTGCTTGACCGAATACTCAACGCGGCGCGCCCAGGTGAGTTCTTGTTGCAAGATGTGGTCCACAATGCTGATGCATTTTTTTAGCTCTTCTAAGCGGTGCATGACCTCTTTGACTTCGTCTTTGGTCAGTCCGAGGACTGGGTCCATGGGAGTAGCGTGTCTGCGAAAAAAGAGGAGCTCAAGTCGAAGCACAGTGTTGCCCATATCGATGAAGCGTGTTTTGGTAGTCAGGCTCATGTGTTCGGAGCTGGTCATGTTCCGCATTTGCTCGATGGTGCTCTTCTTGCGCTCCTCGGCAACAAGTGGAATCGAGTCAGAGCCAACTCCTGCGCGTGGGGTGTTCAACTGTGAGGCCGGGGTAGGGGGGCTTTCGATCTTAGGGGTCTCGGATACGTTGTTCATTGTGCTCGCGTTGATGGTATCCTCGTCACCCGCCATGGTGAAGGGAAGAGGCGCAGTTGCCAGCGAGTCAATTTGTCTGAAGCTGATGACTTCGTCGCAAATCTTGGAGATAGCTATTTTGTATGATTCTCCAATTTGCCTGTTCTGGCGGGCGTCACGGTTTTCACACGACCTGTAGTATTCAGGGAAGCGCTCCGTGTTAACGTGTAGAGGAAGTGGGAGGCCAGAATTGGGGTTGTTTTGAGTAATGAAGGTCGGAGTGGGCTCTATGGGTTCCTCATTCACTGAGGGTCCGGGCTCCCCAATGCTCTCGCTTCTGTTGTCTGGTATGTTTGCGCTTGTTGCCTCCATGGCAGAAATCTCGTTGTTGGTTTCGTTAGGTGAGACCATCCCCTTGTCTTCATCCTGGGCTTGCTCGGGATACCCCTCAAGATATGCGATGTGGTGGCGGTAGAGCTCACGGATACAGGACTCTATGCTCGACTTGGCGGAGAGAGTGCCACTGCCTGTGCGTGCAGATGCCATGATAGGCAGGTGGTCGCGTGTCCTAGAGCTGTGAAAAAGTACACTGGGAGCTTGGAAGAGAGAGCCGCAACAGGATATATCACAATTGCTCAGATGTGTTCATGAACACCAGAGATCTTGAAGCAACTGCCTGCGTGATAGAGAACCATGCATAACTGTTCTTGCAGAAGAGAGATCACACAGTATCACAACGCCTTGAGTATCTTGAGAAAGACTGAATATGATGATCTGGGATGGTAGTGATGACAAGAGAAGAAGAACACTGAGAGATCATCTTCGTGAGAACACTTATCAAAGCGGGCCATGCGATCTCGGCGACGACTAAGCAATAAAAGATTCACTGTGTATACTGCTGTCAACGCCTTGAACTACTTGACCGTGCGGCTGGGATCACAGGAACAGCGGTTGTGGGCACAGGGACGGAAATTAACTTGATGTGACTATCTACTATAACGGCTATATTTGACCGTTCGAGATTGTTATTGTTGGCCTGGGAAGTTGCAATCGCGGGCATGATATTGAACCAATCCGTTATACATGTGGTTCATGTCTATACGAATTGCTTCCTTCCTCTGGCAGAAGTAGGGGTATGAGCTTGCCCAATAGATTTGGCTATTATTGACATGAAGAACAGATGAAGACTACTAGGGCTCAACGCCATAGATCGAGGGGAAAATCTTCCTATACGGAATTTCACAATTGGAATGAGACCGACCTAGTGTCATCCTGAAATCCCACCCAAAATAGGTCGTTAATTGCATTGCAAAGTTGAAGGCCGCAAATAACTGCATGTCCTATGAATTAATAGTCGGGCGTTGTATAGTGGATCAACCACTGGCGGAACGGCCCTTCCCGTAGTTCGGCTCGAGCACTATCTATGAGAACTGAACTTGATGATGGCATGGGCAAAGGACCAAGAAAGTCTACCATTAGAAGGAAAATTGCGTGAGCGTGGTGCTATCGCTAGCAAATGAGTCTACGATAATTGGTCTTCGAATAGGTCATGATCTGCAGTGGGCAGATACCCCTGAAAAGATACGCGGATAGTCAGAGTTGGGCGTCCCTACTCTTGGGCATTGTTAACCCCCTTGTAGTGGCGAGATCAAGTCAGAAGCAGGATTGCCTCGATCTTCGTAATTGAGCAAGTCTCATTACAATTTGCCCACCGGCGCAGCTTGGCTCGGGAAGCTAGTACGCACTTAAGAATGACATTGAATAAAGGCACAAGGTAATAACATTCAGGGTATATGAAACTACATGAGTGTACCGCATCTCAATCCATGACGCTTACGGAAAGAATCGAGCGTCTAGTTTAATCGAGATGCAGTTTGACCCTCCCTCCAGTCATGACTGCGGAAACTAAGCAGGTGAAAAGGAAAGAACAAAACGTCCTCGCCAGCCACACTACTTAAACAGACATGATCTGTGAGGTTAGCGAGGGTCTGCCTCGTTCTTCGCACAGTGACTGATTGGCACCTCATTGATAAGGAGTGTGACAACTCAAAGTAGTGCGTGGATATCGCCAGCGAATAGAGCACTTGAAGAAACAAAAACAAATTTGGATACGAAGGTTCATGACTGTAGATGACATACGTCGGACCAGGGTCAGTCTTCCTTCTTACTTTCCTCGGACTTTTCAGCAGAGGCTTTATCATCTTCATCCTCGTCGTCGGGCAACGGAACATCCATGACTCGCTCTCCAGCTTTTTCTAAAGCCCTGCAGCTCCATGTTCTTACACCTTTGTAGACGGCCTAGTATTCGTGGTCAGAAGTTGCCAAAAAAAGAAAAAACATTAAGAAAACATACCCAAAGGAAACTACCAACACCGATGACGATGACCAACCACGCGACCCGGTTGCGGCCAGAATTCCTTCCGCCACCAAACATCCCTGTGCCGCGCAGTGTCAATCCATGCCATGAAGAAAGCGCAAACACAGCCTTGATGAAGGATAGAAAGCCCAAAGAGGCTAGCCCCTTGATGAAGTGCTCAGTCCAGGAAGCCTCTTCATTGTCAGGTAATATACTCGACACAGGCCGTGTATCCCAGTAGTCCGAGCGGATAATGGGGTCCATAGGGTCCACGTATAGATTAATGATCGGGTCAGCAATAAAACCAAGTAAAAATACAGTCAACATTAGAATAATTAGAGTAAGTCCAAGCTGCGTCAATGGGCTACTGATCCAGTGTGCCCATCGGAGGCGCTCTAAGCGATAGTGGAAGCCACATGTCGGACAGTGCCAGTAATTCCTCTTGCCATAGCCTGGGTCCGCATGTCGCCAAAGTTGTAGACATCCCTCATGCACATAACGCGAGGATCCTTTGCATTTGCAAGGGCGAAGCAACCGACCCGACTCCGGGTCTGAGGACTGGTATGTCACGCGTTGCTTGGACTGGAGAAACCCAGGCAGGTGTTCGGATGGAGGAGGGAAGGTAGGGTAGACGGTCTCCAGGCAGATGCGACATGTACGAGGAGGGTAATGCTTTTCGAAAGTCTCGCCTGAAGATTGCGAAGGTTCATCAGGTCCAGCAACATCTTCTGGACTCTGCCTTACATTAAAGTCAGGGTCCGAAGCTGAGACGGAGGCAGAGCTTGAAGGCCACTGCCAGAGCGGCTCATTGCGCAGGTCCATTCTGCCTTTGCCTGAACAGTCTCAGAGCTAATGGCATAATATGATTCTCAGACCTACCAGCGATCTGAGAACCTCTAGCAGAAATTGGCAGGCGTCTGTGTCGAGAGATGCGCGAGGACGAGGAGAAAAAAGAGGGAAAAGTGGGTGAGGGAAAAAGAGGCCAGCTTAAAAAGGCGATGTGGAGAAGAAGTCGTGCCGTAACCGCACTAGCCGCTCGCCTACCGTCACCGCCCGAGGCGCGGCTTGGCGCCGAACCAGCCGGTGGTGCTGCTGCTGCGTCAACATCCTGCCGCCTGCTGTCCTTGAGGGTAGCTCCATTCTTGATCCCCCACGACCTCATCCCATCTCCGTTCACCTTTCATCCATCACTTCTGCACATTTTCATACCCTCTAGAGCTTGTAATTGTGGAGAGACGCACTCATGGCTGATCGCTACTCCTTTTCTCTGACCACGTTCTCCCCCAGGTAAGAGAAGCTCACTGCTCGATAGCTAGGGTCCTTGCTAACATTGCTCAGCGGAAAGCTGGTTCAGATTGGTAATGAAAACAGCTACCTACTGTTAGCTGTTTAAATAAACGTGCTAACGAGTTGTAGAATATGCCTTGAACGCTGTCAACCAGGGTGTAACTGCTCTGGGCATCAAAGGTATGACATAGCTCTGATCCACTCGGCCTAGCTTCGAATAGCTACTGATGACCTCTGCTACTCAACAGCTACCAACGGAATTGTTCTGGCAACCGAAAAGAAAGCGAACTCGCCTCTCATTGACCCACCTTCCCTCTCCAAGATCTCCCTGATCACACCCGACATCGGCATGGTCTACGCCGGAATGGGCCCAGATTACCGTGTGCTCGTGGACCGGGCCCGCAAGGTTTCTCACACTGGCTACAAGCGCATCTATAACGAATACCCCCCTACCCGGATATTAGTGCAGGACGTTGCCCGAGTTGTTCAAGAAGCGACTCAGTCTGGTGGTGTCCGACCGTACGGTGTCAGCTTGTTGATTGCTGGCTGGGACGAGGGCGTTGAGCCTGAATCGGGGGAGGCTCAGCGGGGTGATGGCGAGGACGAGCCTAAGAAAGCAACCGGCAAGACGGGTGGTATCTTGAAGGGCGGCCCCAGTTTGTACCAGGTCGACCCCAGTGGCAGTTACTATCCGTGGAAGGCCACGGCCATTGGAAGACATGCGACGAGCGCAAAGACATTCCTTGAGAAACGTTACACCGAAGGTCTCGAGCTGGAAGATGCCATTCACATTGCTCTCCTGACTTTGAAGGAGACTATTGAGGGAGAGATGAACGGTGATACGATAGAAATTGGTGAGTTTCACATCTGGCAGATCCTATGACTATCATACTGACGATAACAGGCATTGTTGGCCCTCCTGCCGATCATCTGCTTGGTTATGAGGGTGTTGAAGGATCGCGCGGTCCCCGTTTCAGGAAGCTGAGTAAGGAGGAGATTGAGGACTATCTCACCAACCTATGAAGTACCCCATAGATCGATACAGATCTTGACATATGAGCCTTGTAGTATAATAGACACGACTCAAGTCTTGCGAGGTTCCCGCGATATGACAGGGCGTCCCAGCCACGCAGAAACCGGGGAGCTGAATGGTGGGTTTTCAGGAGTGACCCTGGAACCTGACGAAATATTGGGCGGTTCTAGACTCGCCAATAATACTTCAAAAACCTGATCGGAAATGAATGTTATTGTCAATGAAATTGCACGACTGCACCTGTCTTCCTCAACCCAGTAATTGGGCTGCTGGGCTTTGGGCCTGCAGGCCACACAGCATCTGCAGGATGGACTGGACCCATAGAGCCCCCATTGTAACGTCGTAGTCAGTCCGTCCTTTTTATTTCCTGCAAAATGGCAATGGCCAATCTAGCTTCGGGGGAAACCTGGGCGTTTACACAGAAGCAATTCCGGCGTTGGACCTGTTGATTGTCAGTGGGCGGGTCACTGCAGCAGTCACACGTCCATCAGCGCCAGCCATCTTGACTAGTGATCGCCGACGCCATTCCTTCCACCAATTTCTCCGCAGCAAAAGCAATGACTAAGACCAGCAAGCCTAAGCGGGGACTCAACAATGGCGATTTTACCTGTCATCCAGCTCGCCGATCGGACAAGACTTCCTCAAAACATCGTCCGCTCGTCCCTGAGTTGACATTCTAACCATCGTCCACCCTCGCCGTGGCCCAAGCTTGATCTGCCCCCAAACCCCAAGCCCCTCCACCACTGGCAACTAGCTTCGCATCCTTCCACTTCCCCAGATCTGACGGCGCTAGGACATTAGATGAAACTCTGTCAGAGGTGGCCCGGACTTTATCGACTACTCTGGATAGTTGTACCACGTCAGGACCCTGGATGCGGTGTGTTGTGCAGACTCCAATTCGATAACCTTTCCTTCTTGGGATATCTATTGATGCCTGACGCTACCGTGAGCTTGATTGATGGTTGTGACTCGTTTGTTTCAAGGCTGAGAACATGTGGATGGTACTCTGACCACAGCAATCGACATTGATGGCGCGGGTACTCAGAGACGGCGAACTGCCTACGACGACTTCATTCAATTAGTTGAGAGCTGAGCGTGGGAAGCTTGATCTGCAATTTGCTCTGGTGGCCATTGCGTTGTGGTCTTCACTTCGGTTGGCTTTTTCAAATATAGCCTGAGACGCTGGCGCTATCGATATCCGGCTCGTGCACACGGAATGCTAATTCTGTGTTTCCCTGATTTCGCATTTATCAACTACTATGTCCGTATCATCTACGAAAGACCCGCTGGATGGCATCAGCGGCGAGCTCGCAAGCAGTGGTGGTGCCTTCAAAGCCACCTTGTTATTCTTCATGGCCATTGCCTGCTACAATGTGGCTGAGCTAGTTGTCATGGTCCTATCGACCTTCCGACGATGGAAGGGCCTATACTTTTGGAGCCTGCTGTTATCGGGCTGCGCAGGCGTGCTACCATACACATTGGGCTTTATTATGAAGTTCTTTACGCAAGCCCCTTCGAATCTCTCTGTCACTATACTCAGTATCGGCTGGTGGGTCATGGTCACGGGCCAGGCGGTTGTCCTGTACTCACGACTCCACCTCGTCATTTGCGACGAGCGCATCCTACAGCGGGTGCTGTACATGATTATTGCGAATGTATTCCTCCTACATGTACCCACGACAGTCCTCACATACGGATCCAATGCTGTCGGTGATGAACAGCCGGCCTGGGTGATTGGATACAATATCATGGAGAAGGTTCAGATGACCGGCTTTACCATCCAGGAGATCGTTCTGTCTGGACTATACATGTGGGAGACTTTGTTGATGCTGCGGATATGTCTTGTCCGTGAGAACCAAAAAATTATGTATCAGTTGATCTGGATCAACGTCGCTATGCTGGTTATGGACCTCGTATTACTGGGTCTTGAGTATGCCAGCTTCTATGCTGTGCAGATCACGCTGAAAGGAGCGATATACAGTATTAAGCTGAAGCTTGAATTCGCTGTTTTGGGCCGACTCGTTGCTGTGGTACAGAACCGCCGGCCGATATCGATCGATCGGGACATCAATCTCTATTCTTTGGACCGAGAAACTACCAGCGCTCCAGATCGGAGCCTAGCATCGGCTGGAGAAAGTGTATCCAGCCGCACACCGTTTTGTGTGCCAGGCACAGGATACGCGAATGGGACGCATAGAAACATCAACCTTGACACCGGAAAACTCGTGACAATGAGGGAGCTTTCAGCTTGGGTTCAGCGGCCAAATGACGATCACTGCTGACACACAACTCGCATTCTTGACGATGATGTATCGACTAGCTCATTCATAGAATTGGTGCGGGAGCCATAAAGCGGGTTTTAGCAACTATGCACTGCGTCCTATTCAAACAATGGGTATATATAGAACACTATACTGAGGCAGATAACCCTTTGATCCTCTGCTCACAAATCACGTCATCTTTGACCTACTCCAATACCCCTTCCGAATCTTCCTCGTCCTGGCTGTCCGCAATCTCCTCTGCCTTTCGCTTCCGCTGACTTGCAGTATCAAAAGCTGAGTCGGAGTGGACATCTTGTGCTTGCTCTTTCTGTGCTTGAATCTCCTGGGTCTGTATCTTCTCTATGTGCTCTTGTGTGTGCCCCTCGTGCACAGGCTCTTCATGCACCGACGCTTCAATTACGGGCTCTTCTAGTGCAGGTTGCTTTTGCGCAGACTCCTCTTGTGCAGACTCTTCTGATGCGGGCTCTCCTGGTACAGGCTCTTCTGGTGCAGGGTCGGGTGCAAGCTCCTCTTGTGCGGAATCGTCCTGTGCTTGGTAATCTTCAAGCTCTGGCTCTTCCTCCTCCACCGGTTCCTCTTCCAATGGTTCTTCCGGTTCAAGCGCATCTTCATCCTGTGCTTGCTTCTCCCTGACTTGTACGGCGACGCCATCCTCTTCATTACCTTCGAGCCCCATCTCAACAGCATACAATCCATCCTAGTCGACAAGTCAACACACCTACAGCCAAGCAAATAATCGACAGAGGAGATCAAAGAAGAACTCACATTTGCAACCCGAAAAGGCACTACGGTTGTTTTGTCCCTAACCGTGACAAGCCTCCCATCCCTCTTCATGACCTCGGCAACCCTCACCCATCCGCCATCCCCACCATACCCAAAGTCACCATAAACCCCGATCCGAGCACGAACGCACGATTCCCACCCCCTTCCACTCAATATGGGCGACAGCGTTGCCCTCACCTGTCCCCGAATCCGGGTATGCGTTTGGTTGATAACCAAGATAGCCAGGTTCGCCCTGCTTGCGAACTTCACCAATTGAGCAGCAAGATCGCTAATCACGTTCCACTTGCGCGTTGTGAGCCATTTCTGGACATCCCTCTGCGCTTGCGGCGGTTGGTTGATATCACTAGGGTTAGGGAAATAAGGAGTGAAAGGGGCAGAGACAGAGTCTATGACAAGGAGAGTTGTGTTTGGGGGTGGAAAAGAGGCAGGTGGATGATGGAAGAGGGAGAGGAGATGAGGGAGCGTGGGGGCACGAATATACGTTAGATTCTCCGTTGTCAAGGACCTGGGAGATGACGGCGAAGCAGGAGACTGCAACTCGAGCAGTTTGCGCAGTCGAGGCCTAGGAAGCGGCGATGCCGTATCTTCAATCACCCCAAAGAACAAATGTTAACTCACATCACAAATACACCCCGAAGAAAACACAAGCAATAGATCAAACCTACCTATCCAAACAACCCCTTCCCCCCTCCCCAGCGCACCAGCGGCAGCATTCAACCTATCACCACTCATCAGCACACACATATTACAAAACCACCAACCCACTCCACTCAAACCACCATTAGATCAATATAGAGAAATATAAACTCACCCCAACATAGTCTTCCCCGCCCCCGGCGGCCCAAACACCTCCGTAACATGACCAACTGGCAACCCCTTTAGCTGGTTTCCTTTTCCCTCAGTAAACTCACGTATTCGCTCATTTGACGTCGTCGATATCACCGGGGCAGAGATAGAGATCGCCTCATCCAACGCGACCAGCCCAGTCGGGATGGCCTTTCTGCCTGAGGCAGCAGCATCCGGGAACGCGGTCGACGCGTGCAGGGACTGCGAGGCCGGGAAGGAGATTACGCGGTCTGGTGAGTAGTTGGTTAGTTTTAGTTCTTCATTGAAAAAACAATGTGTTAGATGGTATACATACGAGGATCTTGAGTAGATAGAGGAAGGTCTAGGTGGTTCATTTCTGGTGTTGTGTTGGAGTGAGTTGATGGATAAGTTCACGCGTTAGTCACGCGTTTTGGTGGTAATTGATGTGTGTGTGTCTATTGTTGGGGATGAGGGTGGGCGGGGGTCATGGTCGGGGCATTGTTCTGGATATATTATTCTCTTGGGGTAGATGGAAGTAGAGAAGTAGTGAGAATGGCGGACGATTTCTTACTCTGACTGGGTAATTGCTGGAGTTGAGGTTGGATTTAAAGTGGTGGTTGATGCATTGATTGACAGTGAGTGAGTGGTGTTCCGCTCTTCCTTCCCGATGGTTCACTTTATCTTGATTATCTAGGCTTTCGGCATCGTGTGGGATCTTACTTCATTTAGTTATGTGATCACAATGACTAATGAGGACTGAGGGGAAGCTTTTGACTAGATATTTTAATTGTATAGTAGAAGAAATAGCGTATGTGATCTTCTTAGTAACTCTTCACGAACTGAATTTGTCACCGAGGTTCACTTGCATATGTCTACTCTAACATTATATGAGAAAAGCAATAGCATTCACAACCCATGTCGCACAGTATATTATAGGAGCTACAACAATACAGATCTATTTGAATAAACAGTCAGAATTCAATCTGGCTTATGAATACGTCCAGAGAAATGCTTCATCAAATGATGACGCAATCGGGTCATGCCTCATTGACTAGGTGTCCAGGTTTCCCAACCTATTTGGAATCTCCACCACAACGACGGTGACTTCTGCGAGGATTTACCGGGAAATTCCAAATATTCAAGTGCTTCTAGCCATTCAAGAAGGTTGCCAGAGTCATGGAAAGTCCCGGCCCCTCAAGGGAATACCCTGTTGTACGCAGGAAACTTCCCCCATGGACTGGTAGCTCAAGGCCCACCCACTCCTATATAAACAGCCACGGCCCTGCTACTCATCCAGTCTTTCTTTCATCATCAGCAAACACAGTCTGATCAGAGCCTCTAATATATAAACCATCACCAAGCAAGAGAGGGGGCGTTCGCCCCCTCAACACCATATAAACAACCTATATAATACACGATACATCATCCTGCTTTAGCGGCACGAAGTATAGCGAAAAAGAAAGCGGCCTATTCCCATATCAATGGCACTGTGGCTTCGTGGACAGAGTCCAAGAGTCATGGTAATCCGCAGTGACTCTTGACTCTGTTCTGTTCAATTCAAGGTTCTTCGGCTTGAGCTCAATTACTGTGTCTGGCGTGTCGCTGCATCAGTCGTCTCAATGCCGTCTCATCAGTGGAATATTTCCCACAATGTACACCGAAGATGATTGAAGAGAGACATACAGGTGCTTGTGATCAGAGAACTGACCTTCGATGGACATATGGGTCTGTGCTGGGTGGAGAGGCGGAGTTGCGGCACATCGCGCTGTTCTTCAACATTTCCCTTTGAAGTGGTTGGTCTATAAAAGCGAGTAATGAGTCGACTAATGATAGCGAGATGACCGATGATGGGGTGACCGACGATGAGATGACCGATGATGAGTTGACTGCTGAGGATCTTCACGTCGGCTTCACAGCCCCATAGCCGATTACAACGCTTCCACCAATATAAGGACTACGATATCTTCTGCTCCAAATCAATGATATGTCGGATTGAGAATCCTGACAACCGGACTGCTCGGGAGTCAGCACAACCAAGCCTGAAAGAAGCTGGCTGTGGCGGTTACCGAAGTTGAGTACAATGAGATCAATGAACGTGTCAGAATACGTACCAGACGCCGACCATCGGAGCAGAAATGGCAAGCAGTAATGTTATTTCAAGCGGGAGAAGCATAGAAGGTCGCTGGAGCACACTATATTGAACGACGAACAGCATTCAGGATTATAAGATATTTATGGGGTAACAAGATTGCTATATCTCCACTTCTTGGCCATGTTGCTTCTTGTTCGTCTATGCTTCCTCTGCCCTCCCTAACAGTGTGGCCAACCATCTAGCCAATATCGTCAAGAGCTTGAATGTCCGATATCTCTGAAGGTAGAGGTGCAACTGGAACACATTAAGTTGCATAAAGTCCTACAGTAAAGGTACAACAGCCTTGAACTAATGACATTGGTTTGAAGCCTTGCCAAACAAGAGCTCTGGTCCCTGAGCCCAACAAATCCATGCATGAACAGCGCCCGGGCCCGGTTTGGTCTGGACATTGATCGCATACACATCCATGATAGCATCTTCCCTTTCTTTCCCAAGAGGCCACGCACGCGGTATCCAAATGCTGCTTCGATAGATCCTAAACCAAGAAAACAGCGCTTTGGAAACTGTGGACCTCCTGGAGGGAATCGAAGAAAACGTGATTAACACAGCACTGCGTCGTCTCCTTCAGTTGAGAGCCTGGACTCACCAGCAGAAAGCAGCCTTCAGATCTCTTCGCCTGACAAAGGCAGGTTGTTCCCTCTTGGAGCTGTGGCAACTAGTACCGAAGAAGGTACGAATTCTTGTGGGTGCTATTTGCCGTAAACTGACACGCCATGGGGTCTGCAAAATGACATACGGATATATAGAACCTTACTAGGCCAAAAGAGGCAGAGAGAGAATAAGAGGGCGGAGCTATTTGACTGCTTTGTCGACAATAGGGGCCTCAATATTGCATGGCAAGAAATGCCTAACGAACCGACCCATCTACAACCGTCGTGGGTAGCCGAAGAAATATCATGGGTAGAGAACATTATGCTCCTACAAAAGAGCCAGGAATATGAAAAACGAACCACAGAATAAAGATCGAAGAGTAAGCCAGGACAATGTGAAACTTGTCGAGTTGAGTCGTTGAGAAGCTCCCTGAGATACCTTTCCCAAACCCCATGACTAGAAGGAAACATACTACAAATGTCTCTTCTACAACAAGCTGTTATTTTGCTACTACAAAGCTTACTCACTACCTCCTCTCGAGCATCGTTTTTAGTGACTTCTTTCATCCATGCTCGTCACTCGAGGAGCCCGAGCCAAGCTTGAGTACTTCACACGATTCTCCGACCTTGAGGGAAAGCCCCTGCAACACCACGAGATGTTTTGCTTCTCGAAAAATGCTTCTGTTCTCGCGAGAGTACAAGCTCATCCCAGAATACTCCATTCCGTCGGCAACACAGTCCAGCTACCCCTTTTTCGAATATCCTTTTGAAGGTGCAGACAGGACATCAGAGCGATGCATTTCAAGGAGCGTGTGGATTTTAATATCGTTTCTTTCCATTTCACAACTGACGCAGAATCGACATGCGATTCGCACCACCATTCGTCTCGCTACAATACGATGCTCTCAAAGATTGGGTGTGGGTGTGCTTCTGCACATGCGATGGCCTGTTCTGAAGAACGTCAGCATAGAGAATAAACATAAGATAAGAAGGCAGGGAGACGGACTATTGTGATGGCAGATGCGGGTTTCTTGAATCCTGTGACTCCCGTATCCTTAGTTGCCCTGACCTTCAGATCACTTGTGCAAAGTGGTGGTTCTTGTCTCAGGGACAGGCCTTTCGAAAGCTTATATACTAAGCCCGTTGTTATTCAAATAACAACCTCTCTGGTTGGCTTGCTGCAGTTAGTTGCTGTCTGATATTAAGAGCTGGAGAACAAGTGATTGTGGCAGAATACCCACTCTCGACAATTGGGAGTATTGAGCATTTTGAATAGAACGATCTTCTCTGAAGTCCGGGCAGTTTTACATCAAGCGAAATATTAGCGGCTAGTGCATCTAAGGCTGCGTCGCC
The DNA here is from genome assembly GCF_003184755.1 of Aspergillus piperis CBS 112811. Taxonomy (NCBI): domain Eukaryota; kingdom Fungi; phylum Ascomycota; class Eurotiomycetes; order Eurotiales; family Aspergillaceae; genus Aspergillus; species Aspergillus piperis. The sequence goes on from NW_020291591.1 coordinate 1,695,091, forward strand.
TGGCAGGCTTATCTCGACACTATTTACCAGGTGGTCTCGAGCTATCGATGATATTAAAATCATGTCTGACAGGAAGGTACTGCCTTAGCATCGTATGCCGCGTTGCTTAGCCGAGTATATCAGAGCTTATCGATCAGACAAGCAAAAGTCGTTACCAAGATCGATCAGACCGAACCTTCGTGGAATACACAACAGTGAATGTCCATGATTTGGGGCTGGCTCGTCGGAATAAACATCATTGACGAAGTGGAACTACTTCCAATGAACTCGGCAGCGCCCGCTCCGGACAGTGTTCCTAGTGAAGGTTGGGAGTATAGAGGAGATATTTACTCGCACCTTGGTTCTTGTTTTCACCCATCAGCGGTACAGAATCGGTGCATTTTGACATTCCCCACTAGGAATCCGGATCTGATGAGCACGACAGGCTATCTCAAGACTGGACATGTTGCCAGTTAAAGGCTTTCATATGTACGTGAAGACACTTTGAATGGCGTGTGAAAGAATTACTGGGGCAGAAAAGGGTCTACTTGCTGATCCAGGGTCTATATATATACTACACCTACCAAGACACAGAGACTGTCAGGAAAGAGAAGATCATGGTTCGAGTTACTCTGGCTGAACAGATCAGGAGTTCTGATCCATCATCTTGGCGAACCTTGCTTTGTTTGGCGGTGTTGATGATGATAGACTCCCTTTACTCATGATTAATGGAAGTATGGTCGAGGAGAAGTGTCAAACCATTGTGCAGGGGCTCGAGATACGGTGTTTATATATACCTGTTGGCACCCATACCAGACACGGTTGCGAATCATCAGTCTCAATTGACACTATTACCTTTCCCTGCCATCCATCAATCCGTTTTGTTCCTCCATACGAGCAGGGCACACGGAAAAGAGCTGGCTAATTATTCTTTGATACGAGTAATTGACGCAAGAAGAAGTGTCTAATTACAGCCGAAGAGATACCTCGACATTGAGCATCAATATCAACATCAACATCTATTTATTGATCCTGGTGATCCATGTCTTCTGGGTTTGGCGTCATAATACCATCCCTGACACACTACTTCCTTGACATCATGAAAGAACAACTTCAGCAATTGGGAAATATATCATGTCCGGAAGAATTTCGAGTTCTACTACCATACACAAAAGCTTTCAGTCGAACCGAACCTGCTACTCTCTACAACAGGTCAGTCCAAAGATGGCTGTCCTTGGATAGAATAAAGTTACAACTTCTCGAAGCTGGAACCATTATTGACAAGATCAAGCAGACAAAAACTATACAAGCCAGACTCATCGTCTAGACCTACGGAAGCAGGCAAGAAGACGCAATAAGTTTCGAAGCACCATTTGTCAATTCGGGGGCGCTTCCAACTTCATGAAAGTTATTAACTTCCACTCTTTCCGATCTGAAGCTCTCTTTGAGGTCTTAGTACACTTATCGCAAATCAATCCCTGAGAAGGCTACGAAGCCGTGACCCGCGCGTCATGGACCAATTTCCCATTCCTTGGGCCAGTACCGTAGGCCGCAAGGGCCTATAAAGCTAGCTGTAGCTGACAGACTTCTACTGGAATCTTTTGTTGAAAAAGTGACAACGGGAGAGCGAAAATTCCCATGATTGGAGATTCCTTGCCTCATCTCCCGCTTGTCTCCTTCTGCCAATCGGTATTCAACTACAAAGCAATTCTCTTGTCTTCTACATACGTAATATGACGAAAGAAAAGAGAGAATACTACCCTCTAGACGAGCAGTGATGCTTTGATGGCCTCATGTACAAAATGTCTAGCATTATAACCCCGTCGCAGAAAAAGACACATGACAACCGTCCATATGTCTTCGACCTATAAATATGATGAAGGAGGAAGTTAACAACTTGAAACACCACCGTCCGAATAGCACCAATACCATGGCGACATCAAGCTCACACCGTCGTTGCAGCATAAGCCTACAGCCGAGGTGCAAGTTACATAAACCGAAAGGGGTGGCTCGTTCGTCTCTATATACCAAACATACAAATAAAACAGCGATCATGTGAACGAACTGATCCGCGTGCAGCATACCATCTAGCAAGCAATGCAGAGTCTGTACGAATCAGCGAGAAGGAAAGCAACGTCGCCAATGCATCGCTCGAATTCGCCTCTGAATATACCAGTTTTGAGAGGATCACAATTAATATGAACCTTGTTGGTCCGGTTGATATCTCATGATGGTATGAGAAGGATAAACCTGCCGCCAAATCCCCCATTTTGTCTTACAAAGACATTATGCAATTCCGGAATAATAAGAAGACCCTTCGATTTGGCGTGTCTTTATCATCGTCTACTTCATACCCGGCTGCTACTGATACCAATCACGGCTTCTCTTACGCCCTGCCCGCCCTGGTCGGTGTCTGTCTTCGTTGTTGCATACCAACAACAAAACAAGGCTTTGTATAGAGAATCCTTGAGACGTCCATTCCCGAACTCATGTACAGTTGATATAAGCTGCATAGAAGAAGGAATCTTTGAGATCTGAACAGATCGCTGCGGTGATGGTTGGTTAGTTGTCTTGTCGTTGGCAATCGCATTACAATGATGTTGCATTTGCGGGGCATTGATATGGTTTTGGAGGGTAATATAGGAGGAAAGATAGATATACAGATATGTGGATTTTCGGTGTTTTATGTGCTTGCTGGTTAGAGGTTGGGTGTCTTGGTGGTTGGTTGGTGGAAGATTACCTGCCGATGATTGGCTTGGGGCGGGAATACATCAGGTTTAAAGTACTACTTCGTTGTGCAGTGGCTTTGCTGCAGTATGAAGAGGATATTTATTCACTCGGTGGTTAATAACTGGTTTGGGAATCATATGTATATATTCAGATTTCTCATTCGAAGTAGTCAATGACTATCTCCAACATTATCATCTACAGCAGTTGTTTTATCCAGCCCTTTACTATTATCCAAGTCGGCTGAGTTTCATCATCCTCCCAAGTCTAAGCCAATCCCATATCCTTGTAGAAGGCGTCGGTCTTGGGCTCACGGCCCAAGAACTCCGTCAATGTCGTCATCTCATCCTGGCTACCTCCCTTCTCAAGCACCTTGTACCGGTAGCGACGGCCAGCAGTCGGGTTCATGGGGTCGTCCTTGAAGACGGTGTAGAACATGTCGGTCGAGTAGACTTGCGAGCTGTTATAAGAGTGTTAGTACTTGGCATATAATGGTGACGCCGAATGTGGGATAGACATACCTCAGGTAACCATAATAACCGGCATCATAGCCACCGATCAAGTGACCAAAGGTGGCTTCACCGTGGCCCCATTCCTCGCCCAGGCCAAGGCTCTCCGGGCCCTCCATCTGTGTGATCTGCTTGCGCAGGGAGTTGTATGTAGCCGAGATAGGAAGCTCCTTGATCTTCTCGTGGCTCTCGGGCTGGTGGACGGTCATGTCGAAGATACCAAAGTGCAGCTGGCGAAGGTTGAACAAAGCATCGTTGACGTGCTTGGTGCGGATGAGGTTCTCGATAACGGAGTCAGGGATCTGCTCCGAGGGGGCTTCCTGGCTACCGGCTTGCTCCTTCCAGGCGGCGAGGTAGTCAGGAGAGAGAGTGGAATAGTGCTTGCTGAGGGACTTGAGCTGGGATGGGGTCCAGCACCAGTTCTCGAGCATCTGACTGGGTGCTTCAACGAAGTCCCGGACGGTGTTGGTGCCGTGGAAACGGGAGTAGATCGTCTTCGCGACGAGGTCGTGGATGCCGTGGCCGAGTTCGTGGAAGAGAGTCACGACTTCGTCGTGCTTGAGCAAGCTGGGCTTCTTGGGAGTCGGCTTGGTGAAGTTGCACACCAGTGCAGTGGCCGGGTAGCGGCGGTTGCCCTCCGCGTCGATGAAACCCTATAGAGGTAAGTAAATGTTGTTATTTTGCGCTGTGTAGGGTGCCTACCGGCTGCAAGTTGAAGTTGGCAGCGTGACCGTACTTGCCGGTCCGGGGGAAGAGATCCAAGTACAGATAGCCGACGAAGCCGCTGCCCTCACCCTCATCGTTCCAGACGCTGAAGATCTGGACGTCCTCGTGCCATACAATGTCGCTGCCCTTACCGGTGGGGGCCACCTTCTCCCGGTCCTCACCAGTGATTTCCACAAAGACGAGACCGAAAAGCTCCTCGAAGATCTTCAGCATGCCCTCGATGGTGGTCTGAAGAGGGAAGTATTCAGCAATGAGCTGCTGGTCTAGAGAGTAGTCCTTCTCCAACATAAGGCGATCATAGAATCTGTGATCCCACAGGTAGTAGTGACCATCGAACTTCTCTCCACGGGACTCCAGGTCGGACTTCTTAAACTCGAGCAGGTTCTTGATTTCCTTCTGCCCACCGGCCGTCAGACGGGACCGCAGGTCACCCAGGAAGGTGTTGACCGTCTCCGGGGTCTTGGCCATCTTGTCCTCAATGCGGAATGCCGCGTGGTTGGGGTAACCGAGCAGACGAGCGGCCTCATCACGCAGGATGATGGCCTCACGGAAAAGAGGCACGTTCTGGTTGCACTTGTTCTCGTTCTGGATCATGACCTGCTTACGGGTCTCGGGGTTCTTGGCGTACTTCATCGTCGGGAAAAGGTCGGGGTACTTGAAGGTCAGCCAGAGCTTGCCCTCGTGCTCACCCTCACCCTTCTTCAACCCCGCCAGGACATCCTCGGGAACACCGTCGAGCTCTTCGCGGGTGAACCAGAGTCCTTCGTTCTCCTCGTTCAAGCTCTTCTGGAACTCAATGCTGATCTGACTGAGACGCTTCTTGATCTCCTTGAACCGGTCACGCTTGGGACCAGCCGGGAGACCCAAGCCATTGCGGATGAAATCCTTGTGTTCCTTCTCCAACAGACGACGAGACTCGGGGTCAAGAGACTCGTTCAACTTGAGCACGGCGTCGACGAGCTGGAACACATCCTCGCGCATGGCAGCTTCAATGAAGAACTCATCCATGAGCTCCTCCGCCTTGGATGAGGCATCCCGCAACTCTTGTTGCGTCGACACGGCCTGGTAGAAGCCGAGAATGTGCGATTCGAGGGACATGACGTTCTCATCCTGGGCCAAAGGCTTCACGACAGCGTTGAATGTAGCCGTGTCGGGCTTGACGGTAGCCACGACGTCATCCTGAACTTTGCGGGAGGCTTCAATGAGTCGCTTGGCGTCATCGACAATGGATTGAGCAGTTGCGGTGAAGACGGGGGGAGCCTGAGGAGGGCGGCGGAGGTGTTCGGGGGCCATGCTGGCAGTTGTGAGGGATTTGCGAAGGTTTGTCAAAGCTGAATGCGAGGTTGAAGGAAGTCGAGAGCCGCGGAAATGGCCCAAGACCGAGGAAAGTCTGAAGGCGGGAGAGGAAAGGCGAAGCGGGGGAGCCACGGTGACGAGGAGAACGCCCAAGAGAAGGACGAGGAAGGCGGGTAGATAAAAGGTGCGACAGAGAGGGGAGCGAATGGTGACGGTAGGAGGGGCACAGGTGGTGAAAGGCGGGGTGCTAAGCAAGCTACTGCAATGGAAGAAGCGGATCAATACGTGGCTCGACAGTGGACACTCTTGGGGGGGAGGAGCTGTTTGGTGATGCAGAAGTGCAGCTGAGCTGGTCCCGGCGGAGCCTGCAGTCCGGCCGATCATGTGTTTTCCCTCTCCACCACCACTAACTAATTAATCTCTCCCCCCGGCTTCTCTTTTCTCTTTGTTTGCACTCCACACTTCCTCCTGTCTGGTTCCCTATTCTTCGATCTTTCCATCATGTACTACTCATGACGAAGCTATGGCCCTTCTGACAACCCGATCCACTCTACGTCTGCCGGGTCCAGGGTTTCTATGTCCACTTCTACAGTTCTAATACGTAGCTACAAGAGCCAAAAGACCTACAGGCAACTGTTCATAAATATGTAATCACACTTTGGATATCTGGATTCTATGCAGGATTTCAACAATCATTGTTCCTCGTCACATCTCGTCGCTTTTTTTCAAATGAAATAGGTAAACCCGCGTCGACTCAAACTCGCTCCGTCGACATAAAAGAGTAAGGCCAACTCCAACAACGCCATACACACGAAAGAATAAACGCCCCGGGTGCTAAATTAGAAGACGAAGGATCGTCGGAGTGGGAAACACAGCGTATTCGCAAATGGTACATCAGAATATAAGGCGAAAGGGTCATGGACATCGCGCCGCTCACGCAGCGTCGGCAGTGGGGATGGGCTCGGGGATCTTGGTGACCTGCTCACCAGCCCGGATCACCCGCTGGCCGGCATCGTCACGAACATAGCCGGCGCCCTCCTTCTGGGCCCGCTTCCAGATCTCAACCTCACAACCACCACGGATCACACCCACACGCATGGTCGAGAGAAGGTTGTGGGCAGCGTTGGAGTGGTAGTACACACCACCGTTGAACATGGCAGTGGCGTCCTTGCCGATACCAGAGTTGATCATGGCCTTGCCACCGGGGTGGTCCTTGATGAAGTCGGTCACATCGTGAACGACACCGGCAATAGCAATGAGACCACGGCCGTTCTTAGCCTGCTCAACATAGTCGTCCCATTCCATAACGGGCAGCTGGTCGAGAGGGGTACCCCAGTCGAGACGGGAACGCTTCTGGTCAAGCTTCTTCTGGAGCTGCTGGACACGACCCTTCTCGATCTCGTTGGCACGGAACTTCTTCAGGTCGTAGGCCAGACCAAGCTGCTTCCAGGCCCAGATGCTCCACTTGGTTGGGTCGTACTGGTGCCACTCGATAGCGTTACGGTAGTCGGATGGAAACTCGTGGTGGAAGTTGTGGTATCCCTCGCCGAGAGTGACAAGAGCAGTGATGACGTGGTCACGGGGAGAGTTGCGGTCGTCGAAAGGCTGGTCACCGAGCCAGTGGGCCAGAGAGTTGACGCAGAAGGTGGCCTGCTGGACGAAGAAGATACGCAGGATACCAGCGTAGACGAAACCACCCCACCAGTCACCCCAGCCAAGACCGGACACGAGCATGGGAACAATCAGACCCATGGTGAAAACGACCTTGAGGTAGTTGCGGTGCTGCCAGACGACAACAGGGTCTTCGTTGAGATCGGAGATATCGGTGCGGCCGATACGCTTGGGGTTCTGCTTCATGACCATCCATCCCAGGTGAGAGTAGAGCAGACCCTTGCGGACGGAGTAGGGATCCTTGTCGGTATCGGTATAACGGTGGTGAGCCCGGTGATCACGCGCCCACCAGCGGATGGAACCTTCGACGGCACCACCACCAACGGCGGCGAGCCAGATACGGAGAGGAAGACGAGCAGAGTAGGAGCAGTGAGCCCAAAGACGATGGTATCCTGGAGGCAAAATTTGTCAGCATGTCTTGACAGTGTTACCTTTGAATGGGGCAAACCAACCTGCGGTGATACCGAGACCAGTGAAGAAGTAATAGATGACGGCCCAGATAGCAGTCTTGACCTGCAAGGGCACCCAGAGGGCCTGGACACAGCCGTACATGGGGATACCGATGATGAGGAAGACGTTCAGCCAGTTGACATGCTTGTACCAGTTGCCGCGTGTCATGACAGTATCGGCAATGTGGACCTTCTTGGGGTCAGCGGCGCGAGGCCGGGAGGCGTCTGCTGGCTTTGCAGACATGGTGATGTCCTTCGTGTGTATGTCGACCCCTGCAGTATGGTTCGGATGAGGAGGAGAAGGATGCGTGCGGGAGAGGGTGGGTTTAAAGGAAAGGGCCAGAGGCGAGCGATAAAAAAGAGACGGAGAAAAAGGGTGGGGAATGCAATCGAAAGACCGAAGAAGTAAGCGGCAGATCTGAGCCAGTGAAGGAGGGAAAATTCGGAGGCAGTTGAACTCTACCAGGGTCCACCGGCGGATGATGGTTGGGGAAAAGCAAGGCGGACAATCGATAATAATGATGCGACTATGAGGACACGCGCGTGGAATAAGTAAAGAAGGGTGGCCTGACGGCAAGCTCACTGGTAGATCAGTGAAGTAATCATAAGATCCCGAGGTCCCAAAGTGGCCGACGGGTTTCAACAGACACCAGGAAGGAGAGAGAAGGGGATCAATACTACTATCCAGGCACGTCTGGAAGGTGTCCGGATCGCAGAGTGTATCCGCGATGGCAAATGGCCGGAGTATCTCCAACCATACAGCGCCGCCTGTTCATCCAACTAAGCTTGTTGGGCCACTTCTGATTCGATGGTGCTGCCCGGCCAGACACTGCCATTTTGGGTAAGGCCGGGAGTGGTCCACCAATCATAACAGTTCAACCATTCGTTGAATCCCCAACGTTTTTTGCCCCTTGATCGCTCTGTGTGGCTGGTGTCATGCCTCGGGTGGCTTGACCCGTGGCTCTCCATCCCGATTTGGATTTCGGGACGGTTTCTTTTTCCGCATCAAAGTATCGCCTGCACGGAGTGGCACGACTCCGTCTAACCTCAAGACTTGAGCAATTGACCCCATCTCTTTCATAGCTGATCCTAATTCTGGAGCATTGCAACATTGGAGTCTTTGCTTATGCGGTGGCCACACTAACGCAATCTAGTGCTATAATCAGCATGTCTTGGATCACTCATTGGTCCACTCAGCTCAGACTTTTCCGTTGAAGGCAGCCCTATGAGTGGACATTATTGCCACCGGCCGAGTTTGAAACGCCAACTTCAGTTTTGGCATTACTGCGAGCCGCAAGCTCCTCGGCACAAACTCTTTCCGGGTGCTCCGTTAATGCTTCTGAAAATTGAAAGTCCGTAGAAAACCTGATGATCGTCGCCACATGATTCAGGCATGCATTCTCCCCAACACTTTTCTTTCACACTATTTGACAGCTGTGCACCACGTGACACTGTGACATTCCTCCCCTTGAGTCTTATCGCCTCAGGCAATCACATGATCCAAGCTTGGTTGGGACATGCCAACCCATCCAAAGCAAGGCCCCCCACACCGCAAGTCTTGAAATCATTCCCCAGACAAGGGATCAATTTCACTGGATCCCCACGTTATCAGATGGCCCCAGTGGCATTGAATCAAAGTTAAGGACCGGGGCCATTACAGCTCCGTTGAACACGTCGTGCCATTTTGATCTGGTTGGGACAGATCTCTTCCATACCCTATGGTTCCAGCAAAATTTGAAATCATTTTTCACTAACCGCCAATAAAATTATCAATAATTGGGAAAGTCTCTGATTTGTCCAACAGATTGTTAAACTGCGCATTGCGTGAGATTTGGCTGTTGCTTTTCCTAGACTTGAGTCTGTAGATCCCTTGCGCTTCACTCGGTCCGGAGTATGGATAGACCGAGGTATTTATTTGAGACGGTGAGAGCAATATACTATTCCACAGCTCATTAGAACTACACCATAAGTATGGCAATCAATTAGTAGGCATTAATGATCAACAAAGTTTATTGATGGTCACATAGTGTTCAATTGATGTGGGTGTACTCCAGTTGAATATTTTGACTAGTATGCAAAGATATCCCGAATAGTGAGGTAGATCACCGATCAATTCTATCAGCTTCAAAATGCTGGATTTAATCCCCTCACCGGTGGCAGATGACAGTAGTAGGAATGCTACTAATCCTACTCCGGGGTTTTGCAGGTAAGGAAATACAGTCGCAGTGCATACCGGGTACATTTCGACCCCTACTACTTAATTGTTCGACCAACATAAAAGGAATATATACTATACCATTTTCCATATATACAACACCAACTACTAATACTTCGATCGCAAAATGCCGCGTCTACTTATTACTACGTTTGAGACTTCTGGTACTATCTATTCCATGATGATATGAGGCATATTAGTACTGACGTACGAAAACTACTTTATCCTCCCACGTCTATCAAGCTCAATAGCAATGACCTAAAATCTGTTCAGCTACTATGCTTAGTACCTGTAATATAATCTCACGGGCAGACCAATAGTATAGATATATTGCACCAACGATTGAACACAACAGTTAGTAGTCTAGCATTGTATCGCAGCTCGCCCGAAGATGACTGGTCGACTATGCCAAGTCTACCTCTGCCTACACACTTTAGAAACATTATTTAGAAACATTATCAAAAAATAACGATAGAACCAGAAGAACTCCCATCCCATATTCCAATATACCGCTCCATAACCATTCAATCATCCTTACATCCCCATGACAAATCCCCAAACCATCAAAATATACACCAACCTATTATCCAACCCCATTACTCACCATACACTACCTCTACACACCTCCCCTCCGAAATCACCCGCAACGTAGCATGAAAAGCATCCCTCCACCCGGCCCTTGCCGATCCGAGGTTGGCAGTGGCCAAAAATACGTGGTTCGGACTGACGGACCGGCTCCACTAGTAACTCTAGCCCCTTCCGTGTCCCCACGGGTACATAGAACTAGACAATGCTCAGCCTCTTGCCGATCGAGGATCGTGTCGGAGAGTAAGGTTCCGGGAAACGGAGAATAGTTATTATCGGATTATAGTAAGGGTGTTAGTGGAGGTATTTGTCACTGAATATATATTATTTAAGGTTGCGCTTGATAGTTGCGGAGTATGGGTATTTCCGTATACCGGGGGGTTATGCTGAGATGTGATGAGTGTAAAAGAGCATTGTCTGGAGTGGGGATTTATGCGTAGGAAGTGTGACTGGGCATCGAGGTTTAGTCTCTGATAGATGGGGTATATACTGCTGGGCTCTCTTCCTGCTAGGAAGTCATTGTGACAGACTCACTTCAACTTTTCGTTCGGCAACTCCAGGGGTGGGAGGGTATGCTGATTCTTTATGACTAGTGTCTACCTATTTGGTCGATTCGGGATATGCGTTATTAATATACTTCAACCTCACCATAACTTCTAGATAATATGTGATTCAAATATTCATTCAGAACATAAGCATGACGTTCAGTCTAGATCTACATTCTTGGTGGAAGAAAGAAGGACATCTGTTGGAAAGGCATAACCGTTCGAACTTTGTTATATTCCTTGATATGATACTATCCATAGCGTCCGCGTTGTATGGATACCATCTAATGACTGTTAGATCTGAAATTGCACCTGTGCATTAATTATAAACACGAGTCCAGACCATTCTGTTGGCCATAATTTTGATACCCAGGGAAAATCATTCAAGCTAATATTGAGTGGTCTTTATGATGTGTCTATTAATTATGTAATATATATAAATATATATACAATACCCCAACAAAGGAAATGGGAAAGTATGCTGGTACAAACTAGTCAGTAACATGGATTCAGGACTTTGAGGAAAACCTGATACGACAATTATGTGACAGCCCTTAGTGAAAACGTCAGAACAATTAGAGCAACTGTCATGAACTTGCTCCACCGATTATGGAGTCTGATGTGTCAAAGAATGCCACCAGGCTAGCACTTACTATGAACTATCAAGCTAGCTATATAGCGTGCATTTGGTGCATCGTGGCTTGTCCTAGAAGAGCCTAGGAGACGGTTGGAAGCGTATTTTATATAGTCCTTCGCTACATTCATCACCATCAGTCTGACATACTACTAAGAGCTATTAGTCAAAATAAATAGTCCGTATTGAAAGCGATAGTAGAGTTACATTCATATAATGTATTTATTATGGGATCATGCAAGACCCAAGAAGATGCGAAGGATTCAATCCTCCATTGTATTAAAGCGAACGCAGATCCTACATTTCTCTCATTCCTACCGTGGAGACAACTCGAGAAGGATTTAATGCTCATGTTATCTGAAGACACCAGCATTCAAATGTACCGTTCAATCCGTCTTTACATCAATACTATGTGGAATATATGCGCTTCACAGAACTACAGGTACAATACAAAATACTGCTACGCTGTTAGTCACGGGCAGCAGTCAAGGTTACGATAAAGTTGGGCCTGTTTGAATCTATGACTAATGGATTGCCGCATTGGGGTTGGTGTTCCCCGGACTGCAACCCGGCGAAAGAAGCATCGTCGGCCCTTCGATTCTCCCCTTCTGCATGTCTGCCTTTAGCTTATATCAGTCCGATCATCTCCCCCCCCAGTCCTCCCACAATCTGGATGAGTTCTACTCCGGCCTCATCGGGTTCGTCAGTGCAAGACCCATCGGCCACCGGCTATCAGGGGGGAGACGCAAGAGATGGATTTCGGCGGTACCCGATCTGGGGACTGATAAGCGGCCGGGGAGGTTACATGAGGGCAGCGTGTCAGCCGTCCGTTCTTATCGGAGGGCCCACAATTGAAGCCTGGACGAGAACAGCGTAATCGCCAGACGAACCAGTCATCGCTAGCGCTGCCCCGGTCTGCTGCAGGTTGCAGCTCGCTTGGAAATTAGCTCGCGTGTCTGCCACGCCGGCGCCCAGAGATAACCACTGCCTACCATTATTCGATTGATTCATCCATCACCTTCGCCACTGATAGCTCTATCATCCACGCCGGTCCGAGCTTCAATCATCCCGATTCATCTTCGAGCTCACGGAAGATGGTTCATGTATATAGACACCTCGCCCGTCGATGTTTGGAATGGTCTTAGTCTATTCCCCAGATCCAACTAGCCATTGCTAAGGACCGACCCCTCACTCCACTCGGACTACTTCATCTGGGTCCATATCTTAAACATCGAGATATCTTCCATTTGTCCGCAACTCATCGAGTTTCATCTACACTTCTACATCAACATCTGTTACACATTAGACTCCCTCACATAATGGACGGTCCTGACCAGATAGGCCCGGACTACCGGCCTAAGCGGACTTGGAATGACGTCGGCCGCCGCTTGGTCAAAACCTTTACCACAAGGTTGGTCATGGAACATCGTTAACCAGTAGACGCGCTAATACGTTGCAGAGAGGGCCTCATTGGAGACTATGATTACGCCTACTTGTTCACTCCGAATATCCCCTTCATCACAAAGAAACGAAGCTCTGCACCATTCTTCGGGCTCGAAGACAATGTACCTATCGTATTGGCTATGCTGCTTGGACTACAACATGCGCTGGCAATGCTGGGTGGCAGTGAGTTGGATCCTCTCTGAATCCTGACTAGTGCTGACTCGTCAGTTATTTCACCTCCTATCTTGATCGGAGGCACATCTGGTGCCAACTTCGGAACAGAAGAGTACCAATACCTCGTCTCAACGTCCCTCATCGCTTCCGGTATCTTATCCGCCATTCAGATGTTCCGTTTCCACATCTACGGAACGAAATACTACATTGGTACTGGCTTGACTTCAGTGGTGGGAATCTCCTTTGCTACAATCACCGTCGCAACTGGTGGTTTTGAACAAATGTACTCCAGTGGATACTGCCCGACCGCTGAGGATGGAACCAAGCTGCCCTGCCCTAAAGGTTATGGCGCTCTACTGGGAACATCGTGTTTGTGTGCGCTTCTCGAGATTGGTCTTTCCTTCATGAGCCCTAAAATTTTGAGACGTGTCTTTCCTCCCCTCGTCACTGGACCCACTGTTCTCCTGATTGGAGCCAGTCTTATCGAATCCGCTTTCCAGGACTGGGCAGGTGGCTCTGGAACCTGCTCTGAGAATCCTGGAAACGGTGCCTTGTGTCCTAGCGCGGATGCCCCACATGCTCTGCCTTGGGGAAGTGCGGAGTTTATTGGTCTCGGATTTCTGGTGTATGTATCGATCATTCTCTGTGAGCGGTTTGGTGCGCCAATCATGCGATCCTGCTCGGTCGTGGTGGGATTATTGGTAGGATGTATCGTGGCGGCTGCCTGCGGATACTTTGATCGATCGGGTATTGACGCTGCGCCGGTGGCCTCCTTTATCTGGGTGAAGACATTCCCGTTGTCCATCTATCCGCCCATGATTCTTCCACTGCTGGCAGTGTACATTGTGGTCATGATGGAATCTATTGGTGATATTACTGCTACTTGCGATGTATCCCAGGTCGAAGTTGAAGGACCCACTTTCGACTCGCGGATTCAGGGTGGTGTTCTGGGTAACGGTCTCACCAGTGTCCTGGCCGGCCTCATGACGATGACGCCGATGTCGGTGTTTGCCCAGAACAACGGTGTCATCGCGCTGACCAAGTGCGCCAACCGCACAGCTGGTTACTGCTGCTGCTTCTTCCTGGTCATTATGGGAATTTTCGCCAAATTCGCCGCGGCACTGGTTGCCATTCCCAACAGTGTTCTTGGTGGCATGACGACATTCCTTTTCTCCTCTGTGGCGATCTCCGGTGTTCGCATTATCACCAATGTGCCATTTACGCGTCGTAACCGATTCATCCTGACCGCTTCGTTCGCTGTTGGTATGGGCGCCACCCTGGTATCCGACTGGTTCGACTACGTCTTTACCTACAGCGGTAACAACCGTGGCTTGACAGGATTGCTGGATGCTATTGATCTGGTGATGGAGAACGGGTTCGCCATCACCGCTCTGATCGGGCTGATCCTCAACCTGATTCTTCCGGAGGATCCAGAGGAGGAGGCAGCTATTCTGGAGGCACGGGGTGATTACCGACGAAGCGAGGAGGTGATGACATCGAGGGAGAGTACGCAGTACACAAAGGGCGAGCCCTCGAGTGTTTGATCTTGTTTACTATTCTTTTTGATTTGATTGGCGATATGGTTTTATTTGGATACCCTGACCTAGATGGTCATTTGAATTAATACGACAATTATATTATCGAGACATTTCCGTACCTAGTAGAAGCGACGAAGGGCTAAGCAGTAGGATTATTTCCATCTACCCGAATCCCGAGACTCTCCTTCCCGCCGGACTTTCTTCAGTGTCCACGTGGTGTTCAAGTTGCAGCACAGCATTCCCGCTCAACACGGTTGGTGGTTGCTTTCCTTGGATGCTGGTCAATGAGCAGACACAAACTTAGCCGAATCTGGGCAGCAATCTGAAACAAGACGAATATGGACAAAATAACACCAACGTGTCTTTCACCGCCCATCGACCGATATTAGGTTGGCCAGACCAAGTACAAATAGATACTCTGACCCCCTCCTGTTTTTGGGCGATCTCACGCGCGATGTTGTTCCTGCGCCTGCCGATCATCGCAAGGCACATTGATCATGGGTGGTGCCCTGCATTCCTCTGCGTGGATTGTGGCGCGCACCCACCCTGAGTCAACTCAATCAACAGAACGCCTACGTCTCATTCATACTGTCAAAAGAGACGGGATGTCTTGACCTGGAACCTGCCCGTCGACATCTGCGGAGCACTATGGCTGTATCCACAAAGCGCCCAACCTTCCAGGGATGGAGATCTTCCAGCCAGTTCGTCATCGCCACCGCGTGCCTGGCCATGTTTACTGGTACGAAGGCACACACATACCTGCCTCCTCTCGCCGACAACTGTCTCACATCCACTAACCAAGCTAGTGAACAGAATCGCTTCTAGCCGGTTTCCCCGTACCGATGCTCCCATATATGCTAGAAGAGCGTCTTCACAACGACCCCTCCAAAACCACTGCTACCATCAACAGCCTGCTCAGCCTACACGGCCTGGCGTCAATCCTCGCTGCCCCTTCTTGCGCGGCTCTGTTCGATACAATTTCGAACCAGAAGATCCCGCTCTATTTGGCTCTTGTGCTTTGTCTGGCTGGAACTGCCCTGTTTGCAATCACCACCACATGTACCCATCACCCTAGCCATATATACTTCTTGCTCTGAAAGCTAATAGTGTTGGTGACCCAGCATGGGTGCTATACCTGGGCAGGATTCTACAGGCAGTAGCTGCCTCGGCTGCATGGCTCGCGTGCACGACCATGCTCACCGAGCTCGCAGGTAGTGCGCGAGCCGGGGCAATGTTGGGACTGAGTATGTCTTTTTCAACGTTGGGAACGGTCAGCGGACCGATGCTCGGGGGTGTTTTGTTAGGCTGGTTCGGATACTGGCCAGCTTGGTCCCTGCCAATGGTTCTGCTGATCCTCGACATGATTGCGCGTTTTGTTATGATTCAGCCTGATTATCATCTATTGGATTCCCAGTCTCCAATCAGACTTGCAAACCGCAGCAAGCTATGTCAAAATGTCCCCGAAGCGTCCCCCTTCCTGCCCCAATCACCTTCATTTGACCCAGATACCACAACAAAAGCGGAGTCTTCCAGCCCTGCAACCACGGAATATCGCAACTACTACACCGTAATGCTCCAAGACGCTGGAATGTGGGCAGCCGTTCTGAACACAATGTCCCAAGCCGCACTCCGGGCAGCATTCAACGCCACTCTACCCGTGTATCTTCGAGATACATTTAACTGGGGCCCATCATCAGTCGGGGCGATATTCTTTGCTCTTCAAGTCCCTATCATCTTCTTGTCTCCCCTATTTGGCCACCTCCGGGATCGTGTCGGTATGCGATATCCAACGGCAGTCGGTTGGGCTCTTCTATGCCCGTTGATGTGTTACTTAGGTGTACCTGGCAGGGATGTTTCCCAGGCTAGTGGGAAACACACAGATGCAGAAGTAGCCTTTATTGTCTGTATATGTGGTATCGGGTTAGTGATGTCGTCAGTTCAAGGTGCCGGGTCGTTTCATATGAGGTGTAAGTCATACAGTCCCGAAATTCATATATAACAAGCGTGGAAAGTAATATAAAGGATGAATGCTGACGATGAGTAGTCCTCCTAGAGGAAGTTGAAAAAGATACCCCCACCTTGTTTGGGCCCAATGGTGGGCGCGCGAGGTGCTTCGCGCTGGTGTCTATCTCGTTCAATGTCGGTTTGATGCTGGGCCCGGTCGTCACTGGGTTCCTGTTTGAGAGTGCAGGATACTATTATATGAATATTGCTCTGGGTAGGTCTTGCCTTCAAGATGTTCTCTATATGCGTAGGGACTAATAGTGTGTATTTTAGGTGCTGCCTGTATGGGGGTGGCGGTGGTGACGTTTATGTTCTGCTGATTGAGATGTGCCTGGCATTTGGGTGGGATTATCACTTAGTAGACCGTATGCCAAGTGTATTTGCCATTATTATAATATGCACGTCCAGAACAATATAAAAGTAAAAAGAGTTCGAGAAGAACACAACTAATACAACTATAGAAGAATAATTACGACATCACGGAGATGATAGTCAATCATAGTGCTAGAATACTAATATAGATTGCTCAATTGTCTCTAATAATTGATAGGATTATTGGCCCTTAGCATAAATTCTACAGCAATAACAGTAAGCCCCATCCGCAGCATCCGATAAAAGAAGGACAAAGGGAATGCCTCTAACAGCAGGAACACACTATACAACATCTTGATTACAGGACGCCATACTTAGTAAGTAGTAAAAGCACAGCGAAAAAGGAGAGCCGACAGCTTAACCGTACTTATCCAGTGGTTCAGGATGAAACTGATGGGGTTGACTGCTCTGAGACCAACAGTTACTTTGCACTGCGCATCAACCCGTAGTCCTTGAGAGGGATCATCGTGTCTCCTCTGAAACAAAGGTGCTACACCCCGACGTGAGTATACGAGGCCCAAGCCAGCGGCTCATAGGCATACTTCTTCCTGATTCGCAGTGTTGCATCATGGACAGCTTCCGCTACTGCGCGGTTAGGGTCGACAGCAGTTGCGCGTCTTTTGACGTAAGCATCATAGAAGAAGGCAGCCATATCAACAGAGATCTGGTCATCAGCAGGCCAAATGGATCCAATAATGTGCGAAAATCCAGCAATGAGAAAGCCACTCGTTATATGAAGACCCTCATTCATCAAGTTTGTATCACGTATCTCCGCGGTAGAACACGCAGATAAATAGGCAATCCACGCGCGCGACATAGCTGGAGTTTCCAAGAGCTTGGAAACCGTGAGTTTATCAACCACTTTCCCGGACTCAGCAGTATCCTTTGTCAGAAGTAGGTGACTTTTCAAAGGATCACGCGGATCCGAGTATCCATGGCAGGCAAAGTGTACCAGCTCGGCGTGCTGAAGCTGGTTCAGTACTTCTTCGCTGGAAGGCTCCACCATATGTCGTACATTCATGGCTTGGTTTACCACCTCAGTGACTCTTTCTGCTTCTTGCCGAACACCGCTCAGCATTCCATGACCGGGAGTATCGGGCATCGTGGCGATGAGGAGCGAGAGCTTGTCCGCCGCGGCGACTCGGTGCATTGCCTGCGTCGCTCGTTCACGGGCATTTCGGAGCGCTTTAACAGTAGGTATATATGAGGATATAACACGAGAGAGGCAGTTCTCATCTTCATCAGGCGGGTCACCTCTGTAATCTCCAGCAGCATGGAATGGCAGCCCGCTGGCCAAGCCCGCTCCGATCCACCATACCCGAGTTTTCTGTCCACTAGTTGAAATTTCTTGATGGAAAGCGAGGTTATCCAAAATATGCTTCACGCATGTATACCACAACCAAGCGAGCATATCCCTGTAGTCAAAGCCTTCCTGCGATATGTCATTCTCCAGGTCCCTGCTACTGGAATACGCCCCGCCGTTCCTCGTCAGATAGTTTCGAAATGCGGGCACTTGTTCCCGCTTCATATCATTCATACGCAGGCAGATGGGTCCGGAGGGAACGATCACAATGGCATCAGAGGCGAAGTCCGATATGTTGACGATGATAACCGGCCCTTCAATGGAGCATTGAGATATGTCCTCCCAAGTCATTGACTGCAGAAAGTTCTCGAAGCCCTCCATCTCGCGAATACGCAGCTCGCAATGCCGCAATTTTTGGAAGGCATCCCGGCGCTCATTTGGTGACTGTCGTTTCATTTCATCAATACCTATGCGGTGGAAGGCTCGGTTACGAAGCGTCTCGTACTCTCGCGCGAGATCAGAATTGGCCTGCTGCAGAGCCGTTAGGTCACTCTGACTGTCGAATAAATCACCCATCATGACACCTCTGCCTTGTTCCAGCTTCAGTAATGCGTCGAAAGCTTTCATTGCACTTAGGTACGCAGTGCAAACGTTAGTCGTAAAGCTGGAGATCAATCGGAGGCTCTCGATTTTGTCGTCTTGCTCCAAATCGCGGCCACTAACTTTAGGCAGTAGTGGAAAGATGGCATCTGCAGTATCACATGCCCATTCCCACTCTCCCAATTTAATAGCACAGTAAACAATCAAATCAGCACACTGAACGCGGCGGATGGGCAAATTTTCTTCCGCGGCGCATGGCTCTAGCGCATATTGTAATGCCTGCATCCACGCTGCATTCTCTTGGGTGCGGATGGACTTTCTCACCCACAATTTTGCTAAGTTTTGAAGCGTCAAATTCATACCACGTGAATGTTGCCCAGGAATGCGTAATATATCCTCCGACAATGAGATAGACCTTTCAAGGTCAGTGAGTTTGCCAGTGATGGAGTACGACTTTTGGTACAAAAGTACACGTGAACTCAGAATCTTAACCTTTTCCTGACTGCTTAATTTACCAAATAGATGTGGGTCAATGTTATCGAACAAGTTGATGAGGTTCCCATATAGAGCATCAAGATGCTTAGGTGCCTCAAATCTGGTCACGATGGTGCACAACAAGGATATTAAGTCTGATTTTATTTCGCTGACCGGTGGAGCTGCACGGTAAGCCTTGATGATCTCCATTGTGGCTTCCAGGGCGTCCTCAAGTCTTTTTGTTCGCTCCCACCGTTTTATCAGGTAGTAAGACAATTCCCTTCTCCCCTTAGCGGCTTCGTGGTGGACGAAGTCATCTGGTAAACCGTCATATAACTTTCTCGACTGCGAAATAGCGAGATCGAGATCCCTTGTATTTCCGGTCTGTTCACTGCGTTGAGCATGTAGTAATTGGGTGTACATCTGCACAAATGGTCTCGTGAGATCTGTAAGAGACCCAGTGGTAACGGTTTGATTGAGAAGCTTAATGGTCTCATCCAATGCTTCTCCGTTATTCATCCCCTCATCGCTATAATTTAGAGATTCATGACGAAGTAAGTTCCCGATAACAACGCAATCCGGGTCTTCTGGCCCTAAGGTAGCTAGAATACTCTGCATTTTGTGAAGATCTTCTTCGTAGCCTGTGCGGTGATGTCGTGATCCGTAAAGTATAGCAAGAAGCGTCATTGCATACTGTTTTCCAGGCGAGTCATCTTCGAGTGCCGTAGCTCTCTCCAGCTGAGTAATGGCGAGTTGGAGACCTTGATCATTGCCGGTAACATAGTCCTTCAATACAAGACCAGAGGCAAGGAGGCTTCGATGCCCAGGGTTCTCTGGCTCGAGCATGACAGCTTCTTGGTAATATGCCAATGCTTTGTCAATATCTTCCATTCTCCTAAATTGCAAAAAGAGGAAGGTAAAGTGGCGTGCGGTCCTGGCAAGATGGACGGCTCTACCAGGGTCGTCAACAGGAATATTGCAAAGATCCTTCTCTAGCATATCGGTGAAACAGTCGATGGAGACCACGACCTTTTTGTCACCTCCACTAGCCATATCAGATTCCGGTAGAGAACTTCCTCGAGAGAATTCCTCTTGCATGTTGTCTTGTGTGGATGGTGGAGCCTCAACAACAGAGGCATGAGTAGCGTCGTCAAGGTCAGAGTGGCGAAGCGCACCCTCTGATGCATTCTGACTAACGTCATCTTCTGGAGGCGTCTTCGAGCTTCCAGAGTAAGTCTGCCCTTGCTGTTGTGAGATCTGTGTTGTATGCGTTGCCTACCATGCTCTTGGATTAATATAGAGAATTCGATGCATGTTTTGAGTATAGTGGGCTAACCTTAGTAGATATCGAAAATTGAATCTCCTTCACGACATTGATCCACCCCGGATACTATTTCCACATCCTAGTTTGTTAGACACCTGTGCCTCTAAGACAAACAGCAGCCTCAAGAAGATCACACCTGTGCTCTTGCCCACACTACGACCCGATCACCCGGATCAAACAAACGAAAGAGGCTGTTGTTGATTGCGTTATCCTCGCGGTATGGGCAGATAACCGACATTCGTACCCAATTATGCTGAATGCTATTCTCAGCAATCCTCATGCTGATTAGCGAGTTTGGTGCTGCTAGTTCTTTCGGAAGATTTTTGAAGTATAATCCCCGCTGGTTCACCAGTGGTTCGAAATCCTCTGGGCGCGACATGACACAACCAGGACGTGACAGGTCGTCCAAATTGGGATTGGTAGTGCCTCCGCACCCCGGGGCCAGGATAGATATCGCGAACCATGACCAGATTCCGTCCTTGGGGTTGCTGCACCAGCCCTGGTCGTGGCTTGTGATATCGAACTTTAAGGTAGAGATGTCGTGTGGAAGTGGCGAGGAAATGAGGTATAACGCGGTGTGGTTATGGGTGGGAGGCACCGAACCGTTATGTGGAGGAGGAAGGACGACGAGTTCTGCTCTTTCCCCATAGACCTGGAAATTCTCACCGGATTCAGAATTTGAACTCATTTTTGTCACGAAGTGTAGTGTGTTTATAAGAGATTGGTTTTCATAGTGGTGCTAGAGAGAGAGGTAGCTTTTATAGCAACAAACAAGGCTTGCAAACCTTGCAAGGCTGTTGCCTAAAACTCTTTCGAGTCGATGAGAAAGATAACAAATGGCTCAGCTGATACCTGAAAACTTATCTGACTGGTGGGATAATCGCCCAGTCCAAATAAGCCCTGTTCCCTTGGTGGACCGCTCTGCATTGCCACGTACACCCCCTGCAAGTTTGCTTATGTTCTTCCTATCGGGAAGCCGATTCTGCATGTTTGCTTATTGTCTCCTTATCGAATAAGTTCAGCCTGCATGACTCAGATATCATTTTAGAATATCTTCTGTTGGATTAAATCACTTCCCATTCCTAGTCTGACTAGACGCGATATATTGTTTTCGGTCTAACAGTTAGTGCGCCGACATCTTCTGAGTATCCCCGTTCAGATCGGAGCCTTAAAAGTTCTTCAGCCAGGGTATCGCGGGTCAGCGGCGCACCTCGAATCTAGCCTAAACAAATGGCATCAATCAAGCGAGCTCTTCTGATTGCTAGCCCCTGGGGAGATCTCCAGGGGACTTTTACCGACGCCGATCGCATGCGCTCTGTGTTGATGGCGTATGGTTTCCACATTACTGAATGCCGAGGGCCTCAAGCAACGCGCAGTGGTATTATAACCGCCTGGGAGAACTTAGCCTCGTCCAGTGCACCAGACGACGTGGTAGTTATCTATTACTCTGGTCACGGTGGCATTGTGGAATCTCCAGCTGCAGTGGACAATGGCTACCGGGACTGGCGTTACCAGTTTCTCGTACCAGTGGACTTCGAAGACACTCGTGGCGCAGATTTCAAAGGAATTTTAGATATTGAGATCTCGTCCCTGCTTCATTCTGTCACCGAGAAGACCCACAACGTCACTACTATCCTTGACTGCTGTTACTCAGGAAGACTGGTTCGAGCCCCTGGTCTTGGCGATACGAGCAGAGCCAGACGTGTTCCCATGGTGCGTTATGACGATGTTACAGCTTTTATCAACCGCTACGGAGAGCTTGCGGTCTCAGAGAACCGGACAGTGGCCGAAGACAACCCCTATGCTGTTCGCCTCGCCGCTGCTGCTGCATCGGAAATAGCTTGGGAAGTTCGCGGCAGTGATGGGTTATGGATGGGATCTTTTACCTTTGCGCTCGCCCAAGTTCTTCAGGAATCACAAGACCTTCGGCAGTCATGGCGAACCAGCATTCTACGAGTTCGGGAGCTAGTTCAGGCGCAGTTTCCCTCTCAGCATCCTCAGGTTGAGGGCCCCCATACTCGGATTCCCTTCTCACTCACTGAGATTGGTTCCGATGCCATTCATCTCAAGATCGAGGATGGACAACCGGTGCTCCAGGCTGGTCGTGTGGCTCATGTGTCAGAAGGGGACGTGTATGCGGTAAAATGTCTTCGAAGTGAACGGCCCTCGACGCAAACCCAGATTGCTGTATGTGAGATCATCAGTGTACAAGCCTTCCAAGCTCTAGGACGATTGGATTATACAGCAGATGCTCCGAGACAAGAGATTTCGCCTGAAGGGGCACTTGCATTCTTGCAGCAGAGCGCTCGCTACCGGTGGCCGATATCAGTGCCTCCATCCCTGTTGGGTTTACTTTGCGATAAGGTTCAACAATCACAATTCATTCGACTACCCGGTGAAAACGAACCGGGGCCTGCCCTACTCTCGCTATTTCACAGAGACAATTTCGTTGGCATCAAGTCCCAAAGTGGAATAGATCTCACAACTCGCTATATGAATCCGGAGAGCCCTACACAGTTAGACCATGCATGTCAAGCAGTTGTAGTTGACGCGGATCGTTTGGCTTGTGCTCAGAATATTCTTACTGTACGCAATAAAACAGACGAGTGGTTTCGCCATCGAGTTGACGTAAAAGTCGGGCTAGTGGAAGACCACCAGCCTAAAACGACCTTTGCTGGAGCAGGATGTGACCAATTGTACGAGGACCAGCGAATCTACATAAAGCTTCAGAATGACAGCACCAGTACTACAGCTTACGTGAATATACTCCACATCAATGTTCAAGGGAAAATATCCTTAATATCGATGTCTTGTTCGGAGGGAATTGAGCTTCCTCCTGGGCGCTCTCACTGGATTCGGAAAACGAAGTGGGGTGTTCTCGAGGGTCTCCAAGTCTCCTGGCCAGCTGATGTGCCTCGTGATAGGCCGATTGATGAGCATCTTCTTTTCTTTGTGACTAACTTGCCTGTTGATCTGCGCCCACTTACCAGTCTCCACTACACTCCTCAACGCACTGCACACTCGAAATTAGTACGGAGATTGTATCAACTATGTTGTGGAGGGCAGAGAGAGCTTATCGATAACGACGAGTCCAATCAAACAGTCTACGACATTATCCATTTCCCTCTGACTGTGATCGCACACGAGGATTCACAGGCTATGCGAGCCACTCGCCTGAGAGGGCTGCTTGACTCGTTTTGCAATGGCAGTCCTTCTCACCAAGAACAAAATTTTCCTTCGATGTTCAGTGAGACCCAGGATCTCCCAGACCTACCTCCACACCTCATTCCAGAGACAAAAGTGAGCAGCTTCCACCTACATGCCTAGCTCCTATTTAACAAGCAACTTGCCAGGGTCTCGTAGGCCAGGCTCTCCGGGTAATTCAGGGGATACCCGCTTGTGTTTGGGTAGTCAACGAGCACACCGAGGCCATCACCGTTGTAGTCTCTCAATACCGGCCATCCCGCCTATGGACTGATGCTGGTCTAAATGCCTCGACTACAGGGGTCGGTCTTGACCTGTCCACTACAGTAAGTCGTCTTCCATCGCGTCTTTCCTATCGACCTATTTTCCAGAGGCTTACTAGTACTTTCCTGATTGACCAGACGTTTACGCCTCCTGCGACGCGGAAAACGCTTGCCCCCGCAGCACCAGCCCCGAAGCAGTCCATAGCTACGTTCCCGCTGTGGACTCGGCGCGACGGATTCGGGGTTATCACCGTGTTTGTGGGTGCGACGCAGACGCTATATATCGAAAATGATCGTATCCCGATCGGAGCCACGGCCTACTTCCGAAACGAACCTGATTTGCATATCAAGGAGTATGGTAGCGACTGATAGGGATGTGAACAGTGGTGGGATGCGTGTAAATACAAGTCTGTGATTGAGTGATGCATGTGTGGGAAATTTCTCCATTGAACTTACTACTAGGCTTGACATAGATCTGAATCCACTCGTACCAGACTCCGAGTGCTGACAGCGATCATGTTTATACAGCAAACCCTCGCTTCCAGCCAAGATTCAAACCAACATTACTTATTACTATTGGTTCTTTCTGACAATATATTAGGCTTTTCCTATTCATCTAGCACATACGACCACAGGGTGTGGAAAATAGGGCTTCCCGTCCGCTCAGCCGTACTCAAGCCACACGCCGGGAGGTTAGTAGTTGGGTGGGTGACCACCAGCGAATCCCTTCTGTTGTATGTAAATTTTCTTTTTTTCTTTTTTCTTTTTTGTTGTTACCACGACTGTTGAAGACCTTCCTTCTTACTTTACAACTATCACTCCTTCCCTGCTTCATACATCCATCCGCCAGTTATTCCTTCAACTGTGGTGCATTCACAGACGTACCTCCGCACACACGCCAAGAGTTCGAGGACTCCTTTCAAGAGGGGGTCCCAATAACCCCAAAAAACCGCTGCCAAGAAAGTAATCACCCCCGAGAGATGATACTGGAGTGGATGTTGCGGTGAACTACAGTAGGAAACTGTTAAAGGGTATACTTGAAATGTATCGTAATATTTGCGTGGGAGTAACAATTGATAGACCGCATATCGCAAGCTGTTTCTTGCCGTTACGATATTATAAAAAGCTAGGACAAGATAATGATTTGATTTTCTGGGTCCCTCGAAGGGTGTTTTACTGCTCGTTGAGTTATCACCATCTCACCGCAGATAATCGAGTCCTCACTCATTCCGATGCTTCTTTCAGTCTCTGCAACAGCCTGTCTATCCTGTCATCGTCCCAGTCCTCCAAGAAGCTCCTACAGTCCGAAATAGCTTCATCCCTCGCCAAACAAGCCATGTCCACCGGGGTGTTGACCTCCTCGTCTTGAGACTTAACATTTGCCAGGGCTCCCCAATCGAGGAGAGCTTCGATCGTCTCCCAGTTGCCATTGTCTGCTGCCCAATGCAGAGCCGTGCGACCATTATCGTCTGTGGCGTTGATGTCCGCTCCAGCTTCGAGTAAAATCCTAAGATTCTCCGGGGTTCCCCTTGATGCAGCCGAATGGATTGGTAGACTGCCGTCCAACAGCCTTGCATTCATGTCTGCACCGTGCTTGTGGAGAAGTGACCTGAGTCCGTCTGACGTGCGACAGGCAGCCGCAGCATGCAAAGCACTGAAGCCTTCCGAGTCCCGTTCATCTAGTCTCGAACCTGATCTCAAGAGCAAGTCGATGATATAGGTGTTACCATTCTCTGCTGCAACGAGGAGGGGAAACGATGGATTTCCTTCCTCTACGATTGTGCCTCTCTGGTTTGGATCGGTACCTCTCTCTAGCAGTGTACTAATAAGTTCAGCATTTTGATCTCTTACCGCGTACAAAAGAGGTGTGCCGACGGTGTCGGGTGAACTCGGTGTGACCATCGCGCCATGTCGCATCAGGAGTTCAGCCATATCTCGATTGTTTGCCTTGACTGCTAGTGTCAGTGCCGTTTCATATATTGACTCAGGTGGCCAGCGGCGATTATTCTCATATAAAGTGTAGGTCCCAGTGAAACGGCGTTCGTCGGCTGCCTTGGGGTAGGCATTGACATCAGCTCCACGTTGGATCAGCAGCTCCACAATGAGTGGCCGAGTGGCGGCAACAGCATCAAGCAGGGGCGCCGTGTCTTCAGGTCTCGGATTGAGCTGATCCTGCAATCCGTTGTCGAGTAAATATGTTACGATAGAGGCTGACCCACCCCATGCAGCAGCCCCCAGTATGGATGTCTCATCATTGAGCTCTTGGCGATGAATATCTGCTCCTCTATCAATAAGCAACTGGAAAGCCCAGAGATCGGCACCCCGAACAGCATCTCGTAAGCATCGGTGCGTATCTGCTCCGTTCTGCAGGAGGAGATCAACAAGATCTTTTCTCTTCTGAGATAGAGCGCTTTGTAGAGCCCGGTGGCAATCCACTCTTGCGCCTGCATTGATCAAGACCTGGGTGAGTTCGAAACTCCCCACGTCCACCGCAGCTCTCAAGGGCGTCAGAAAGTGTGACTCAAGGTTTGGATCTGCTCCGCGAGATAGCAGCTCATGCACAAGCGCAGTATGCCCGCCTTTTATCGCCGATTGGAGAGCTATTGGGTGATCCGAGACTTGGGCGTGGCTGTTGACGTCGAGACCCTCGTCTAGATACTGTCGCACGAGCGTCTCGTCACCTGCACGGGCTGCGTATCTCAATGCTTCGTCTGGTGTAATACCATAGGCTATCAGCTCGCGCAATATGTCGACGTGGCCGCCAGCCGCGGCGTAATACTGGGCGGCGGTGATTCCACATTGGGCAGGCCTAATGACGTCTGTGGTTCTCTGCTTCATGGTCCTTGCATTTGTGATGCGCTCACACGTTAGCAATGTCTTCACAATATCACGACGACCACTACAAACTGCAATCACTAGGGCTGATGTAGGGCGTCCTTTCATGTCGTGGTAGTCCTCAGCCCCGTAATTGAGCAGAATCTCACAGACAGGTAGATGGCCCCTCGCAACAGCTAGAAATAGAGGATCCGACCTTTGGCTGCCAAAAATCCGTGGACTCGGGAAGTTGACCTTGGCACCAGCCTCTAGCAGCGTGATGGCGACATCTGAATGACCTTGAGCAGCTGCTGCACCAAGCGCCGTACTCAGTGCACCGCCTTTTGCATTGACTTCGGCCTTTGCCTCTATCAGTAACTGGACTATTTCCAGGTGGCCCATGAATGCGGCTGCTTGTAATGGACGGTGGTACAAGCCGCCGGAGACATTTGGCGACTCACCCTTGTCGAGAACTGCTTTCACCACTCGTGTCAGACCACAGTAGGAAGAGTTATATAGTGCTGTATAGTCATTGGTGTCGCTCGGCTCATCCCGCAGCCATGGTCGGTCAACCTTTGCCACTTTGCTCCATAGCCCAAAATAAGGCCCATTCTCGTCAAAGAGATCTAGTAAAATAGATTCTAGCTTGAGGTATTGCCAAGCGCCTTGAGAACGATCTTTATGCTCGTTCCAAAAGTGCCCTGCATAGCGTGCCAGCGGATGATAAATCCAGAGGTCGCGGGCGGCAGACTGAACCGCATGGTGAAAGTACGCAAGGCTACAGTTAGCCAGGACCGCATGGGACAATCTCGCATCCATGAAGAAGTCGGAGCATGAGCCTCGCAAGATTACTTCAGAAGTGAGGAGCTCTCGAACGGTGAAATGGGCTAGCTTGACATATACACACTGGGTGCCACTCGTTTCGTCCCCAAGGCAGTAAGTCGAGACAAGACTGGAGCAGGAATCAATGAAGCTTTCTGGGTCGAGGGGCTCTAGGGTTTCGTCATGGAAAGGAATGTCTCCATTATCGACATTGATAGCTATGGCGCATGTGATCTCATCTAGAGATAGCTGCAAGTGCGTCAGGGCGGGAATGATTCTTGATTTCCTATCGTAATGACTACTCACCGGCCGAAGAGCAAATGCTACCCAGCGTAGAAGGTTCTTCACGAGAATGCGGTTGCTCTCTTCGATTCTGTCGATCGTCATGGTGTAGTGTTCGTCTAATGACTTTGGTAGGTCTCTGAGAGCTTTGTGTACCGCCTGTGGTGTCGCACACCGTCGCAGTGTCTGCAGTTGGCAGTCCATCCAACGAAATCTGCAAAAGGTGTCAGCCACTCAACAGTTCTGTAGGTCAAGGCTGAATACGCACGAGCCATTGGCTTGGGCCAGGAGGCTCTCTTCAATCTTCTTCTTCAACGATATTGGCCACCGGGCAAGTTTGCCCTGATGCGAGAACTGGTGTCGTAGTGCTGTTTGCATATCAACATTCACTGTTGATTCATCAATTGTAGCAGTGGAGGTCTTGAGGCCCTCGAAAGCGTGTCGAAGTTGCTCCAAGTTTCGGCTGAACACAATTAAATGCTGTTGTCCTTTTGCCTGTTTCATCATCTCCTTAACGAAATTCGCAAGCTCGGGAACTCCATTCTGGAGGTATTCTTCGCATTCGTCGAGACCATCGAGAACAATGTAATTATGCTCAAACTGCAATAAGAGGTCATTCAGTAACCTCTTCCACGAAACTGAATGCTGTTCGTCGGATGGGCTGTTATGGTTCCTCCACGGCCTCGGGAGATAGCGAGGAATGGCTGCTCCTTGATGAATCAGCTGCCTGACGAAGGATCCATATACGCGGTTGATGTCGACTCCTCTTTCTTCCGATGCATCCATGAAGAAATAGCATAGGCTGCTACTTTGCTCCCCACCACAGTGGTCTTGAAGATCCTTAATGATCCTCGAACTGCTAGTTGTCAGATCATCATAATTCAAGTGGGCGCAGAAACACTCGTGGTCTAAATCCGATAGGGACACACGTACCATAGAACGGATTTACCACATCCAGCTGGAGTAGGACCATGAGTGATCGTTTAATCTCAGTACTGAGGGAGGCACTTACCAGCCCCCTTAATCCACAAGAGATTGTTGCGGCTAATCTTCCATTCCATGTATTGCTCCATGTTCAATAGCCAGTCGCCAGTAGCTGGAGCACACTTTTGGTACTCTTCTTCTTGTTTGGCAGATTGACTGCATCCGCCCAGCTGCTTGAGAAGCTCAGCTACCTTACGGCCTAAGACTGTTATTAGCGGTCTTATTGACTCTGAAACTCGGCTTACCCTCATCAGATTGAGCCACACTCTCTGAGAGTCTAGTAATATTCTTCTGAACACTAGGCGAAGACCGGGTGAGGTTCAATACCTCCATCATGCTCTGGCTAGACGAACCGTCAGAAAAGCAACGGGTGTTCCGTCACAAAGCACCTACGTATTATCGGCTGCTAATGCCAATTGCAGCTTGCTCTTGGTGGTCGCAAGGGTCTGTAACAATTCTTCCGCGTCTACAAGTTGCAAAGGCCACGCCAGAGCACGCCCCACACTAGAGGATTTCCCCAGTTTCAAGCTTGCTCTGAGGTCTTGCAATTGGACCAAGCACCTGCGGAGAGCGCCATCATTCCCATCCATTGTCTTCAAGGACGGCAAAGACGAGGCATTGTCGGACTCAATTGCCTTCACCAATTTCTGTGCGATAGTCCCAACACTGGAGACCTCGTCCA
Source organism: Aspergillus piperis CBS 112811 (assembly GCF_003184755.1). Taxonomy (NCBI): domain Eukaryota; kingdom Fungi; phylum Ascomycota; class Eurotiomycetes; order Eurotiales; family Aspergillaceae; genus Aspergillus; species Aspergillus piperis. The sequence goes on from NW_020291591.1 coordinate 1,724,710, forward strand.
GAACCCGAGAAATATCTTGGGGCGCATCTCGGACGCCCATGCGGTAGTCATAGCACACGGACACCAACTTACCACATACCTGGACGATGCCGATGAGGGTGCCTACAAGGCCAATTGGTTCAACCATATCAAGTGCGCACGAGCATGCAAATCAGAATCAAGGCTCCTTGAGGCAACATTCCACGGCAGGAGGCCACAGCCTTGAAGATGGCATTTGAAGTACGAGCTAGTGGACGGGCGCGACCCAGATTGGAGATAAACTAGTCCATACATGGACATCACGTGAAATTGTCTCACAAAGCTACAAACACAGAGACGGATAGATAGCTCGGAAAAGATGTGACTGCTCACTGATTAGGCCTTGAGCGCTCACTGAGCGGTCATCCGTGATGTGAGAATTCACCGAGAAAGCCCCGAAGTACCCTCAATGAAGCGGTGGTACCCAGAAGAGAAAAGCTACGATCATTTAAGAAGGCAAGTATGTATAGAATGATACAATAAAAACTTGACGTTAAAGAGCATACTAATACAATAGTGATACAGGTTTTCGCAACTCCAGAAATAGCACAAATGTGTAATTATACCCCCTCAACTTTCTCCCCCGGTGCCAACATCTTGATATAACGATGCTCTCCCGTCTCTAACACCGTAATAGGATCGTTAACCCGCAGCGTAAATTCTATACCATCAGTCAGTTCTACCCAAAAAGCCCAAACAAAGCAATAGACAGAAGCGAATACCTTTAACAGCAGGAACACACTGCATCCCCAAGCATGCATTGGTCAAATCCCCCACATCAATGCGTCTATACCTCTTCAACGTTCGATCCGGCTCCCTGGGGTGTCGTACCCCGGTATCAGGATCCACATTGGGTAACTTGCAACGGATAGTGCGGCATGCCGTGTAGATTTCGACCCCATCGCCAGAGGAATCTCCAATAACTATCCTCTTCCATTCATCCTCCACAAACTTCCCCGGCCCCTGAACAATCACATTCGCCCTAAATCGCCTCACACTCAACTCGGGAATCTCGTCCGCACAGTTGGCAGCAACGTCCCTCACGCTCGCCATGTTGAGTAAATGGATCGGATACGCGTCCGCGAAGCCAGTCACGGGCTGGAAGCCTATATTTTCTTTGCGAGGGGCGTTGCGGTAGATTTCTCGTCTGTGAGTGGTGCTTGCACGGAAGAGGGAGAGTTTTCTCCGTTGATGGGATGGGAGGGTGGTGTCGTATGTTAGGAGATCTTTCAGGGCTGCGGGGAGGAGGTGGGAGTAGTTGTGTGCGAGGGGGATGTCTTTCCAGATCTTGACGGGGGTGAGGGGGAATTGTGTTGTTGAGTTAGGCGGGGGGTCGAGGGGGATGGTGAAGGATGATTGGGATGGGAAGATGTGCAGAGTTCTGAGCAGGGTAATTAGGGGGTTGCGAGATGGTGGGAGGGGGTAGTGTATTAGCAGGACGCCGTTTGATAATGTCTCTGGATTTGTGGCTGAATATGTAGGTGACGATGGATCAGGAATCCAGATCTCTGGACGGAGGAGGGCAAGCTGTCGGAAATCGCGGTCTCGGAGGGTGCGGGCTGTCCAGGTTCCATTCGCGTCGTCATTCTCTTTCTCATATGTTGAGGTTGATGTGTTGGTGCTAGCAGTGGCAGGTTGTGGTGAAGGGAAGAACTCCGCAAAGCAAAACAGCCGATCATACTTCAACCCCGTCTCGATCACGTCCGCTGCCTCGAGTTCCACTCCCGCGCAGCTCTTGATCGGGTATGTGAACAGCGCTTTGATGCGCCAGGCTAGGAGCCCAGATTCAGGCTCCGCGGCGGTGCTGGGTACGTCGCGGGTGTACTTGGGTGAGTACTCATCATGCAAGTTAGAGCGCTGCGATGGTGAGAGACCCAGTCTGCGGCAGCCTTTTGGGGGCGGGGGTGTGGGGTTGAGGTAGGGGAGAAGGAGAAGAATGCAGAGGAGCATGGGGAGGGTGATGGATAGGATGATGGGGAAAGAGGTTAGACCATGTTGGATCGTTGTGGTGTTGCTTGTGAGGAAGTCTAGCATTGATAGTGAAGTATTGATAAAGCGTCGCTTGTGACAAGTTGCAAGGAATGATGAAGAACGTACTAGTGAATGTTTGCGAAATAAAAATTGCTCCCGAATACTCTCGTGTGGCCAGTAAATAAGAGTGTCAGTCGGGCCGGTGTCGGAATATGCCGATAGTGGGTCCTTCGCCGGCACCAAGGCTGCCTGTCAACTGGCGTATGCTTAGGCTATACACTCTTTGTCTCCGGGAAAGGTTTCCCAAGGGCTCTGTAGAAGCCACCTTGGAAGTCGTCTGGCTTCCATGCCATCTCAGACTAGCCAACAGATTTTCTTATTTCGCATACTCATTCGAAGTATAGTCGGCCCCATGCTCGATTTTGTACCAGAGAAATACACCACTCTACCTTATCCCTTCTGAAGGAGAATGAGAGATGACAAAACAAAACTAGAAAGGAGAAGGCACACTTGGTAGTTAATATATCATATCGGGGAACCTCTACCCATCTGTAGCAGATTTTTAACAGAGATTATATTTGAATATCTTATGGTCATAGTATCTTCCCGATTATTAAAGACAGATATTTAAGTACAAGCTCCTGAACGGGGTAAAATAAGGCTAGAAGGGGATTGAGTAGCTGGAAGTTAAGAAGGATGGGGTTCACCTTTATGGGACCAAGCTTGTGTATATGTATAGGGAGTATTGTCGAGATTTTATTGAATGTTACTGGGGTAGGGGTGGGTTTTTCGATTTGAGAAGAGGTGGACTGATGAGGTATAGCAGGCCTTGAAAGTTGCTGTTGATAGAGATTGAAGGGTATTAGTAGACTGTAGGAGCATAAGGCCACGTTGTTCGCTGGTTGTTGTCCTCGTATGCGTTCTAGGCGTGGTTATCTAGGAACCTGGATGGCGCAGAGGCCCGCTGGGAAGGCCTCAACCCAGAGATGTATGGCGACAAAGTGGAAACACGACTTGAGAAATGCGTGCTATAGGTGATTGAATAACGTTTGTCCTAGTAGTTGTCATGGGCTTAGCTACATAGTGAACACCAACTCGAACATAGTTCTCACTGCAACAAAGCATACAGTGGAGATATCTTAATCAAAATGTGTCAAAAGCAGCATATATGTCTACTGAAGAAACGATGCTTCCATCATTAAAGTCAAGGGGATCGTATGTGAATCCTTGTTGCATTATTGAGGTACCCGCTGATGATTATTACCCCAAAGCAGGAAACCGACTGTCAAATCGTACTGTAATCATCATAAGGGTTGATTGAACGTGCTCCGCAAGCTGAGAAACTCTGCACCATAACCAGAAGCTTTGATTGACTTCCCCTCATCCGAAAAGTTGAAGATGTAGGTCCACGGAGTATTCGGACAAATGTCATTTTATAAATCTTATCTAAAGCTCTGTATTATTATTATAGTCGTAATTCTTTTTCCTCCTTTTCATTTCTCACTAAAATGTTCTTATTGATTTTCTTACTCTCAACTTAGATCTTTGCATGTGGTGTTATGTGCGAAGCATGAGCTCTCACATCTTTCACGACGAGATGATCGAGATCATTTGTGTTAACAAAGGCTGGGTGTGCTTGCGAAAGGTCCGTGATCCCGACCAACCTCATGGCTGTCTCAAGCTCGGCTTGAAAGACTTGCATTACAATCACAACATCAGCAGCTACACTGAAAATCGAAAGTATAAACTGGACTCACTATCAAAAAGATGCTGGGGCCCTTTCTCTCCGTAGGCGAGGGAGTAAAGAAATGGCCGCCCAACAAGAACCGCCTTTGCTCCCAAGCAAAGTGCTTTCAGTATATCAGTGCCACGGCGGACTCCTCCATCAACGTAGACTTCTACCTGACTGAATATTGAAGGTAAATGCCGTTGCAACTCCAATAGTGTAAGTAGACCTGGAGGGGAGGTGTCGAGGTTTCGCCCGCCGTGATTGCTTCAGTGGTTGGTCAGTCTTTACAAGCCGGCCCAAATAGACTCGGTATCCGAGCAGAAATCAAATGACTGACCTCAGGACAATCCCACTCACACCGGCTTCTGCTGCTATCTGGGCATCCTCTACAGACTGTATGCCCTTGATGACCAGCTTTCCGGGCCATTGTACCTTCAGCCACGTGAGGTCATCCCAGCAGAGTGAGCTGTCAATGAACGACCCAGTAGTTCGAGTAAGACCGCTCCCCGCGCCATCTTCCCTTGATCGAGTGCCTGTCATTGGCATTGCTATCATCCCTTGTGCTTTTACCTTCTCATCGGCTTCACGTTTGCCAGCAACAGGTGCATCAATGGTCACGAACAAGGTGCGAATACCGAGATCCCAAACCCTACGCAAAAGTGATTCAGAAACTGTTCTGTTCTTAGCGACGTATAACTGAAAGAAAAAGACGGTCGCAGGGTAAGGGACGCCCGAGATAACGTCTTCAACTGGACTGGAGGCTGTGATAGGTACCTGCGCAATTTATCTCAGAGCAAATTAGCATGCGAAACGGGCTCGAGAAACAATTAAAGGGGTAATGGAACGGGAGAAGGAAGTTTAAAAGTAGTGTAAGTTGACAGAATCGTAGAGTTCGATTCATGTTCACCATGAACAACGTACACAGTGAAAGATGCCTCTGCTGGCAGCTGCCTTTGCTATGGCTTCCTCACCGATGGGATTGGCTAGCTGTGCCAGAGCCACTGGAGCAACAATGACTGGCAACGAGCATTCGACACCCTGGACTGTACATTTGGTGCTTACGTCCCGCACGTTGCGCAGCAACCGGGGCCGAAACCAAATGCGGTCATAGAGCACTCTGTTCGCTTTGAGAGACAGCAGATCTGTAGCTCCTGAGGAGTAAAACGTCCACGCTTTCTTCGAGAAGGTATCCTGCGCAACAATTTCAAAATCTCGGGCACTGAGAATGGTACTTAGAGGCGGCTTGAGTGCGGGCCGAGGAGCTGCTTGTCGGACAGAGCTGTTGTGCCACTGCGTGTCGAGAGAGGACCGATCGAGCTGACCGACAAGTTCGTTTGCAGTAAGAACCCTAGATATAAGATCGGGGGCGTGGACTTCATTGTAAGCCTGGGATGCGTCTTGTCCCGCATATCGAAGAATGGCTGACCCCAGACAACTTGATCAGCAGAGAAGGTTCCATCGATCTTCACCGACCGTTGAGCGAAATCGTTGGTTCGAGGCCACGCATGATCTTTAGACTTACCGTCACAGCCACCTGGGTGTTTTGGAGCAAATTTACTCAAATCCCAGACATCTCCATTAATCACAACCCAGCAATCACTGGGACTGCAATGTTGGGCAACTTCGCTCACAGAGATCTGCATGGTGCCAGCCATCCGTAAGCGCTGAAGGGAGTGGGGATACTGGGGAGAGGGAGTGGAGGGAGAGAGAGCTGAGGGAGGGGGTATTTACATTTTCTTTGTGAAGACAAGCCACTTGCTCCCATGCAGCAGTGGTTGCCGGCCGTTCGTCTATCACTAAAATCCGAGTGCATGTTCCAGTACTGGTGCATTTCCAAATTCCTTCATTACCCGACAGGATACCTCAAGAAGTTACGCAGGGACAGTGAACAAGGGTCAGGGCATCTACTAAATTAGTGTCACGCATTACGGCCAAGTCCTCCGAGCCAAGTGGCTAGCTTTTCCAAGAGCCAACCATCAAGAACAACAGGGTTCTCCTGCATATAGGTGCATGACAAGCAAAGGTCGTAATTTAGGCAGCCGTATTACCGCGTACTTAGCGCAAAGAGTTCATTCTGGACTTATCAACTCATCGTAGCCGCTACTCCTAGTACTAGTACCATGTACTTAGATAGCATGGCTCTGGTGACCAATGAAGTGAGAGTGTTGAGGAGATAAGGCCTAAGGCCCAGATTTGCGGATCCTTGCAACCTAGTACTGAATACCACCTTCCAATTCCCCAAAATGTGCTGTAGGGCTATTCGGACATATTACCCTTTTCTGGTTAGTTTGAAGACCGGGCCCGAAGTCAAGCAATATGTGAGTTGAGTAAGACCCCTAAAGCTCACATTAGTTACCCATGCTCCACGGTGCTGCCCGCTCACCCCACTCCAATCTTCCCTTCTCCATAGCTTTACCTGTCCCATTTTGCTCAGCCCACGGCTTCACCTTTACCTCAGTTCTACTCGAGGATATTCGACACTTTCTTTACTGTCATGGAGCCAGCATCAGAAGCGAACGAGCTTTCCGTCGTACCCAAGCAAGAGAACCACCGAGAAGGCCACCTGATTTCAGAGCAGGTAACCTCCGATCATGAAGTGGCTCTAACTGCCGCCCAAGACAAACTACACAACGCCGCTGTGGTGATATTTTGCATATCATGTATCACCTTCATAAGTTCATACTTAGGTGGGCTGGTTACCGTTTCTGTTCCGCAGATCTCCTCAGATTTGCATCTCAGCCCGGGCATGAAATTATGGTCTGTTATCTAGAACTTGCTGTTTAGCATAAAAGGCACGACTGACATATCCCGAATTCATATAGGCCAGTGTCAATGTACACTCTTGGTACAGGATGTACACTACTTATTTCAGGAGCAGTCTCTGATGTAGTGGGTAATAAACCAACCTTTCTGACTGGCTGCTTTTTACAAAGTGTCTTTTCGATGGCTTGTGGCCTTGCTCACAGCGGTACTCAACTTATTATTTTTCGGGTCATCTCTGGAATTGCAGCTTCTTTTTGCTTGCCTTCTGCTATGAGTATCATCACTGAACATTTTCCCTCTGGCAAATTCCGGAATATTGCGCTTGCGTTGATGGGCTCCGGTCAGCCTATTGGATTTGGAGTTGGGCTTCTTCTTGGGGGTGTATTTGCAGATACTGTAGGATGGCGCTGGGGCTTTTACAGTGCTGCCATAGCTAATAGCCCGGTGCTTCTTTTATCAACTCAACAGCTACCTGGAAAAATCAAGCAAGAAGGTATCATATGGCGTCGTCTTATCTTCGGCATTGACTGGGTCGGAGCTCTGGCTGCCAGTGCTGCGTTGGCTCTACTATCTTATGCCCTGGCGTACGTATAAGACCCAAACTAATATGAATGTATGCTGACATTATTTTCTTGTTTCTATAGGGTCATAACTGATGACGTATCCAAGATCCATGATGCTACTACGATTATATTCCTTTGCCTATTTGGTGGCCTAATAACCTTCTTTATCTTCTGGCAAAATCGACAGGAAAAGCATTCCAGACCCACTTTAATCAAGAATTCATTATGGAAGAAGGTCGGATTTACATGCATTTGTATAAATGTTTTTATGATCTGGGGTGCTTTCAATGCCTTTGAACAGATGGTTAATTTCTTCTTTCAAGATGTACAACAGCTGTCTGTACTTGCAACATCAGTGCGGTTTATTCCTGTTACTGTCATGGGCCTACTTACTAGTCTTGCTACTGGTATGAATCTACGCTCAGCACTCGCAAGATGATAAGCTTACTCACCAGCCCTACTACAGGTATATTCCTACATCGGGTACGCGCAGACACTCTGATCAATGGGGCTACGATTCTCTCATCACTTTCACCCCTGTTATTAGCTCTAATTGACCCAACATGGATATACTGGCGCTGTGCATTCTTTGCCATGTGTCTCAATCCAATTGCAGCTGATGTGCTATTCACTGTGTCGTCACTTATTATTGCTGGCATGTTTCCTGCTGAGACTCAAGGCCTTGCAGCAGGTGTCTTTAACACAGTATCACAATTCGGCAGGACTATTGGACTGGCACTGGTTGCATTAATTGCTAACAGTGTCACTGAGAAGGATTCCACATCAGACAATGATAGTCCGGGAGCCTTGATGGTGGGCTACCGGGCATCCTTCTGGTTCCTGTTTGCAATGAATTTCGCCAGTCTAGTGGTTAGCCTAATCGGGTTGCGGAAGATTGGTAATGTGGGCCGGAAAGGGCCGCCGGACGTCTGAAGATTGGTGTGAGGATCAGCCTCTTATGATATCCGTCTAGTTTTACACATGGATCAACCATAGGGAGATTTTGGAATGTTACTTCGCAGAACTGGCTACATACAAATCGGGAATGCAATTATAATCTCTCGACTGTATTGTTATACCTCCTCTTTGGTTTCGCCTTTTCCTTTCCTCATTTTCCTGGGAGCCAATAGTTTTACTCTAGGCGTGCCCTCGTGTAACTTTTTTTTTTCTCTTTGATTTGTTTTTTATTACATAATCCAGACTGAAGGAGATCTCCTAGATGGAAATGTGCTCATGAAGGCCTTAATAGTGCTATCTAATCTTTCAATATCCTGCTCATTGAGCGCTCCCACCACCTCAATTTCTCACACCACCTATGGCGTAGTTTTATAGCCTTGGCGCCACGGCACCATGTTCCGTTGGTGGCACGAATGCCTCAAAATAATCGTTCAGAGCTGAAGCACTCGCTCGTCCATCAGTGAGCTCTAAGATACACCCAACATACCCATCGGGGCGTACGACGACTATACCACCCCTGTCCGCATCGAAGCCCATCTTGCGGTGAGCGTTACTCTCTGCAATCTCAGCTACCCGCGACGATTCACGATCATCCGCATAAACGTGGTGTCTATAGCAGGCGAAATAGTACGGAAGTCTCTCCTGGATCTCAATTGTTGATCGTGGTGCATGAAAGACAATCGAAAAGGTGAAAAATGGGGAGTGGGGATTGTGTCTCCCCTCGTAAGAGGTATCGATGTCCTTCCGCTGGTATCGGTGGAAAATGCTACCCTTGGCCTGCAAATGGTCGGCGAGATCAAACATCGCCTGCGAGGTGGTTACGGGGTTGCCCGCAAATATGTAAATCCGATAGCTACCGTTGAAAGGGATTTCCTGTTCCAGGTAGACTGGATGGGCATCAATAACTCTTGTTACGGTTGCGGTAGGTAAGCTGCGACCCGGACGTAGGGTTGTTGTGTCGGTCGAGCAAATTGTTGAAGCCCAGGTCAGGCTGTTGGCGGGATATTCGACACCGTAACCACTCGTCAAGAGCGAGTTCTGCTTGAATACCTGGACAAATTCCGAGCTCGGAGCAGAACTATTACCGCTAATGGGCCGATGAGAACTAAACAAGTTTGCGTATGTCGCATCGAACTCAATCAGCTTTGCTGCTGCGAGCTTCCTTTCCCCTTCGTATGTTTTCAGAAGGGAGCGGCGGAGAAAGCCAGCTTCAACTAGGTGCAGTTTCCACGCAAGATTGTGTGCATCTAGGAAACCATAGTTCATACCCTGACCGGCTTTGGGCTGTAGGAGATGAGGCTGTTAGTTTAAATATTACTTCTAGCGTCTAGGCGTCTATCAAATACTTACACTGTGGGTATGGCATGCGTCTCCGCCAATAAAGACTCGCTCATCGAGCGAATATTTTGCAGCGAGTCCTTGTCCAATTCGGTATGCAGAGTGCCACTCCACTTTTTCCCACTCCACTTTATATGGAGCAAGAATTTCATTGGCCACCTGCTGGATCTTGGGCACAGTCGCAAATGCGAGAGGTTCCTCTCCATCTTTGGGATAGATCTGAGCATAAATACGAACTCGGTTGTTTCCGTGAGGAATTATCATAGCTGACCCTTTGGGCGAATGGACGGTACATTTAATCTGAGTAGTAGGATTATTAGCCATTAATTTCAAGTTTCGGTGATATAAAGGAGAATATGTACCTGAATATCTGGGAAGTCGCTTTTTACCACCCCATCAATGACACTCCATACATGGATTGTTGGATCTTTCGACAACATCGGCACCCCAAGAAGATCTCTCACTCGGCTTCGTGCTCCATCTGCACCGAACAAGTATTTCGTTCGTACAGTCAATCGCCTTGTACCGTCAGCGCTGACGAGATCCACTACCAGTGGGTGGTTGGAATATTCTCTGCACGGGTCTTTCCTAAACCCTGCGATGGTCCACGTCCTCTCGACCTCAGCCCCTCGTTCCCTTAGATCATCCAGGAATACCTTTTCAATCAGGCCTTGGTGGATAATAGTAGAAAATGGATGTCTGGTATCGATGTAGTCAGGATAACTCTTCGCCGTTCCCGTGCGTCGAATTCCGGGCCCGTCCTTAGAAGAATCCCAGAATGCAACCTCGTAGATTCGGCCTGGGTTATAGGACATGATGGCACGTTTGAGATCCAGATTTTGCAACACATCGAGAGTCCGCCCCTGGATCCCACTGGCGCGCCCAGTCTCTGTCGGCCCGGACCGTTGGTCAATGTGCTTGATTTTGTAAGGTCCCAAGCGCAAGAGGCATGCTGACATCATGAGCCCTACCGGGCCAGCGCCTACAATAACGATATCGTAGCATTCGGCCATGGTTTAAAATTCTTTTGCGTTCTTTGTATACCCTTCAAGATCTAGCTAAAATGAGAAGCTTCTGAGTGATGGTCCAAAGATACCCAAGGTGATTAATATGGTCTGCCGAGCCAGAAAGAGAAGTGGCTCTTTAACTTCCTATGATGTTGAGAGACTCCTCCAAAAAAAGAAAAGAAAAGAAAAACAGACACATTACAGGTTGTCAGACGAAAGCATTGCAATAGCCGTCCCCTTGCCATCGACCCCGCCGGATTATGTGTGCCACTTGCCCCAGCAAGTCTTCGACCGGGGGTTTACCATTCCCGACACAGCAAGGGGCGTAATCCCTACTCATGAAAACCTCCGAATCTCCAAAAGTGCAACCGAGGTGGAGTACACACACACTGATGACGCGTCAACAAGCCAAGAAAGGCTATGGAGACAGGGGAAACCCCGGCCCCTGGAAAAGACGCCTCCGTCACCTAGCTTGCCATCATTGAATTTGGAAATCTGAACCCAATGACACTTCTGGGCGGAGACTGATAGAGGTTGTTCAGGGCTACTGACCCGATTTTGTCGCCATCGGATAACGCGGCATACTGTAGTGTGGCGACTGAGGTGGAGTCGTCGCTTTCTTTCGGAGCTTTGGGGTAGGTCCCCTCTCCCTGTCCCAGGCTGCCGCGGCTGGCATCTCCGATGCTGCAGATACTAAATTGTGGGAAAAGGAAGGGATTTCTACTAAGGGATGCTGAGGCCTACGGGACCCGCTGGGCGGGCCATGGTATCCATTAGATTCTACAATCTGTTTTCATACAATGACCATGAGGACAAGTTATTGTTTTGGTATTGTACCGATATGTGAATTTGCACATTGGTCGTAGATGGGGCTTAGCTACCCATCTTCTTCAACCCTGTTCTTCATCGGTGTTCTTCTACTGATAAGCAGATGGGCCACCCTGCAATTTCACAAGTTCTACAATTATGTGAAGTGACTTACCTCGGCCTTGGATGCCACAAATAGAAATGTGCTATAGCCCTCGCAGAACCTCTGGACAGTGAGCGGCCTCCGGATCGGCGACTACCGCTTTAGCGCAAGTTTGTATTCGCTGCAATATAATCTAGGGTTCAATGCAGGCCATTACACGGACTCCGGGTCGGAGTCCGGAACGGAATCCTTCAAGGGGAGTCCCACCTCGCAGTCGCCGAACCGCTTCTAGGCCCTCCCATTATCTATAAAGAAAACGAGACGCGGGATGCTTGCATACGGGTCAGCCATTATCTGCGGCCCGAGGAGGGCCGCACCACTAACTTAATCGGAAAGTAGTACGGTGGCTGATGCCCCTCTCGGTTACGGGCGGCACAACAAAGCTTATCATAACCAGCAAACTTGGCGTACTTTTGTAGACCCAGCCGTGCTAAAGTCTACGACTCATTCCAGTAGCGCTACAGCTAGCACCAGTATTCGGACTTATCAATTGACCGGCGCTTTATCGGGTACAGTATCGAAATGAGACATATCATCACGTAATTAGCATGTAATCTTGATGTAACCTTTTCTGTTGTTGGAAACGGTGCGATAAGAATTCATATTGAAGTAAAGTACCTTATTTTCTTGATTATATAAAGTATGAACTATAAATAGATATACTATACTACCAAAAATGTATAATCAACAAAGCCAGTAATAATACTTACCAGTAGTAATTACGCCGAAAATCACTCGAGTGAGGACCGAGGCAAACGAATAGAAGGCGTACACGATATAGAGTAAAAGGTAAGTACGCAAACTTCACTAGTCTCTTGTTCACAACCACCAGCATCAAGGACGGTCGTATCACATGGCTCACTACTACTAGTGACACATGGTGTGAAACCAATATTCTCGTAAATAATTAATCTTGTACAAGTTAGTATGCTTGGGAAACAAATCATACTTCTTCATAACCGCGTGCACGCACTCAACGTTTTGATTGATGGATTTTTTTTACCCTTATCCTCTGCTGCAGCACAGCCAGGGGGGTGCTTCTGCTAAAACGCCACGACCAGCACGACCGTCGGACAAGGGAGATTTGTGATCAATGGAACCCTTGTAATACATGCAGTAATTACCGTAATCACCTATGAGTGAAGCGTGCCTACTAGGTAGTAATTTCTCACCGGTGCTATTCGCAAACTCCACCGACCAATCAAATAGCTTGTAGCCAAACCTGAACGCCCTCGAGCGAAATGTTCAGCGAGAACAATGCACTAGAGCAGAAGACGGTGTAAGACACGAGTAACCCGAGAAGGGCAATTGTTCAATTGATGCCGTCATACACTACAGAAACTCAGATACGCATTGAACTTCCTATTCTATTCATATAAACGTACAAGACCCAATTAATAAATGAACTCCTATGGTATTGTCTCTGGTATAGGTTTCAGGAATTGTGGCATGGTCATTTCTCCTTTCATATCGGATGCATCTGAGGGATTTGCACCTAGGAAGCCGCATGAAGCAGGACGGTGTAATCTCAACTATAGCCGAAAGACCTCACGTAGTGCAGCTCCTAGTCCTCGAATAGCCTCCTGCATTGTATCTGGAGGAACGCTTGCATAAGTCATACGGAAGAAAACCTTCTCCATACAACCCACTTTGTTCTCAGGCAGAAAGGCACTACCAGGGATGACCAGCGTACCGTGGTTGATAGCACAGTCATATATCTCCTGTTCAACCGCTCGAGCAGACTTCGACAACGCATCGGGATGCTTTTCCCAATCAACATATATCCAGAGCTAGATTGTATCAAGTTAAAACCAAAGCCTCTTAGTGTAAAGTAAAGGTACTGTATGAGGAGTATTATACTCACAAAGAATCCTGCGCGTGGGGGAGTCCAAGATGTGATCTCGCCTGGCAGATGTCGCTCGCAGAGATCTAACATAATGTTGCGTCTCTTGCTATACTCACTTTGCAACTGGTTGAGCCATCTTTTGAACCCAGAATGGCCCCAATAATCATGCAGAAGCTTGAATATGGCGAGCTGAGAGAAACCGCTCGGATTCTGCACGGAAACTTCATGAGCGCGCACGAACCGTTCGATTATTTGTTCCGGCGCAGTGACCCACCCCATTCTGGCTCCGGGCGCGATAATCTTGGAGAAAGAATCCATCCGGAGCACCCTTCCATCATTATCGATGTTGAGGTAGCTAGGAAGAAGCGTCCTGTCAACAAGTTCTGCGGAGTTTGGTCGAATAGCCGAAAGGTCGGTATCTCGTTTCTCCTCGGATGTTGGGGATGTATACGGTGGGAATTGAATGTAGTAGTAGGGATCATCCTCCAATATGAGAAGGTCGTGCTTTTGTGCGACCTTGTAGATGTCTCGTCTTCTGTCAGTAGGCTGGGTCGCTCCCGACGGATTTTGACCGCAAGGAATAATGTATAGGAGCCGCGGCTTCTTTCCCATTTCCGCGTCTTCGCTCCAGTTGGAGAGAACTTCGTCGAGATGGGCAGGAACCATTCCAAAATCGTCCATTCGAATGCCTGCAAATTTGAGGCCCATTGGTAAAGCTGTTTCGTAGACGGTTGGGTAGGTGTACTCCTCCACTAGAAGATAATCACCTGGCTTTGTAAACATTCGGAGAACGATATCAAAGGCAGAGGTATTCCCAGCTGTCAGGATGCATCTCCAGTGCTTATACGGCGGGTCATGGATGATCTTAAAACGAGATTGATTAATTAGCTCAGGAGACACTGGAAGACGGAGGCCGAATCTGGGTATGTATATACTACCTTGACATGCTCAGAGAGAAACTCCAAGAGCTGTGTAGATCCAGTACCCTGACCATATTGTAATGCAATCGCAATATCGTATATGCTATGTCCATTCTTGCTGTCATGCTTGCCAGCGTGAATTTTCGCAGTTGCCTTTGAAGCCATTTTGCCATCCGCGGTCTTCGGTGGTTCGGACAATGGAACCTCGAAGTCCATACCATAGAAGGGGAAGTAGTCAGTCGACGGTGCGCCAGGGCCAAGTGATCGTATTTCTACCACTAGCAGGCATCAATTCATTTGTTGATCAAGATGAGCGGTATACTACTTACCCGACTTATCGAGAATTTGGTGCATTCCCTGCATAACGGACTTCTACACAGGAGCGTTAGCTTCTCGTGAGTCCAGCGAATAAAGTCTCAAGTAGGTTTACCTTTCTCAGCTGGCTTTCCCGGCTAAAGAGGCCTGAATAATGCGTATATCTGATGTTAACCAAAGTATAAATGCCCTCCGGGCGTGGTAGTTCTCACCCTTCCAGTCTGGCGCCGCTGGGGCGACAGAAGGCTGCCCCAAGGGCGCGGGAGAAGAGGAAGTAGTAACGTTAAGCTCTGCCATATTGAGAGAAGTTGGTATGCCCTTTGACGAGGTTATGTTGCGATACGCTCTTGATTTGAAATTGGCTTGGAAGCAGGAAGGTAGGCAATAGCAACAACAGTGCGTATTATAGCACAATAATTGGTCCGGGTTCACCGTTGACATGTGCTCTTCTTCGAATTTTTGCGAGCCGCTGGGAGTATGAGTAGTGCTAGTGCCCCTTTCCTGCCAGATATCACTAATTACCTTCCAGCTAGCAATAGGCGGTTGAGTTCCTTATCTTTCAATTGAAATACAATCGAGAGGAAATATGTGTCAAGACAAGCATCAGGGTAAAAAGAAAAAACAAGGCTTGCCACCTGATGCTACCATATACGTGGAAAAAATGTGGTAATATAACAAACGCCATTTCAACTTGGTGTAATAGCATGTAATGACACAATATCAAGAAAGTTCCGGTGTTTGCTCCATCCTCATTTCTCCTTCCCCTCCCAGAGGCTTGCATGGTGCATAATGCATGATGCATGCACGCTGCGCCACCCATTAGCTGAGATGTAACATGGCCAAAAATCTCCGAATCTTGATTGTATCCTGAGATAGCTCACGATAGGCCTCTGGAGATGGTTTATAAATTTGGTCCAGGAACAATGTCTCCGACCCAGTATCCCAAGGCATCGTTCAGCTTCAGCGTTCCTGTCGCATCGCTCGATCACATTCATCTTCAAGTTTAGTTTACTTTTGCTTACCTGCCTTCTGAAACTCCCCACTATCTGGGCATCATGCGTTACAACGGCGTAACCGGCGATTCATCCAAAATCCCGGCCAACTTGGCGGTGATTAAAAACATCAATCCAAACTACACCGGGTTTGACTACATCTCCTGGTATCTTGGCAATGCTCGCCAAGCTGCCACCTACTTTGTCGCTCATTTTGGCTTTCGGGTTATTGCATACAGCGGACCAGAAACTGGATCGCACCTGACAACTTCCTATGTTGTTGCCAACGGTAACGCTCGCTTCATGCTGACTGCTCCAGTGACTGGGCCGCAGAATATCCCCTCCGACAAGGATGTTTCCGAGAAGGACCGTAGTCTGATGACCGAGATCCAAGCACACTTGGTCAAGCACGGCGATGGAGTTAAGGACATCGCCTTCCAGGTTGACGATGTCAGGGGCGTGTGGGAGCATGCTGTTCAAAACGGGGCTACATCTATCTAGAAGCCAACTATCCTTACCGATGACAAGGATGGGGAAGTTCTCTGTGCGACCATTAAGACTTACGGCGATACAGCTCACACCTTGATCAATAGATCAAATTACCGAGGAGTTTTCCTTCCCGGCTTCCGCTCAGTTAATGATATGAACGCTCTGAATGAGTTACTGCCAAAGGTGGATCTTATTGAAATCGATCACTGTGTCGGAAACCAACCCTGGAATGGTCTTGACGGAATTGTCAAATAGTAAGCATATGCAGTCGACCACCCCTTCCTCAACGCCTTGTCTCCCGTCTCGTGGCACTCTGATACTTTCAACATGGCCTGCTGATCACCGTATCCGTTCAGTTACGAAGATGCCCTAAACTTCCACCGCTACTGGTCTGTGGATGACAAGGATATGTGTTCCGACTATTCCGCCATGCGATCCGTTGTTGTGGCATCGCCTAACAATGTGATCAAAATGCCGATGAACGAGCCAGCCACTGGTTTGAAGAAATCTCAGATCGAAGAGTGAGTTGCCGTTAAGAGAGAAATTTGAACAGATAGACAGCCCCTTCTTCGTCTATGAAACAAAACATATCCAGGAAATCTGACTAACCATCATAACTATTTCTAGATTCGTGGACTACTACGGTGGCGCAGGCTGCCAGCATATTGCTTTTCGAACCAACAACATCATTGAAGCCGTTGAAAACCTTGCAAGCCGTGGTGTAAGCTTTCTTTCCATGCCCAGCAGCTACTACGTCAACATGCGTGAGCGACTAGCTTTGAAGAATGTCAAACTTGCCGAAGATATCAACCTCCTGGAGAAATACAATATCCTCATCGACTTCGATGAAGGGGGATATCTTCTCCAGATCTTCACGAAGCACGTGGGCGACCGTCCAACTGTCTTCATGGAAATCATTCAGAGAGAGAATTTTGATGGCTTTGGAGCTGGGAACTTCAAGAGTCTGTTCGAAGCTTTTGAGAGGGAACAGGCGTTACGCGGGAATCTATGAGCTTTCTTTGGAGATAGTGCACGAGCTTTTCCAAATGCCTTTGAATACATGTGATTCCTTGCTGTATCGGTTTCCGGCTTTTCTGTTGATGCAAAAATGATATCTGGTTAGAATGATTTATGTATGCTGATGGGAAGTAGAATGGAGGGTAAATGGCGCATTCTATGAATATCCAAGTTCCAAGTCTCCAATGGTTTTTTGTCTCGACCTTGGCGACCTGACAAAGAGTTCAGGACCTGAGCAAGAATAGTGCGGCCGAGGACGAAAAGAATGATATTAAGTACATTCGGTATCTTCACAGCAGTCGATTTGATGCTATCCGACGTAGTATATATTCAATGGTAGTATGAGTCCATAATCACATTTTTTCAGGAGTTTCGCCAGTATTGCCACTATCCCGACCCCTTTAGTACCTTACCTCAACATTGTTATATTACTATGGTCACCTCAGAGAGAACATCTAAATAAATGGAAGATAGCTATTTTGAGCACCCCGTAATTGCGTGTACCGACTTAGAAGTCGTGAAGAATATAATTTTCGTGCATAACCAAACCAAATCGAACAACTAAGATAGCTGCTACATATCAAATTTACGGCAACATCATCGTGAATACCTTCGTCCTCCGTCGATCGATCTCTTGGATAACCTTCTCGCCATTCTCGGCCCACTTTTCAAATACCTGCCCAACCAAATACTCAATCCTGTCCTCTTCCTCTTCGCTCAAACTCTCCTCAAATGTCTCTTTCACCGACGAGGCTCTTTCCCTCCAAACCGTAAGCTGTTCCTTATCCCCTTGAATCTCACACGTCCGAGCGACTGCCTCTATGGCCTCCAGTGCTGGTAAAGAATTTTCTTCTGTCAATGTAGCCCATGTCTCAACAACACGACGTTGCATAGCACTGCCCTTCATTAACTTGGGGCCGCCCTGTGACACAAGTATACTTCCCAGAATAGCGGTTGCGCGGAGTGACTCTGGACTATTCTCGTCTGTACTCTCGGTAATCGTCTTCAACGCCTGCCTTGCAAGTGCTTCTGCCGTCGTGTGGTCCCCCAGTCCCTCGTATGCCCGAGCAAGCCCAATGTCCAATTGAGCCATTATCATTCGTTCGGGCACGGTATCCTGTCGCACTCGCTGCAAGTAGCGGTCTTTACACTCAAGGCTGAGTACCAAAGCATCCATAAAATTCCCCTGTAAGCTAAGCGTATCTCGGAGGCGCAAGGAGGTCCGCAGTGTGCGCATGTCCATCGTCCCTAGCAACTGAGCTAAGATTGAATGCGTCTTTTCGTAAATATGCTGGGATTGTTGCCAACATCCTGCTCTGCTCAATACAGTGGCAACATCTTCAATGATGGATACTATTCCGAGGAGAGAGGAAACAGTGGACTTCTCAACGTCCCAGGCATCCTCATACGCCTTGCTCATAATGTCAACTACAAGCGATCCTGCCGAGCGATATTGCCCCATTTCCATATAGGCCAAAGCAAGATTTGTACGGCAGCGTGCCACGGTTTCTCCAAGAGGCTCTGCCTGCCTCTGAACCTTCCCCAGTGCCTCAGAAGCCATGCTCAAGGCGGGAGAATATCGCCCCTGCTCAAGTAAAACCAAGGAGCACCTGACCATCACGTCTGATTCCAGCCATTCCATCTGACTGCGCCCGTTTACAATGGTCAGCGACTCCAGATATTGTTCTTCTGCCTCAGCAGCCTTCCCAAGCAGCCTGTACACGAAGCCAAGCGTCCGGAAGGCTGATAGAGCTACATACGGCAGTGTCTCGATTCGTGGTCTTACTAGGCGTACCGCATCGCGCGCCATGTGCTCTGCCACGTGAAGATATTCGCACCGATCAATCCCGCAGTCAGCAAGTCTACCTGCGATATTCACCATGCGATCGAGGTTGCCCTTGTGGCTCACATCCTCAGCCTCCAAAGGGTACTCGAGATTAGTGTACAGGCTTGGCCTTGCTTCAGCATGCCGTCCTTGCTGGATGAGGTTCAATCCGAGTTCGAACTGGCTTAGACAAGCGGGTACACTCCCGCGGCCTAGTTGACGTTGATTCATTTGTGCGACCTTTGTCCGAAGAGGCTGCGCCGCCAGGCACATATCCCATTTCTCGTAAAACTCGGCTAGATTCCTCATCGTGGCGACGGTTGACTCTTGGTCACCCACTTGTCGGATGTAAGACTTAACAGACTGAACTAGGAGAGGCTCAGCTTCAGCATGTCGGTTCAGGGCGACCAAGGCTTCTGTCAAACCCGTGATGGTATCAGTCTCTATGGGAGAACCTGTGGTCTGAGATTCTTGCATCCGCTCTAGAGCTTTCTGAAACACAGCAGCGGCGGCGGCTGGCTTGCCCTGATCCTGCAGGAGACCCCCAGAATGTACCATGGTCATGATTTCACCAAACTCGACATTTGTACGCATAGCATCTGTTGCCCAATGCTGTAAAAAGGCCTTTGTGCACGCAGCTGCTGTGGCTGCTGCGTAATCCTGCCAAACCTCATTTCGGTGCGAATCTGCATAATCACAGACTCCCTTAATGACCAAGCTGGGGAAGAAGCTACTAGTATAGGTACCGGCGCCTTCTATTTCCAAACCGATGATGCCTTCGCGCTGAGCAAGTTCGTCACGCTGCTTACCAGACTCCATGGCGGCACGGCCGAAGCCCATGCGACCCACGTGAATAGCTGGCCACGGCCCTGTTTCGGTTCGTTCTGAACCATCTGGTGTTTGCGGACACATAACAGTCCTTTCCCTACGCACCAGGTTATCCTCATCGCATCCCAAGTCACAGCAGGAAGTCTTGAGTGCATCAGCGCATACATTTTCGTCTGAGCACTCGCCACATGTGGATGGTTCACGGTGACGATGAAGATATGATGATTGGAAGAGCTGGTCCGACTCACGACCAGGATACTGGTAATTTGGTCGGTGCTGCAAGGCCTGTAGCCAAATTTTTGCTTCTTCCTCGAGGTGTTGTAGATGGCGGTCGGTCTCCAGTTTTCGCAAGATAGACTGGATGGACAAGGCAGGTACGCCACCTCCAACCTCACCGTCGGTGTGCTTCGGCTCTAAGCCACTCGGATACTGTCGCCCAAAATCGAACTCCAGCACTCCTTGACTGAAGATCACGTCTCCGAGGAAAATATCCCGTTGCTGGTTTGGATCCGATGGAACGCCACCACAGATTCCTACGACCAAGGTGAGATCAATACTGGGAAAGCTAGTGCGCAAACCCCTAACTGCCCCAGTCGCACTGACCTTGCCCGTATGCGGCATATGCGCGACCACAACATTGTGTGTGCCGATAACACCGGTAGTGTAAGCATTGGGATCACCAGGAGCTTTGCTGTAAACCTCTTCGGTATCCTCCCAGTGATGGTCAAGAAGCGCGATCACTGCATCTGCTTCTCGGGGAAGAGCACAGACAATGGCGATCTTAAAACCATGACGATCGCGAGGGGGACGGGTCACCACAGTCATATCCTCAGCATGGGGCAGATAATAAACTTGTCCTATAAAGGGGATGTATCAAAATCATTCAAGTTTGTAGGTCGATAATGTGTGGGGTTCTTGGATGATAGATACAGAGAAGCAGATAGATCCATTGTCGATTGTATCGAGGGGCAGGGGATGCTGAGCGGCGATTTAGCGCACGAGGGTCCCACCTTTAAATGAACTAAGCTGTCAGCCGAACGAGATCGGCGCGGAATCTTCTATAGCACCAATGAGAGAGACAAGATGGATCGGCAGCACCTCAACAAATGTCTCCTCGGGTTATAAGCGAATAGGAGTGAAAGTACCAAGGGAAATAGCGGGTAGCTGACCAAATTTCATCAATTGAAAGGCGGTTCACTTCATTTCTCGCAGTTCAAGACTTGCCATTCCCACTTATCGGCAATTCCGAGTTTGTTGTGCCGCCGTTTCAGGCTTCCGACAATTGGCTGCAACACGAAATGCATCGGACTCGTCTTACCCTGGGCTCACCAACGACAGTTTCAGCTAGGATCATCCATTTAGATGGTTACACGAGGGAGTGCAGAGTCACTCGCGATAATCAGCCTCCAAATCGTGTTGTAGCTTCTCGAGGTGCTTTGATCGTTCTTTGATAGTTCCGTATCGAATTGGAGAGGTATCGTGGGCCCTGGGATTCAAACTCGCCTGATACTGAGATGTGTTACCATAAGGAGATGAGATAGAATGGAAGTATAGGTTCACTCAGTAGACGGGTGATATTGGCGATGCAAACTATCGGACAGACGCACTTTCTGCTTCTCTATCTGTTGACCTTTCTCTTTTTCATGTAAACTGACGGGTAAATCAACTCAGCATAGGAGAGATTGAGTAGGATGGTTGTGAGGAGTTAGCTACAACAAAGGTGTCCCGCCTATAGTCTGTCCTGCAAGTGACCTGCCGTGAAAATAGCCAATCTCGGCAGGTGTGGATGAACATTACATTGGATAGCAAATGTGCCTCCCAGCACTACATCCACCCATACTTGCAACTTCACAACATCATCTCCTCCCAAGCAGCATACTACATCCCCAGCCTCACCACCAACCCCATTTACGCCCCAAATCCCATCAATACATCGCCCACCCCCCGCTCGCAGAAACAACCTGCCCAGTAACCCACGAAGCATCCCTCCCCGCCAACCAAGCCACCACACTACCAATCTCCCCCGTCGTTCCCAACCTCTGCTCCACCGGCGTTCCAGCTTTCTGTGCCTCCACAATTTCTTTCGGAATTCTACTCAGCAAATCACTTGGCACCGGCCCCGGCGCAACAGCATTAACCGTCGTCCCATTCCCACCCAACGCGGCCGCCCAAGCGCGCGTGAACCCCTCAATCGCCGCCTTGGACGCAATATACAGACTTATCCCCTTGAAACCATACCTTGCCCCAACCGAACTCAAGTTGATAATCCGGCCGTGACCCTCGGGTGGGAGATACGGTAGCACGGCCTGGGTCATGAGCATGGTGCCGCGAACGTTGAGGTTGAAGACGTTGTTGTAGTCGTCTATCGTGATTTCGGTGAGGGGATTGACGATTTCGATGCCGGCGTTGTTGACTAGGATGTCTATTTTGAGGGGAGTTGGGGTGGTGGGATAGGATTTGAGTTCGGAGATTAGATTTGAGGCACCAGTGGATGTGGAGAGGTCGGCTTGGATGGTCCATGTTTTGGGGTTGTGGGGGAGTTGGGTGATTTTGGTGCCGAGGTCGGTTATGGATTGGGCGCTGGTGGGGGAGACGTAGGTCATGCAGACCTGGGGTGTTTTAGTTTATCTTGTATGATGTAGGGAAGGGGTTGTGTATTTGTGATGGCTTACATTTGCACCGCGACGTGCAAGTTCCCAGGCGATGCTGGCTCCGATGCCGCGGGATGCGCCGGTCACAATGGCGAGCTTGCCATGAAGTGGGAGAGTGAATTCGAACGACGATGTATCCATAGTTTACGCGGAGAATTAAGAGGTCTCATGAAGTAGTCGATCGTGGGTTGTTCAGTTAATGACCTTGTGTGCTTGGGACATATATAGTAGGACATTCTATCTGGTATGAGACAACGGCTTACGCTGTGCCATGATGTCATTCCTCGGGTATAGGATATAAGTCAGTAACTCCGAAGCCATAATCCTCTAGACACATCCATTACACATTGGTCAAATGGACATTAGCCAAACCGGTGCTGTTAATCAGGGCGTACTGTAATAGTTGGGCAATGGTAAGGTGGATCTGGAGAAAACCGATCAACCTACTATAAGATATTGTCTTACTTATTGCACAGTGGCATTGTTACCCACTACATTGCATTGCACAATAAACTTGTTTTGGACAGGAACTGAAAAGAGCGAACAAGACGAAGTATGAGGAACAAAACGAGCCTAAAGTGTATCAAAAAACAAGTGTCGAATTCATGCGGGCGCTGGAAGATTTCCAGGTCATCACTTGCTAATTACACCAATACGAACAAAACTTTAAGCCAATGCAGAACCAACATATACTGTCGAGCTAATCACATAGAGTCATTGATTCATCGGTGTCCTCTGGTCGTAACGATCCCCAGACCGACATGAGCACGTCATCGTCACAATCATTCCCGTGTCTCAATAGGAAGCTTTTTCTCGTCGTTCACAGAATATCGCAGGTTCCAGATACCTGGGTCTGTGGTGGGCTGACAGGCACAGTCACTTCACCAGCCACCACAGTGCTGCTGCCATCAACTCCCTGGAAAGAGCAGAATCCGCCTCCGACAGAGGAAATCTTGGTAATTGACAGTGGGTTGGCTGTTGATGAAAAATATTAGATACAGGTCTTTCAAGGCCAGGAGGAATAGTAAAAAAGCCAAAGACATACTGATTGCATGAGTCGTATCATCAGCTGGGAAGCTTTGAGAGAACGAGGAACCGTCGGCGCCCCAGAAGGTGATGGCGACTTCGAAGGTTGAGCTATCAGTGGGAGCGGCGCTGGACAGAGCAGCGAAGGTAGAGCAAGCCGCGGTGATGAAAGAGGTCTTCATTTTGATAGAATGCTTTGTTAGAATTGGTATGAGATGTTTTCGAAGAGGCTTCTTGTCAATGTGAAGTTGAGAAGATGCTGGTTAGAGGGTTGTGTTGTTTCTCAAGTGACCTGGAGAGACGAAGGCATTTATATGTTTTCAGTCGCTCCTGCTCGCTCAATAGAATCCCACACCGCTTGATCCATATGATGTCCTCCGTCTAGATGTGTTCGTGGTTTCCGAATTGGGTATACCAAAAATAGGCATCTACAGGTCTGATGCATCGATGTCATAGGACCGGGTGCCACGGAAAGATCGCCGCTGTCAGGCAAGCCACCCGTGACTATTGAACCCACCACGACACTCGTAGCGGGAAGTGACTGGTTCGAGAGCGAGACATGTTCAAGGCATTCATTAGTTGGATAATTTGGGTTCAGATCGTGTCTGACTCAGATCAAGCCCGATCGGCACTATACGAGCCGCGTGGTGCCCCGCAAACTCCGATTAGTGACTCGATCTGTCCATGTCTACAGGACACATGAGACATAACCTCGTACTTGTGCCAAATGAGCCACGTTTTCATAGCTGTAAGAATTACATATCCTACATTGTTCTCAGAAGGGCTTAGCTTGACGATACCGCAACATAGAAAACAAATTAGGCATTACTAAACTGGAATCAGTAATTGTTCAAACGGACATCCTTCGATGACATACACGAACTGTGTATGTCGGCTGAGCTGAGAGTTAGGTAGTAGTGAGGCTGATCGAAAGTATGTTGTGGGCACACATGATATGCTTTGAAAGGCGTCCAAGCAAGGAGGCATAGACTTTGAGGGAAACGATGCGTTACACAGTAGACATCCAAGCCTTCATGCAGTTCAGCGATGCGGTCTCGAAAGCCCTGTAGCTCACCACACGAAATGAATGAGCGGCGAAATTGGGATTCACTCTCTAAGGTATTAAATTAAGCTAGCTTAGGCCCCGACTTTAGTAATGAGGTTATCAGAACTGGTCACGATCACATATGACTTGCAATCTTGAACAAAAAGAAAAAGTCTGTATGTGCTTAGAATTCGGGTGTTGAGTTACTAACCAATAGGCAAGTTAGGACAGGCACACAGTTGCCTCCGCGACGACCTTTGCAGCGGAAGCCTTGTGTGTATCAGACTCGCGATAGGTTTCTCTCAGGCCAGGGTACAAAGTAATTCCGAGACTTTCCTGATCTACTAACTTCTTCCTTCAAGCCCGTTTTCGTCAGACTTTCTCGTCACGGAAAATTGATGCGTGCTATAAGGCTGAGCACCTAAGGCTGTTGCTGCACCGAAGGAGAGCCGGAAATATGATTTCGCAGATCCGGATGTGCTGGCATATGCCGGACAGTTCGACGTGTTATGTTTTCATTCAGCGAGCGTTGCATTTTCCGAAGGGTCCGGCTGGGCAAGGTTTGGACTAAAATCTGCACCAGTGGCTCTTGGATCGGCTTCGAAGTTTCAGCCTTATCCTCTGTTGTCAACACGATATTTCAGCGAATAACAACACAGAAAAGGTGAATATGATGCAAGGTCGTTGCACTTTCAAGACAAGGAGCGCCTGAGGATCTATTATGTGATGGGATGATATAGGATGAGTTGGTTTAACAATTCAAAACGTAGCAGGATGGAGAAAAGCCGGTTCCAATGCGGGGAAACTGGCCGACTCTTTGATCACGAGACCACCCACACCCTCTCTCTGCATGACTTGTCGATTACTATACCCTCATTTACTTGAGGACTTCGCTCTACTCAGTGGTTCAGTACCACGAGTTATCACGGGCTTTTATCCCCTCTATTCCGGCTGAGAGGAGAATAAAGGTCGCAATAGTCAAGGAGACCGGGTATTAAGGTCAGATCAGGCAGAGAAGACATAAACATCGCTTCCAAGAACAGTACTGTCAAGCACTACCAATCAGCAAGTCACTAAGATCCACATATCAACACTTAATCACCAACCATTAATTTCCTACTCCAGCATCACAAGACATATCCACGACTTTTGCCCACAGTTCTTTTCCCATTGGCTTTATTCAACATCGCAGCAAACCTAGCCTCCGCTTCAATGCCATTGATGTTTTCAACAAGCTTAATGTAGCCCTCGTCATCCAATGCGAAGAGGGCCTCTTTCACCCAAACACGACAAGTCATGGCTTCATGAAAGCGCGTCGAGTACTGGATGGGGATCTGCGACAAGCGGGTCTCCAACGGGCCGTGCAGTGCGGGGTGCAGATCTCCCACCTTCAGCGCCAGAAGGTATCGCCTGGAACTGATGACCTTTTGGTCCGACTTGATCTCATAGCTGTAAACGTTTCGATTGGGGAAGTTGATGATATTAAAAATGGTGCCATCGGTCGGGGATTTGGCAAGACAGAGACCCCAGTGGAATGTCGAGCTGGACTCTCGATCTGCTAGGAGGAGGTAGAGACCGTTGGGCTCTAAGTGCAGGGCCATGTGGGTGACAGTGGTGGAAAGTATTCAAAAGAGGTATAAAAGTTTGAACTCGGTGGGTGCGACCCAGGTACAGATGTATACTGGGTAGTGGGCACTGTACCCCTCATGTTCAGGATGTTCTTCGAGCAGCTGAGGCGGAAGCTGCGCCTCATTTGCAAGGATATGTGGCGAGCAAGTGAATAAAAAGTGGATGTGGTAATCGTAAGCGACACTTGTGGGATTATATATTCAAAGCGGGAAAGCCTGCGTTAGTAGTCTTGACTAAAGGTTATCAACTCGGGTCTAAGCTCATAGCGTGTCCGAGGTTACGTTGTCAGTGGTTCAGCTTCGTTCAACGCCCACGCTCTCATTGACAGCTGAGCAGTAAACACCGGTCATCACATGATAACAGTAAGAATGACTTACAATGAAAACGCAGGCACGTCCACTTGGGCGTTTGCCGACGGAGTGCGGTTACTACATCTTGAAGGAAGGTGATGACTGACACCCCTGCGAGGCTAACATCATGCCAAGGCCCTTCAGGCCACGCGGGTCTGATTTCACACTAAGCCAACCTGTGAGCCCCTATTCTCATACCCGCAGAGATATAGCATGACTGAACTTGGGCAAAAGCCAGCGGGACTCGAATGCATTCCCTACTGTTGTTATCACGAAGGTGTGCGACTACGCGATTAATCACAAGAAGTCGTCACAGGGCAATAGTGTAGCAAGCGCTGCACTGTTCCTGCAGGCAGTTCTGGCTGACTGGCTTTGGCACGACGGCCATCTGAGCTGGTATGTCTGGTCCCGGAAACATGATATGAAGAACTTCTTCTCTCCACTATTTGTTCCGACATGAAGTGGTTTGGCTTGACAGCCACCATTTTTTCCCATACGCATATTATGACGAAGTTAAAATCAAGAACTGATATGTTGCTGGTCCCCTGGTTTTGAGCAGGTCTCAACTATGTTGATAAGAAATCCTTGTGACTTCTGTGTATTCTGATTTGTGGCTTGATTCTTGTTTCTGACAGAGTGTGAACATCCATTGCGGGCCAGTAGCGCATTCTAGAATAGCCAGCTAGTGACCAGACCCACTAGATGAGTCCGGGGTGGAGATTTTGATACTCAGTTGGATGGGGTTACGATAGAAGTTACAGACCAACGCAGAGTGAGTTGACATTAAAGGAGGCGATTCAATCCTTTTGTGGCGACGCCCCGAGCCTTCCGAGCTTCCGAGCCTGCGGTGAACCGTGCTCCCCAGTCGAGAAGAATAATTGAGCTAACTATGATGTCTAGTACTATCGGGACATTCTCCTCATTATGATATAAATAGAATAGTGGGATGGGGCCACGTGTGTATCTGTTTGTCAGCTCTTCGAAATACCCGTGATCATCACACTTCCGCATGGGAATGCCGCGAACGATACGGTGACCACGAAACAGGTACCTGCACCTGTCCGACTGTCCAATTCACCCATATTTTTGAGCGTTACGACTTCCATAATGCCTGATATGTGTTGCTCGGACGATGCGCTGTACGCATCGGGTGGGAAGGGCTCCATGCGATATTTATTTCTTCATGGAGGTCATTCCCAACTACCCCCTCCTGACAATTTCTCGGTGGAGGCCAAAGTGCTAGTACAGAATACACACGGAGAGATGTAAGCAAAGCAAAGCAAACCTTATCCCGATAATGCGCCCCTGTCGGCCTATATACTGACTTCTTACTAGCATTTTCGACGACAGCCCAGATCAACCCACCTCACAGTATCAGTTCATTGATCGCACCCTGAAATCCGTCAATGGGAAGGACGATGCGTACATACCAAAGCAGCTCTTTGTAGAAAAGATGTTGATGAATGTTTCTATCCCTACATTACTATTCGCCGAAATTCCACGGTAGGCTTTTTCCCCCCACCTTGACATCTCCGTCGGAACGAGAACAACTGATCAAATACAGTGACCATGCAGATACCCCAAGCAGCGAGAATGTATCTTATGTGTATGTGTACCTAATTCCTTTTCTCCTCTATCTAAGTTCTGCTTGCTGTCAAATATAACCATGGTTTCTCCTCTCTAATGCCCCGCTTCAGCACCCTACTAATCCTCGGCCGAACCGGTGTGGAGCAAGCCTCCTTCCAGGACTATGAGTATCTCAAATCGATGCTTCATCTATTCGTTCCCCGATTTGGACGGGCCATATCGCGCATGAGCGACGTATACCTTCCCGGAGATGCACTGAATCTGTCGCATGAGGTTGCCGGCTATATGATGGTCCCGTCGGGAGATACCAACAATCTTCGCACCTTTCTTGCCATGTATGCGAAGCGCTACATGCTCAAGTCATCTAGCGAAAGAGAGGTATTGGAACGGTGTTTGTTACATATGCTAAAGATGCCATTTGAGTTGAGCTCGGCAATACGGTATGGTCTTATCTTGTATTGAGCTTGTTCTTTCGGGTTGTGGGCGGCGCTGGTCTAGTCTGCCGATGTATCGGCAGAAATTTGAACGCGGATTCTGCATCCATATGTAACGTGTGATACCTTTGGGATCTTGGGTGGTTTTGGCCAATTACGATTCAAGAATGCCAGGCATTGACCCTTTACGTCGGAAACGCTTGTTGAACGCGGACGAAGAAAGGACGATTATTTCTTCTACACCGATTGCTGCCATAGCATACATGTGACAAGTGGATATATATTCCGATGGTTCTGTCCTCTGATATACCTAAATTGAAGCTCAGACGTGCATGCTCGCACCCCGCTCTTGATGAAAATCACTCTCTCAATGCCATGGGAAGCTACAAGTCTCACGTCCTCGGTCTTCTAGCCCAGCCAGTCTTGTACTCTGCCTGATGTAGACGTGGAAACACATGAGCTTCGGTGTTGAACACCACGTCAGTCAATGGGAGAAAATCACTCGGTGAGAAGAGGAGATAGAGGTATTTCAAGGTTTCCGCCTGGAAGGTGTCAGCTTCTGATGCGCATATCGTATACAATCGCCTCAACATACCAGCCAAAAGCTCTCCATATTATCACGTCTCTTCGGAGGAACTATCGTGACATCACTAAGAGATGTATAACCTCCCCCGTCCTTTACCCGCGTGTGCGTTTGGAATGCCTTGAAAATCTCCCATCCCCATTGTCGATATATCGGGTCTTTCGTAACACGATACATTACGAAGAGGCTTTCGACAGTCTCTGGGCGTTGCAAGTTATCGGCATCTATTAGTCGGATGTTGATATCCTTAATCCAGGAGTTCGTGTCGTCTCTGCTTGGGGGCTGAGACGCATTTGAATTGGAAATTGGCTCAAGGTCGGAATCTTCTGTCTCGAACCATACAATTTCCGGTGCTAGTCCTGTGTCTGTGACTGCGTATTGCGCCCAGCATGTCTTCGTTAGCTCCCTTGCGAGACGCATCTGCTTCTCTTTTGGAGCGTTCCAGTGTCTAGTTCTGCGGGCCTCGGCTTCAGTCACCCCTTCCGTAGCCCCGATTGCGATTGATCCTGGTAGAAAGTAGACGAGATGATCCATCTTCGGGGAAAGACGACTACCAATGCCGCCTGGAAGTTCTGCTATGTATTGGAGATTGGAGTGCTTGGTTGATGTAAGAAGATGCTTCTGAATCCCGGTGAGTGCCTCTTCCCACATCTCCCTGTAGATGGATTCGTTGGTTTGCAGGTATTGCTTGACCAAGTATTCTGTGTCTATATGAGCCTGTATTCAACGCGTGAAATGGTCATGCGGACTTACCATAGTACGAATCGCCACGACTTCCGAGCCGGACAGTTTTATGTCGGAACCTCCCAGTATCCGGATGCACAAATATGGGGACAAGACCATCCTTCACACCGTGGCTATCGAGTACCTCCATCACCCTTTCGGCCTTACGCCAATACACATTGTCTCCTCTTAGATGGGATAGGTACTTCATCTCCAACTGCACGGTAGCTGCCTCAGCCGTAGATGAAGCACCGCCATCAGCATGCGAGCGGATTCCTTCTCGTTTTGCTAGGTTGACGCTGGCATAAGGAATGCCCGACCCCGAGTCATATGCTGCGAGCAGTCTGTCTGCTAAGTCGACTGCTTTGGAAAGGTAAACGGAGTCCCGCCCGGAGGAAGCATCTGGAAGCTGAGTGGATAGGTAATGAGCGGACAGCAGCCCCCCGAGCATACGTATTGTGGTTTCGAATGTGTTCACGTCTTGGTCTTGATCATAGGTCAAATCGTTTCTAAGCCATTGTCGAGCGTCCAAAAGACGAGTTGTGAGGTTCATAATCATCAGCGTATCCAGGCTGTCTACGATTATCCATCCCAAGCCATTGGGGCTCATTTGAGAGCCCCTTTTTGACAATGGATGGAAACGATCTTGTCCTGCTCGAAAGTTGGATTTTATATCACTTAGGTTTGATACAATGCCGTTCGTCACTTACCCCAGGCATACTTTGCATATGCATCCCAGCTAGTGGTGAAGGCCGTTCGAACCTCCTCTCTATGGTATTCCCAATAGGTGTCGTTGTGCACTGAAGGAGATGGTCCTAGAGGCGTATCTAGGCTCAAGAAGTGGAAATACCAGCCCACTATTAATGCCAATATTCCAACTAGAGACGCCGAAGCTTTTGAAGGGGATGGGAGCAAATAGCGCCGAGCGCCAGCGTTCGGGGTTGTTGTATACGGTCGGCGCTTATTCCCTCGACTATCAGTGTCGCTATAAGCCATGGAATCCGTTGTTAAGTATTGGAGTCACGATTCGATAACCGATCGGAACCCATGCCAGGTGTGTTGTTTAACAACACTCCCTGAAAAACGAAAGCTTACCCAGAACCCATACACGGATCAGGGGTAATGCGGCGCGCACATGGAGGTGCTGGCGGCTACAGGATGGCTCCAATTTGCGAGCAGCGCCCGCCATCCCCACTCCTAGCATATCTAACAGCTCAGACATGTTCACAGCTCCCCCATTGGCTATGTCATTGGAGTCGGCGGGGGTAAGGCTACTAACCGTTAGCAGCAACGCTAGATTGGCGCCGCTGAATGTGATTGCTACAGGTCACCGTCTCATAGCTCCAACGGCTGAAAAGGTATAGTAGTGCATGCCTTCTTTGTGGCTATGGCGCTTAGCGATTGGCAATCAGTATTGAGTACCCCTCGCAATGTCGATCGGGTTGGTAGCTGCATCGTTAGGCTCATTTGGTGTAAATATGGATCCAAGACGCTCCCGGCAAGGTGGTGGGCGCTTAAAGCACTGCCTATATGAGGATGGTGCCCCGACCTTTGCTACTGGGTCTTCTGCGACGACTTTAGGGGTCTGAAACTTGCGATCGGTATATTACGGCTGCCGTGACATTCCTCCCCTCACAACAGTGCGATCAATTCCAAGCGCGCTCTGGCTGCATGAGCAGGTTGTCTAACGGAGTTTGACAGACCTTCCGACGCGATAATACGAGTACCGGCCCGAAATATCACCATAAATCGCCACGATGAGTGTCAGCATGGACACGACAGAGTCCAACTATCCTCCTGAGACGGATAGTAGTGGTACCGTCACATCATACATGCCACTCACCTCAGTATGGACGGCTTCCTCGGGATGCGAAAGCAAATTTCGTCTTGACGGGCCTAGTCTCATGGCCTGGGACCCTGGATATATGCTTGACATAGATACCAATGCTCGATGTTGTCCACCTCAGATGGTGACTTGGTGGGAACAAGCTCTGCTCGGTGTTGGAGGTCAATATCACACACAGATGGAGATTGGGCCGTTCACTGGCCCGGAATCGTGGCCAACGGTCGCATCATCAATTAAGAATGAATACAGCACGCTATGGATGTGTTGTCCATCGTAAGTGCACTCGCTTTATGAGAGTCTACATCGAATTCTACAAACAACATACTGACCGTACACAAACAGAGGTTACTTTCTATCGCAGGGAACAGTCGGGCAGGTAACTGGAAGGTGCATGTCAAGCGTCTATTCCGGGCAGACTTTGACATACGGATCAACGCCGTTAGATGACCACACAGCATGGTCAATAGCGACAACGACACTGACAACGGATTCGACCGTTGGGGCAATCGATATAGTGGGCTGGGAGATAAAATATCCAGCCACGGCCACAGCAACAGCCACGTCTACGTCAACGGCGACCGCGTCCACCTCCTCATCCACTTTAACTTCGGTTCCATCAACAGCAGAGGACAATACTTCAACTTCTGGGAATACCCTGAGCACTGGCGCCAAAGCCGGAATTGGCATTGGTGTTGGGGTGGGCGCAGTGGGCATAATCGCTTTGATCCTGGCTCTATTCCTTTTCAACCAGCGGAAACGACTCGCCGTAAACAGTCAACAGCCGGTCGCTGCATACGCATACTATCCGCCATTTGCAAGGAATGCGAAGCCCGCTGAGCTACCCGGGTATAGGGGTATGCCTGGTGATGCGTGGGCTTCCTCACCTGTGGAAATGGGTGAGAGGTAAATATAATGAAGTTCTACAGAATTTTCTCACATTCATGTATTTTTCTATCTTTGTACATATTTATCACCTATACTTTCTGGATAGCACGATAATAGAGCCTACGGGGCATATTCATCTCACGGAAGAGTACCATTGTTTATGCGACTACATACAGCTCTCAATCGAGTCTGTGACAAGGGCTGGAAATGACCACTTTCCCCGACCACATGAAGCGTACTAAGAATATCATCTCGAAAAACAAGATAGACCGACCGGATCTTTCCACTGGCTGATCAGCGCACACAGCCCAGAATTAAGATGAAACACAACCCTGTCATGGTTCATTATCACGGAGAAATGAACGTTGGATCCAGGACCGCACTAATGGCTGCATTAGGCCGTCGCAACTATCCAGAAATTAGACTACGCTCATAACAAACTAACAAGCGCCGCCAACTTCAGTACACCACCTACACCCTACACAGTAACAATTATCACACCAGCCATACACCATTTATTTAGCCGTGCACCGTGGTCTATGCGCTTAATGGCCAGGGCAACTGGCCCCGGGGTCAACGGTACCTTGCACGTGCAGCATTAGTCTTTGCTTAGGGACACTCACTAGTCAACTACCTGCCTCATGGAGTTAGTCGGGGAATAACGTGACTTGGACCAGCAACTCAATCAACTGTAATCTCAGTAGATGTGATACTTGCACACGTACAGATTCATCGTTGAGCATTATTCTTAATGAGATTTGAACATGTTCATGTACCTCCGAAAAACAGACGCATCGTAAATCCGCCCGAATCCCGCGTGGATTCCGGCCCGTCCTGAGCTAAGCTAAACCCAAGCGAATCCTTAACAGGAGAATGGAGAGCACTGGCCTATGACCACGGGCCAACGGGCCCCGAGTAGTTCCGGGGAGGAAAGCTATTCCGAGCTGCCAGCTTAGCGCGCGGAAGTCACTTGCTCCTCTTCTTCCTTTGCACTCGGACGGTCGGCTCGACATGATCCTATGATTATATTCAGTTTCTTCATGAAAGTGTCAACTTTTGTCATCTTTCATGCATGTGCATGATCCTGCGAATGGTAAGGCTGACATATCCCCGTTTTGCTTTTCTCTCCTCTAGTCAGGCGCCCTCGGCGATCTTCCGGTTGCATTTCGGTTAGCAAAGGCACGAGGGGTAATCGTTATATTAGGATGGGTCCCTTAGTCTAATTAATGGGTGGCACTAAAAACAACCGGTGCTATCACACTGCCTCCGCGCTACGTCGAACAATCTCATTCGGTGTTACAAGATCCCTACATCAATGGACCCCTGCACGGTCTTCCCAGCTGACTTGATAGGCCTCTACCATTCGTGCACCCCTCAGTTCGGCCAGAACCATTCGGCTCAGCCGCTGTTTAGTGCCTGGCCTAGTCACTATCCGAGCAGGCCGGATCCCCTCCCTAAGCAATCGCTAACCCCAGAAGGGCATCCGTAGCCCATTGTTTTCTGTCAATCAACAGATGGAGGCGAGCGGCGCGCAGCCAGCATCCTGCAGATTCTTACCACATTCGACAATGGCCATAGGTTAGCTGCAGGACCGGCGCCGTCATTCAGTGATCAATCAATGGCCAGGACCCCAAATACCCATGCTATCCGTTGGGGTTGTAGTGACCACCCTGCTACTTGTTCAGGGTAGGCTGTGAATTGGTTTGGTTATATGGGTGCCCTCTCCGCCCTAAACTGCGCACCATGCTCTCACCCATCTATTGCGATCTCGCCCACCAGGAATGGAATCAGAATGAAAGAGCCCACCATGCACCGTGCATACTTCACGATGGGCCGGAGCCAGCGATTCTGGCTCAGGTCGTTATCTAATGTGGTGATGGCTTTCATGGTCGTTATTGGCCTAATGAAGATGTTCTCCCAATTCCGTGAGTCTACTTCATTCCAAGTTACCTTGTAATTCGTAGGCTGACCTTACCAGAAAGCCCTCACGAGGAACAATCATCAGAGCCTCAACCTGTTATCCGCAAGGTCACTATGGTCTATGGTAACCGAACCTCTTATTATCGAGGTTTAAAAACCCATGAGGATCACTCACTCAAATTCGGATATCCTATGACCGTTCTGCGCAAACCCATCCTGGGGGGATACTGGAGTAAACCTGCCATTCTCCTATCAGCTCTCATCGAAGAAATGGAAAAGCCAGAAGAAGATCAAGCAAAATGGTTATTGTGAGTTTGCCAATCCTGCATATGAGGAGACTTGGTTATCACTACCGTAGACTAACCAAAGTTCCCAACAAACAGTTGGTTTGATGGAGACACTATCCTTATGAACCCCAACATTCCCCTCGACATCTTCCTCCCACCTCCTCAATTCGACGATACTCATCTCCTCATGACCAGCGACTGGAACGGCATGAACAACGGAGTTTTCTTTATCCGCGTCAATCAGTGGGCCATCGAATTGCTTTCTGCTACACTTGCCTACCCAACATCATATCCCGAGGTTAGCCTTTTATTTGCAGACCAGTCCGCCATGGATAATGTTATCCTTGAGCACGAATACTTCCGCCGTTCTATTGTATTTTACCCTTTGCGATGGTTCAATGCCTACCCGCGAAACGCCGATGCTGTTGATCTCAACCCCGATCGCCCCGTGGACTCGCAAGTACATCATGGAGATCTCCTGGTTCATTTCCCCGGTGCACCACCAGATCGGTTCGACGAGATCATGGACCCCTACCTCAAGGTAGCCGAGGCGCACACACCGGAATGGGAATTGCCTCTTCAGAAGACGGGATATATGAAAGAGATAACGGACTTTTGGCGGGACAGACACGAGTTGTTATTTGGAGACACACCTGAATCGTCTGACAACCTTGCTTGATCGGGCTGGTCCCAAAGATTCAAGTTTTCTGTATACAAAATAACCCGTTGGCTTTTTGTCGCAAACATCGCTCATCGAATGCCGGCACATTGATGAAAGCGACAATGTTTTGTGACAGCATATACTATGATGTACGACTAGTTCACCATTCCTGAGGGGATTATCGTTGCTTTTGCTCTAACAAACCCCATGATACCAAATCTCAATGCAGCAATTATTAACAATACTACCCACCAACGACCACCCAACTATGTAGACATGACCTCCTCCCACCGCGTGCTCATAGCCACAGTGCGTGGAGCAATATGTACACCTCCCTCCCCACCCAAAAGCGGCTCCTTTCGGCCGGAGCCGCTGATCACAATTGCTTAGTTGGTTGGGCTGGCCGTACCACACACCGCGGCGCTTACACAACATATCCTGTTGGTCATGATATATTAGTTAGCATAACCAGGTATAAGAATATCAATTGAAACTAATTCCATTGGTCAGGTCAAACTGTCTCAATAACGCCCAATCCCTGCTTTTACATGTTTAGATCATTGCAGTAGCCATAACCCGTCCATGCAAGCGTTGCCAGTATCATGGACGTTGATAGTTAGTTGCATTTTAATACCTTGTGTGTGGCTGAGTATGGTTTCATAGCACATGATTATATTATATTGCAGATTCCGACATGGGCTGTGCTTGCATTCATCGTCTTATGTGAGTCTCGCCTAGGAATGCCATGTTTTACTTAGTACCCTAGTAGTATGATTTTTTTTCTCAGCCAAGCTTATACTAGTATAGCCAAAGAGTCCAGACACACACACGCGCACGCACACACACCCCATTATGCTAGACTTACTCACCAACAGTCGGTAACGCAGCCATTAGAGCATAATCACTAAGTAGAAGTGCTTCCCTTCGAAACCCTGCAGAAAATACTACTTACTACTAAGTAAGTAGTATCAGTAAGTATCCCGCTCTTCTTCCTTCCAGTCAAAAAATATTTGGCTCATAATTAACTGCAGGTAATATATGTTTCTTAACAAATAAATGCACTACGGATACAGTTTTCAATATAGTTGTCAAATGCCGAATGGGTGTCGGTACTTGATTGGCTCTCTCCTTACCCCACAGTTCTCAAATTCCGCGAGTGGATGGGTGTATGGGTGGGTGAAAGGATCCTTTGCGGGGATAAGCTTTCTCACGTATATTGCCGGATTGGGGTCGGGGTTTACTTGTCTATACGAGGTTCGGGAGGAGAAGGTTCATGGGATGGTTTGTCGAGGGGTATTGTGTTGCATTTGAGAGGGGTAGATAGTAATACTAGTAGTGATAAGGGATTGTAGATAAAGTTTCTGTGTCTGGCTCAATCGGCTATTTAAGGTCGAGTAAATCCACTATGTTTTTCGGAATAGAAGCATCTTCTCTTGGGTATCTCTATTGAAGACATTTATCTGAAGTTTCATCTATTGGTCACAATGATTGCTCCTGCTACCTCCAACGATGGGAAGGCTTCCTTCGCACGCTTCAATGCTACCGCTACCTCTACTGATGTCCTCGTCGAGGCAATCCGCCGAGACGGAGGCGTGATTGTAGAGAGCCTAATCACACACGATGCAGCCGAACGGATCAAACAAGATCTCAAGCCACACTTCGACAAAGATATACCTGACAAATATGGCTTATTCCCTCCAACCACCCAGCGTGCTACCGGGTTGCTAGGCATCTCAGATGCCTGCGTCGACTTGGCATGCAATCCGACCTATATCAACATCGCCAATGCACTTGTCTCATCCAGCTATTCCTTCTGGAGGGGCGATCATAAGGTGACGGTGTCTGGAAAGCCGATCATCTCTAGCACGGCTGGGTTCCGGGTGACACCGGGAAGCAAGCAGCAGGTGCTTCATCGTGATGATAAGTATGTCTGTAGGGTCTAAGCCAGGCTAGTAGGCTGATAGAATAGCAGTGACTATCATCCACATGACGCTCAACTGCCTGTGATGATTGGTTGTGTTACTGCACTAACGAAGACAACCAAGGCAAATGGAGCGACCGTGGCCATTCCAGGCTCACATCTCTGGGGCCCAGAGCGGCAACCATTAGATGAAGAGACCGTCCCTGCGGAACTGGAACCCGGTGATGCGTTCATATTCTTGGGAAATCTGTATCATGCTGGTGGTGCGAATGTCACTGAGTAGGTTGCGCCTTTCTTCTTTTCCATGTTGCACTTGGTGACCATTCTGGCGCTTAGAAACGATTACCGCGAAACGGTGGGAATCTTCCTCTGCAAGCCGACGCTGCGTCCGGCTGAGAACCAGTTCTTGGTCGTTACTTTGGAACGGGTTAAGAGCATGAAGCCCCAAGCCCAGAGACTTCTAGGGTATGGGGTCTGCGAGCCCGGTGTTGGCTTCATGCACTATCAGGATCCGATGAGGGTGTTGTTCGGCGTTGAGGATGAAGAAACTGTTGATATGTGACGGCGTGACATATGAGCTGCATGGAACCACCCGCAGATGATATTCAATAGTGTTTTAGATACGGAGTTTTCTCCGAGCTCATCCACCTCAGAACACAAGAAGATGACCCAGCTGTTGTTTGGAATCTCGACCATACTGTATCCATTTCCCGGTGCCATGATGCTTTGAGCTGGACCAGAATGCACGCAGAAAGTCCAGTGCCCTATGGTTGCACCACAACCCAGTCGTCACAAGTAGCTTTAGCAGAATCTGTTCAACTATTCGTTGCTTATCCTCATCTCCCCAACACTCTGTGCCAGCAATGAACAGAGGGAAGAAGAGGTCCTGTGAGAATGCATCACCGGAAGCCAAGACAACCCTTTGAATTCTATCAAGCAGTATGGGTACGGTAGAGGAGACGGTTTTCATCATTGCGGTTGGAGATGCAAAAGCCTGATGAAGGTAGATAAGCGACGCGTAATAATGTGTGTCTATGAGAGCTTCAAAGCCTTCTCGCGTAGTCTTCCCCTGGGACAAGAGACATGTGATATCCGACAGACTCATTTGTGTGGAGGCCTGCTCTAGCTTTGCTTGCCAGATGTTGAAGTTGACATCAGGTGGCTGTCGGCCTTCAATGAGATACCCATATTGATGTCTTTCCATAGCAGTAATGTCATTAATCAGGTCTGTAAATGTCCATGGCTGGAACTCGATTGCTGTAGTCGCTACTTTACTGCTGCCTGAGAAGGAGAAGACATTATTGAATACCTCAACGTCCCTGATCTCTTTGATCGCAAATTGTGTCATGGGATCGAGAGTCTCGTTGCGAGCGCACACTCCATACCTGCTTACGATGGCACGACAGGCATGTAGATGAGTAGTCCAGTCAGTCGAATCGCGAGTCACCAATTCCGCATGGCAAAGTGTAATCGCAGCAATGAGAATTCTAGTCAGACATAGCTGGTCAGGGGGCTTCACGGCATGACAGTCTAGTTGGCGCTGGATCTCTTGGTTTAGGCTGCGTAAGGCAATATCTCTTAGGCTAAAATTGACCTGTTTCATACGTAATGCAATGGTACCAGTAGATGTGGCTGCTAAGTGAGCAGCAGCGAGGTTCAGTATAGACAGGCGGACACTTATAGACCCTTGCGCCAGAGGCAGCACGATCTTTCTCCATGGATTCTTGTGACTGTCGATCCACGAGAATATGCTTACAACGTGCCGGCTAAAATGGTTGATCAGTCGTTCACCCAGGACCGTCGATGACTGGCGGCGACCGAGACCATCATCTGTCAGAGGGTGAGGGATCGGCGGACTAGCCTCCACAACAAATGTATGGAGGATAGAAGTACCATGCTTGACGATGTAGCCTTCCGTTTCTCGATCTTGCGGACTGAATCCAGGTCGAGATAAAGACTGGTTCCCTCGACGTGCCATGGCATGGTTCCAATTCAACTGAACTGCGTCGAACCCAGGACAACTGAGCCCCCGAATAGTGCACTTACGGCACTGTGGAATAGTCCGATCACATTTTATGCGTCTTTTCGTGCATAAACGGCAGTCTGGAGTGTCAGCAGGGTTTGCAGTAAGTTGTGATCGATTTCCGTACCTCGGGTTGCAATTTTCCGATCGGCAGGGAGAAAGTCATTCCGTACATTCTTCATGGTGTAAGCCGGTTGGGGAGTATACCCCGGCCTTAACCATATGTAGAACTGATATTAATATTAGCTGGTACTTGGAGGCCTTAGCGACGTGTGTCGTGGCATGGAACTGCAAGATGGATTCCTATCGTTGCCATGTTGGGGGATGGATGAGTGGATAACAAATTGATAGCATCAAACGGATGGTTATCGCTGAGTGGGTCACATGATCTTCCACATTCAGGACAACGGGCATTATTTCCTTCTACGACAGCATTTCCAGAATTCAACGATGTCAAATGTTCGATTTGCGAGTATCCAACATCGGGTTTCAATGTCCGTTATTACAATGATGGGCCAACCTGTGAGGTTCGAAAAATGCATGATATTACTATATTTTGCCTATTCCGGTATGTCCCGGCGAGGCTGCGGCCAAGGCCGCCAACAGCCGTTTACCGTATTAGGCAAGTGTCGGCGGCTGCACATACAATTGTAAGGTGACCAGCTTCTGTATACTGAACACCAAAGCGCATAAATAGAGCTCATGATTCCCAGAATGCATTTTAAATCTCACTGAAAGCATACTAGATCAAAAACTTCTCAAGTATATCAATCATCACCAGAAACGCCACCATGAGTTCCGTCCAGATTGCAGTTGTTGGCCTTGGCCGGATGGTACGCATCTTTTGCATTCTCAGTATGTTCTGCCAGCGCTAACATACATTAGGGCAAACGTCATGTGCATACATTGCTCTACCGGGTCCCACAGGCGAAAGTGGCGGCGGTCTGCAGCACTGATGCTAGCGAGATTGAATGGGCCACGAGCAACCAGGAGTATAAAGACTTTGGCATCACCGTCTACGACAACTACGACAACATGCTGGCTCACCCTGGACTTCAAGCAGTCTGGATCTCGAGTAGTACCGACGTGCATGCAAGCCAATCTCTGGCCGCTATCAACAAGGATCTGCATGTCCTTTGTGAAAAGCCCCTGAGTACGGACTTGGCTGAGGTATGCTATTACTGGCGTAACTGATGAACCCACGCTGACTTTTCGACACTAGGCCCAGTCAGTGGTCGACGCAGCAAGAGCTAAGCCTTCACTCAAAGTGATGGCTGGATTCTCGCGCAGGTTCGATGCCTCCTACCGGGACGCGAGCCAGAAGATCTTCGATAAAAAGGCCATTGGATCACCGTTCTTGGTGCGGTCCAATACCTGCGACCTGAAGGATGAGACGGGCTTCTTTGTCCGGTATGCATCCCGCAACGGTGGTATCTTTGTTGATTGTGCTATCCACGATATTGACTTGTCGCTCTGGTTCTTGGATAACCCGACACCCAAAGCTTGTTGGGCAGCTGGCACGCTTCAGCATCACCCTGAGCTGAAGGAACTGGCGGATGTAGACAATGCAGTCGGTGTTGTTGAGTTCTGGGGCGGCAAGATTGCATACTTCTACTGCTCGCGGACCCAGGCACATGGACATGATGTCTGCACCGAGATCACTGGAACTGAGGGCAAGGTGATGGTCAACGTGATTCCGCGACAGAACAACGTTGTCCTCGCCGATAAACTTGGTATGCGACACGAAGTGCAGCCGGAATACTGGGAGCGATTCGAGAACGCATTTGCCGTGGAAGCCAACGAGTTTGTGAATGCAGTGCTCAAGGATACCGAAGTTCCGCTGCCGCTAGAGCGAGGAATCATGGTGATGAAAATTGGACAAGCTCTGCAACGGGCTCTGCTATCTGGGGAGGTAGTCCGGTTTAACGAGAGTGGCGAGCGAGTAAACTGCAATGACTTGCACTGATCCTGTATAGCCCCGAAGCTCATAGGATTGTTAGTGAAATGAAACGCTTATCTTGATGAAATTATGTCTCGTGGGAGAATGCAAGGAATGCGGGGATGTGGGGAACTTCCCCTCAAGGCGGCTTTGGCCCGAAAGAGTAGGCCGCGCCGTCGAATTGCCGTTACCGCCAATTGCTTCACATCCAACAATGCCACCATCCTCGCAGTCTGCACTGGCACGGACTCCTTGCTCTAACTGCCGCGGTAGGAATTAGAAGCATTACTCATCTATTTCATGTACATTAATGCTATTTGACCAGAGAAACACGTGAGATGTAGGTCTGCTTCGGAACAACATGCTCAATGTCTGCTCAACTTGAGTACAGGTGATAAACAGCAACCGACATGCACCCGATGTAAGGAGAAGGACTTGGTCTGTAGGCCAGTTCAGCGAAAGTCTGTTTTCCGTCAAGGGTCGACGGCCCGGCTTGATGGGAACTTCTCGAAAGACCAATCTTGGATGAGCAGCCAGCCAAGGAAATGGAAGCTGTTCTCCGGAGACTCTTCACTCCCACAGTCCATGGATGTGGTTCAGAGCCAATCACCATACCAGGAGTCAACAGTGCAATGCGACACACCAACATCCGGCGAAACAGATGATCATGTCTTGACTCGGGATAATTGCAGTCATCGTGGCACTCACTTTGAGATTCAAAGCCCACCACCTTATGATCCGTCCCGGAATGGCTTTCACCCCGTCATATCTGGTGATACGGCCAACGTCAACGGACGGTCTTATATTGCACACGAGTGGGATACTTTGAACAACCCTAGTAGGAAATCCTCGATCAATGGGATGCAACCATCATCAACAGCAATTGAAACACAGAGCCCTTTCCCCACTCCCAAGCCCGCGCAGACCACCGTACAAGAGGCCTGCCTCCTACGCCATTTCATCGAGGAAATATCACCCTGGGTAAGCCAACCAATGCCTTACTATACCTACTCATCTGAAACACCACAGTTCGACCACTGCGACGACCGTCGACACTTCCAACTCGTCGTACCGCGGCGAGCCCAACACTGCTCCATCATCCGCAACGCTCTCTTCGCAGTTTCAGCACGCCACCTATCTCGCCTCCCACAGTATGCAACACCCAATGGGATTTGCTATCGCGGACAGCTTCTCCTCAATCTACAGAAATGTACAGCCGTGGAATACACCCTCAAATGCATCCCCGAACTCCTCAAGTTCCCCGAAATAACCGATCCCACGGAACAAGAAAACATAATGGTCGCCACGGTTATTCTCCGCCAATACGAAGAAATGGAAGAGGATTTCGAGGACCACGACATGTCCACGCAAGACAGAGTGAACTTCTTAGCCATCACGCAGAGAATCATCGACGCTATGATATCCCACCGGTTGGAACAGTCTCTCGCTACGGCGGCGTATTGGATCGTTATCCGACAGGAGGTATACTACGCGTTGACAAGGCAGCGTGCACCCAAGATGCGATTCAGTCCGGAAGACTGGCGAAAGGCTTCTGTTGCAAACACGTTAGTAATGCTCGCTAGTGAAGTGACAAAGTGGCGCTGGGGTGACGGTACGCGTGAGGAATGGAGTTCGTGGTCCCTTTATCCAAACTTAGTCTTTTTTCTCGTACCGTCAACTATCATGCTAAGCATCTCTGACTGCCTTCAGATCGCCTCATGCTCCGCCACCGCAAACTCCAACACGACTACCGTCACGACCTCGCACCCCTCTTCGAAAAGAAAGCAGACCGATCCCGCGGCGAACTCTTCCCGACAATCTGGTACAGCTCCGACGAGCAAGTGACTGCAGTGCAGCACCTCGAGATAGCTAATATGATCCTGACGGCCCAGAATCCATACCTATCGTACGTTCCACAACCCTTATCCATAACCCAAAATCCAAATCCTAATCCAAATTCCAAATTCCAAAGTCCTAACTAAAGTATCAGAAACTCCACCCGTGCCGCGCATCGCAAAGCAGAAGCAGAAGTCCGATCCATCGTGCTCAGAATATGCGGCATTGCGGTGCACCACGCGCACTGTCATCCGGCGTTAGTCACTGCCGTGATAGCCATTACTCTCTATGGGGAGTATTTTACTGAGTGGGAGGAGCGTGAAGCGCTGGTTGGGATTATTGATCGGACGCGTGATTTGCATTCGTGGCCGATGCAGAAGTGCTATGCGCGGTTGAGGCAGGGGTGGGAGGAGATGGATCATTGTGGTTCTTGAGTGGTGATCATTAGCAATGTGTGTCACTTTTCTAAGATACTATATTTAGTATATTGTAGATAGGGTGGGCACAGTATGATGTATTCAGTTAAGCATGCGCCCCCCTCTTCGGCGCAATCGCCTTCACACACGACCACGAAGTCAAATAATCCGCGCTCTGCAGGGCATCCTGAAAGACAAAGTCCTGGCCACTCATGATCTGCTGCTGAATGCGCTCAATGTGTCCCACAGTAGACATGTACTGATCCACCGTAGCGGATGGCGAGCTCGCAGTGGAACTTGACCCAGTATCCGACTTCTCATCCATCGTTCCTGCTGGCACATTCTCCGCGTCCTTCTTGATATCTGCTTTCACAAATTCGAGTAGGAGGAACGATGTCCACTTCGACTCGAACAGTCCTTCGCGATGCGGCCATTGCTGCAGCACTTCGATGGCGCGTAGTCGTACCCGGATATCGTAGCATCCGAATGAGATCAGGTATAAACTGGGTAGGATGACCACGTCGAGTGTGAATGCTGGGCGTTCCGGGTAGCGCTGTAAGAGTGCCTCGACGAGGTATAATACTTCTTGGTACTCTGGTGTGTAGAGGTCGAGTACGGCGGGGTTCTTGGCTAGGAGGCAGGTTTTCACGGATAATGTGAGGGTCCGGTGGAGGATGTAGATGATGTCGGAGCCGCGTTGCTCTTTTCGTGTGAGGGTGGGGTATGTGTGGCTGTAGAATGGGGTGAATAGTTCGGCGTAGTGGGTTAGTTGAGAGAGGAGTTGGTATTGACGTGGAAGCAGGGAGTTGTAATCTCTCGCCACGTCGGCGGGAGATAGTGGCCAGGATTGCGATGTGAAACGAAACACGCCACTGACTAGGGGCTCGATGGCTTGACGGGCCTCGATCAGGCTTGTGAAGGAGTCGGATTCCTTCAGTTGCCATTGGTACTTGCCTAGTTCGTTGTCCACGCATAGAACTGGCCCGTCGACGCCGTAATATGTCGACTGGATATCGAGCTGTACGAAGGCTGCTACTAGGCATTTCTCCACCGGTGATTCGGTCTCGTCTACTAGAGGCTCCTGGACCTTGAGCTCTCGGAGGATGCGTAGGCCGCCTTGGAGATGGTGGCATGCTCGCTCGTATTGACCTTGTAAGAGCTCTAGGAGCGAGTACAGGAGGCAACAGAGCAGCATGACTTCTCGCAAGTGGGGATCACTCGCATGCCGTCGACTCAGAATCCCGAACGAGCGTGCGGACTGTTCGAGTGCAAACTTCTGCCAGATATTCTGCCGAGTCTGACCTGGCAATGGCATCCCCGATACCTCCACGTCCTGATGTACGGCGCTCAAGGCTACCGCAGCGTGGTAGACCGCTGGCTCGGAGTAACTGATCTGAAGGACGAGCTGT
The DNA here is from genome assembly GCF_003184755.1 of Aspergillus piperis CBS 112811. NCBI lineage: Eukaryota > Fungi > Ascomycota > Eurotiomycetes > Eurotiales > Aspergillaceae > Aspergillus > Aspergillus piperis. The sequence continues at coordinate 1,769,429 of NW_020291591.1, forward strand.
TTCCATAGTTCCGAGTCGAAGAGTTCCAGTAGTCCTGGGATTGTGAAGTGTTGAAAGTGCGAGAAGCAGCGCCGCTCGTCGGATGTTATCGCCCAGCGAAAGCCATCCGTTACTTGAGTGAGTAGGTTTGGGGGATGACGGTGCGTGTTATTTTCTGCGCGCGGGAGTCGGTGGATGTCATAGGTGCAGGAGCGCCCGGTTGATGTGCAATTTTTACATTGGTTTGGAGTTTCGTCGCACTTAATACGGCGGGCGCTGTTGCATGCGATAAAGGAATAAGCGGCCGCGGCAGTCGAGTGAGGACTGAATGGTAGTGACTTACCGACAGGTGCGACACCCATTCCGCGACCTTGTGCCGCCTGCTCTCCTCCGCTTCGTCGGTTCTGATGTAGTGGGCTTTCGAGACATGGCTGCGCGATACAATATTGGAGTTTCTCAAGTCAGGAAATGGAAAAAGGGTTTTTGAAGAGAACCTGAGACATGTGCAATGCGTGAGGGGGGTCTTGGGGTTGTAGCGGCGGGACACAAGGCTGACGAACCCCAAGTTCTGGCTTGACCAATAGTGGATTTGAGACTGCAGCCATGGCTGGTTGGTGGTTGCTAGTGAGTCTTCCGGTCCTGTTAGCCTTGCAATAGGTGGGACGGAGCAGCAGAGCAGCACTGCCATCGCGTCGACGGCCCACAGAGGAAGACCATCGGGCAAAGCGGAAGGATTCGATCCACTGATGAGCCCCCAATAGGCAAACCGGACATCCAATTAATATGAGCTAAGTATGTGACAGGCAGGCAGACTCGCCTAGTCAGATTGTATCAACCGGAGATGCAGTGAGCGGAGGCTGCTCCATGCTCCGCTCCGGGCCGGAGCCCCAGAGTGGCGCCAGGCACCATTTGCGCTCCCAAGATCATGCTGTGAAACTAGATTGAACATCTGTATTACTTCTGCACTTCCTTAGCAATCGTACCGTGCTTATTTGGTGCACAAGGCATTGCTTGTGGCTACAATTGCTATACTTGAAATTTGGCGAAGTGCATCATCAGCGCCTTTCTTGAATGCTTCAGCCAAGCAACAGTGAGCGAGGATACTCACATATGCGTTGGACACTCTTCTCCGCATGACCTCCATTGGGCCTAAAAAAATGACCTGAATCAGACTCATCGTCTGAAATTAGTTCCCAAGAAGAAGGGCGAACAACGCGATGACAACTCTATCGCAATTTCTCGTCAGTCGAACTATTATATTCGATCCGCTCGATCCGCAATTCAATAGCTGCCGTACAGGGCACGCAATAACGAGGCTTAGTCTTCATCACCCCTACCACATTGGGTAGAAGCTCATCGTGGGCCAGCCTGACTGATACGCGTCACCTTCCAGGACAGCCTGTTCAAATATGTCCGAATATCCTCCAAACCCGGAAGCTGCGCTGCCAAATCCTTCCATGCCGGATAGCAGATTAGGAATACCATGCTCCGTGGGTATAGAGAGTGAAGGGGCGACCTCCGGGTCATTCGGCTGCTCTGCGCTGCAACTTCCCGTGTCGTTATACGGATAGTTGAAATTTGTTCTAGCACTCTGCACAATCCATGGGGGCGATACCGTTTCTCCAAGTTCCCCTAATGCTGCTTGATACGCCTCCCAGGCCTGGAGAATATCTCGCGACACAATCTCAGAAAGCGGATGGAATCTATGCATGTCTTCGAAGCGTATTTCGGCGTTTTCGCTCATGGCCTTCCACATCTCATGGGCGTGCTCTTGCGTAGGCCGCTTCTTCAGATCATGAATCAAATGTAGATGTGCAGGAAACGGAAAGTACATATGAATATGCCAGCGGTACCGTTTAGTAAGGGGAGATTTCATCAATTTGGTATCGGACTCTAGAATCCGCATTGCACAGGAGCTGGCGCTGTTGCGCTGCGCTTCTGAGTGCTGCGCGGGCGAGAAGTTCGAGTATTCTTCAAGCAGATGGTGTTTTGCAAGGAAGCCACGTATCATCCAGATGGTCAGATAGTGAAGCGGGTTGTCTGGATTGCAAAGTCGGAGATACTGGTCCTCTATCCTCCTTTCTAGATCAGTCATGCCATCACCCTTTGTGTCTCTGGCGACTGCCTTCAAGGATGGATTGACAAATTCTAGGTGAAAGGCGCTATGTCGCAGAAAGTCCCCTAGTTCACTGCGCGCAGTTATGAACAACGCTTCGGTCGGACCTGCTTGAGCAGCTGGTAAGTCTTTCATCTCCGGTTGCAAATCATTGTCGGCCAAATTGCGAGGCTTGCTGCAATCCCAGGTTGGTATCAACATTGAAGTTTTGTGATCTGACATCTCGCCAATGCGATTGTCGAACATGATCAAGGACCACCATAATCTCCGGCGCATCTCGCCCTCCAACGCACCACACCTAGTATTTGCCTTTTCGTCATGGATACTCATGCGTTGAGCAATTCGAATAGCAACTCCAAGCATCGAGGACGAAGACCTCGGATCCGTCTCATACCTCACAGACACCTGCCATGGTTAGAGATACAAACGACAGAGTCACTCGACGGACTAACCAGATACAGAAACAACGCAGTTAAGCACTCGCGATCCCCGGTGCGTAACACGTTACAATTGAGCAAGGCTTGTTGACATCCAAATTGATATCCTCGCAAAAGCTCTTTCCTCGGAGACCCGAACGACGTTCGGCACTCTTCATCGTCGAGACTCATGATAGCGACGCTATACACACTGAACAAGAGTGCTTCTAGTTCCGAGCTTATACGAGTCAGATCACTAAGAGCACCAATAATACGTGCTTGCAGAGTCGGAGTATGCGTGACTTTGAGCAGCGGGTCAACATTGTCCAGGTAAATTTGCCAGAGCTTGAATATCCGGACTTGATCAGGGTGCAATGTCGACAGATCCACATTGTCTTTGCGTGATCCAAATATGAACCCCTCGTCGTTGTTCTTGTATGCCTCATCAAACATCTTGTTTATGGCATTTCCTCCCAGAGTGAACTGAAAGTGAGTGAGATCATTGCCATCCTCCTCACTGTCATCATCGGAATCAACCTCCCCAGTATCTTGAGACTGACGTCCACTGTAAGCGTAGTTCAGCCCAAGTCAAGAAAAGGTACATACCACTGAATTGAGAACCTTCCAGTAATTCCTACCCAATAATTAGCGCGACTCCAATAAACCTTACTGCGGAAGCACAACTTAGCCGCGTATACTGGCTCAGCCTTGACAGCCACGTCCCTCTCTTCCCCCACATTAGGCTCTTCAGAACGAGCATTATCTCCAGACTCCACGACCCTACTATCTTCCGCTACAGGAGCATGCAAAGGCTCAAAAGGTATATTATTTTGGCGCAGCAAGTCTTCATACCTCCGAACGCGATCCAACAGCTCTCGTTCGGGGAACCTGCGACGCCGCGGGCGCGGGCCAAGAGTGGGCACACACTGCGCGCCGGCCCGGACGCAGTTGGCGCAGGGGAACTTGCGGTCGCATTTGACTTTGCGCTGCTGGCACAGCACGCATGCGAGCACCCGTGGTGATCTTCCAGCTGCTCGTGAAGAGGTGGGCGTGGAAGCCCTTTGCTCTGGTGGTGGCATTTCGTTGATGTGTCTCATTCATTGAAAGAGCTTGAGGCGATCATCGGCTTCCCGGCCGCGTGGAGAATCGCTTCCGGTTTACTTCTTATGTCAGGTGACCGTAGCCGGACATTATCTACTTCTTGTTCTTTGATCTCAGCATCATTGGAGGGTCTTTGTTACACTGCCTTTAAAGTGCATCAACTAGTGGAACTTATATATGTATGTGGGTAGATGTCCGGGGTTGTCCACCGACAACTTGAACTTAGCAATATACTTCCTTGAATTTGTTCACAACTTTGCCCTCACTTGCGCTTCACGCGTCTTCCCCTTCATAAAGTATTTGTCCATCTGCGCGAGCCACTCGTTGGGGATTGACGACCTCTGTTTAGCGGTTAGTTCCAGCCAGCCCTTCTTGATCCGTTCTTCTTCCTCATGCCATCTGTCCGTCTCTTGTTTGATCCATTCAGCAGCAGGTCCAGCAACTCCTGCCACATCCTCGAACGGAACGAAGTGTCCACCATTCGGTATCACTATCTCCTTGACGCGGCCATTCTTGTGTCCACCGCTACCCCCCACCCCTGTTCCAGTTCGCTGTATCTTCTCTGCACGTTGTTCTGGTCCTGCCATGATACTCTTTCCGCCGTAGATCCATAGTACAGATGGCCGGACGTATTTGAGTAGTCTCCATAACACGATCGGTTCATAGCGGTAGAACGGAAGAGTTTCCGAATGGCCGGTCACATCGGTCCAGAATGTAGGATCGTGTAAGTAATCCGATTGGTTGCTGCCGGGTTGCAGGTCGACGAAGTTGGGGCGTAAGCTCTGTGCAACTTCTTGATCCTTTGTGGTGGCTAGACAGACAGCGGACTCGGGGTTCTCGGTTTCAGCGGTGTTGTCTCGAAGGCCATATTTGAGCCAGAGATCAAGACATCGTGGATCCCATCCTTTGAGTGCCTTCCGAAAATAGGCTTCTGCTTCAGCGCGGGACTTCCATGTATCCTTCTTGATCATGGCTGATTTCCCAAAGGCTGGGCCTCTTCCAGAAGCAAAATCCTTTGCTATCACTGGTTCTATAAGAATAAGGGAAGTAAAAAGCCGGGGGTGCATCAGGGTTAGGCCCAATCTGGTGGATGGCGTTGGTGTATTAGTATCCGTATTCATGTGATACAGAAGTACAGAAGACCTACAGTTGCCCAACACCGATGCTATGTCCGACACCAATAATAGGTTTCGGCATATCGCCCTTGAATTTATTGATCATGTAGAGCAGGTCTCGGCTGTGGTCGAACCATGATGCTATGATAGGGTTAATTTGGGGCGAATGGGCTGGTAGACATGTCGAAACGCACGCTCAAACCCTAGATTTTCCGCATTGATGGCCGCGCTCTTAGCCTGTGGGGCTGAATCTGCAATCCAGATAGAGCGAATGCGGAGTCCCTGGCGGCTTAACCTTTGATACACCTCCTCCCACAGCGGCTCTTTCAGTTCCTGTGCCATTGCATTAATTTTGATTTGCATTTTCTGGCGTCACATTTCTAACTGCACTGTATTGTGCAAATATACGTCCCGACTTACCTTAGGGGATCCAACAGAGGTAGCTCCAATGATGGTCACATCACCAGGTTGGGGATCTGGATTCGACTTTGGTGTGTATTGCTTGACCGCAATCCTTAGTACATCGTTGGTTTCTCGAGTCGCTCGGGCATACTCTCGGATATGCTGGCAATCAACAACATGTTCTGTGATGTTGAACGGGGAAGGCTCCATCTTTAGCTCGGAGAATTTAGTAGAAGTCCTGCTGAATCGCCACTGTCCGGAAACGTGCCATTTATATACCCCTCACGTCTGATATGTCCGATTAGTTCAAGCCCACCTACCATCAGATCGGCTAGTTCACCGCAGGTTGCTCGGCCACGCGAGCTGGAGCGAACGATTAATGCCCAGAGCGTCGTCGCCTCGCGCAATACGGAGTTATTGATCGAGTCCTGACCCGCTCTCGTCTCCACTTTGTTGTCATGATCTTCCCTCAGCTGGCACCACGACGCCATTAATCTCCGTAGGCCGCATGCGGTTATCTCGGCCCTTATCGATGTTGTCCCCAGTATGAGGAGTCGGCGTAGACCGAGGATATGGAAGCACTGACTCGACACGTCTGCGCTTTGAAGCAGGCGAGCTATGCGTTGTGCGACAACTACTGTAGAGCAGATCTCTTCAACAGGATCCCAGCCAGAATCTCAGCCAGCCACATAAACAAGCCCACCTCAATGACTCGTTTGTGTTGTGATTCAGGCTGCGAAAGTTTAGCTAGCGGCAGATACGTGACGAAGGCCCCACTGTTCACTGATTTCTTGGATCAGCGGCTGAATACGTGTTGGCAGTCGCTAGTGGAAGGGCCGCGATAGGTGCCGAAGCACCACTAGAGCGGATGTGGCTGCTCCAGATAACAAGGGAAGCAATGATATCCGAGCCACCCTACGAGTACAGTGCCAGAAAATATTCGTGTTGGCCGAGATTCATGTAGCGGTGCCTGACACTCCTGTTCTTGTTCACAGCCGCATTACCCGAGGATCCATCAAATAGCTTGCGACGGACAATTTACAGTGGCCTGGGGTAGGGAATTCACATATGCCGGGCATCAATAGACACTTTTTGGTCTTGTTTCCTAGGAATGTGGGGGTTCTAAGGAATTGGCAGGGAAGATGAGAGGCAGTTGGGGTTAGACAAGAATGCCTCTCTAACGGACAAGGAATCCGAGAAATAGTCTTGGAATTTCTATTGAAAATTCTGGTAATGGAAAGTCTGGTGTGAAGCAGATACTGCGCTGGGCTCAGCTTCCACGAGAAATAGTTGTCGAAGGGGACGAAGTTCTTCATCAGCCGGATAAGGTATCATAGTGAGTCCGGAACTAGAGGTCGCATTAGTGATTTTGGGAGTGTGAAGAACACTCCTATTGGACAAAAGGATGAACTAGTATCGTGCATCGCAGACAAAGTCCGATCGTCAATGCCGGCTGGTACCAGGGTAATGCTGCAGGTTCATCACACCCTCGTACAAGAAGTCTTCCGTCTGCAACCACTGCCGGCTAATTGGGCCGTGTCACACAAGATTCATTCAGGGCTGACGGTGAAAGGTTCGTAGATCTCAGCCATTGAAGATTGTCCACAGAGTTAAGTGATGGACAATGTGTAGGCTAGGATGTGCTAAATTCGCATTAACGAACCAGAGAAATAGGGAAAGAGAAGATAATAACCGAGAATTACCGATCAACAGGTCAATTGATTGGCTCGGGTAACACTCCCCAAAAAGCAAGCATACGAAAGACATAGCAAAAGTAAGTAGTGTTGCAGAAGCACGATTTCAGTACTCGGAATGTGCAGAAGTGACTTCTGCTGTTTGTCAAATACCGATGTAGCCCACATGTCACTTGCTGCTCAGCATCATGCTGTAGCTTATGCTAGTATTAGTGCGACACATCGGGGATCTCTGCTCGATCATTATAGGAGTAAGTACTAGTATGTGGCAAATGGCCCATCAGATTTAAAAAAAAAATAATACTAATAATAAAAATAAAAGAAGCAGAAGAAGAAGAAGAAGAAGAAGAAGAAGAAGAAGAAGAAGAACAGAAAAAGGTTCTTTCCAGGCTAATAAACAAGCAAGCATTGAGGCTTCGTCCATGAACCCTTTGGTTGCCTTGAGCTAGTTGTACCATTTCCCAAGGAACCAACCCATCCCCGTTATCGATAAGCCGAAAACCTCAGCACACCTAACATTGAACCTCCCATCATCGTCACCACCAGCTTCCCTCCATCCACACCACACACCGCAAACAACCATACGCCCACAACTTACAACAATTGAATCTACCATATCACACCTACCATACTACACGAAACCAACTACCTACCCACCTACTCAAAATCCAACCCCACAATGTCAACCCCAACGCCAGACGACCCAACACCACCACCACCAACAACCACAACCACAACTTCCACCACATCGCAACAACAACAACAACAACAACCCCGCCTCCCCGTCCAAACCCACCACTGCCGCTTCTGCAACCACCTCCTCCTCGCAACGACCCGATCAATCCCATCCCTACCGAGACGCAAAGACCCCGCAAAAGACGGGGCGTTAATCCTCCCTCTTCCGCGCGATCACAGCACCACCGACGACGACGAAGAATCCAATTCCACTTCACAACCTTCCAAGAAACAAAAACACTACACGATTCTTCTCTCCACCACTATTCCCGATCGGAAACATACCCTCGTGCGCAGGGAAGATGGGTTCGAGAAGAGGTTGTTCCTACGGTGTGGACGGTGTAGAGTTGTCATGGGGTATTTCTTGGATGAGGTGCATTTTGGGGGGGTGAGTTCTGCTGCTGCTGAAGAGGATGGGGAGGGGGAGGGGGAGAAGGCGAGAGAGGTGGTGTATCTGCTGCCTGGGGCTTTGGTGGAGACGGGGGTGATGATGCGGGATGAGGAGTTGGAGAAGGTGGTTAAGGGGTTGGATAGGGAGTGGGTGGGGTGGTTGGAGGGTTAAATCAATATAATTTATTTATGTTTTGATGCTGTGCGCATAGCATAGTCTTTGGTTGTGGCGATGTGTTTTGGGAGGGAAGTGATATAAGTCGGAGTTGTTTGTGCTAGCTATATTTGTACCTGTACTTTACTTCATATACCATGTATCATTTTACCATATTTATTCATGTTTATCCGATGCTGAATCGCGCAATATCCCATATACAATGCACTATAACTAAACTATGCTCAAGCCTTCAACTCCGGCACGGCTGGTAGGAGGTTCGCGTCGTAACAGAAATCATCAGGAACGTCAGGAGGGTATCGGTGTCGTGTGTCGTTTAGTTGGCCAGGATGGTGCGGACGAGGTCTGCTGCTGTTAGTTCAACCCGAAACAGAGGCGTGGTGAACAAAGACTTGGTGACCTACCGGTGTAGTTGATCTCGCCGGAGCTGGTGTCGACGGCCTTGAGCAGCTCGTCGACCTCCTCATCCGACATCTTCTCTCCGAGATTCGTCAGGACTGTAGTCATCGTCAGTATCACTCTAGTCATCCTATCCGGCTTCACATACTGTAACGAAGCTGTCCCACACCGATAAACCCAGTCAGGTCCTTGTCAAACACCTGGAATCCGCGGCAGTATTCTTCGGGCTCGCCGGGGTCACGGAAACCTCCAGGGCGGTTGAGGACCTTCAAGAACGACTCGAAGTCAACTGCGCAAAGCATGTTAGATCCGTATCAGCCATCTCAAATCAGGGCATACGTACAATCTCCACCGACGGACTTCTCCAGATCTGCGATCTCCGCCAAAGTGGGATTCTGACCGCATGCGCGCAGGAGGTCGCCCAGCGACTCGAGCGCGACCTTGCCGGTACCGCGCTTATCGAAGAGAGAGAAGGCTTCCTTGTAGTTGGTCGAGGCCTGGTCATGGTGCATATCTGGTGAGCGGGACATCTTGAAAATGGAGTCACAGGGGCAGAAATCCGAGATGAAGAGTAGGGATCAGAGATGAAATGAGGATGGAAAGAAGACAGGGAGTTGAAGAGTGCCGATGACGAACAAGCAGCCACGACTACTAGTGAACCATGGAAACGAGCAAAGGGATTGGATGGGCCGACGAGGGGCCGGAATTCAATGGATCCAACCACACGAGCGATCTCCGAGGTTCACCACGACAGTCAACAAACAAGGGATACAGAGCACTGCTCGTTCCTGATGCCATCCGGACAATTCTTCTCCCGCCAGCGAGGGATGATGCTTTTAATTGACATTGCGAAATTGCGAGACGGCCACGTACCATGACTGTTTATTGTGTTGATTGCGCTAATAGCGTGAGTATGCGGCAGCGGGCTGCGAGGGATAGCGACAGGGGGATGTAGATGACGATCTAAACAAACGGAACGGCAATGGCAGGAGTACCACGTATGGTTTGGAATGAAGGAGGAGGGCAGAATGAGGGAACAGGGAAAGGAGAAGGGCTGGCGGGATGGAGGAGAGTCCGGCGGCACTGTTTGCCCGGTTGTTGTTGTGGTAACCGGACACCTCAGGCACGACAACCCCCCTATCGATCTGCGCTTTGTCTGATACGATGACAACATCAGCCTACACTAGTTTGGACTAGCATTGATCATGGACCATGACTGGCGTCTGTGAAGATACACACAGTAGATACTAATATTGCAATAATACAAACATGCAACGCTATCCAGCCCAATGGTATCCAAGTCATAACACATGCGCAAAGTATTCAGACAGCCAACAACATAAGCCACGCAGAAGAAGACAGCAAACAAGGCAGCAGGTGCTTATCGAAACACAAGTGCAACCATGTACAGAATAACAAAAACCCCCCTCAAACGCTATATACACAGAAAAGATGTAGAAGAATTAACAAAGGAATCATAATTTTGAAGAAATCATGTGAAATCAAAAAGCTGCTCCGTTCAACTTGCCGATACAACTGGTGAGCAGGTTGGCAGCTTCGGCCAATAACTCCCAGCGCGTGTTGGTGAACCCGTCACGGAGGACCAACAACAAGCCCAGACAGCGGTTGCGTCCTTGCATGCCTTCCAAGTCGCTGGGCTCGCGAACACTGCCCATCCGGCGCAGGAATTCCTGCATGTCCTGCCGCTGCGCAGCAGGAGTGCTCAACTTGACAGGAGACTTAAAGGGCCCTTCAAGTGCAAACCCATAGCACCAGACCACGAGAGCCGCAACATACAGCACCCACGGCCGGTTCAAGAGGTAGTCGTCCCGACCTGAATACAGTTCCCCATCCTCATTCAGTGCTCGTCTCTCATCCAGAAGACACTCCGATAAGAACTTTAGAGCATAGAACGTGGCGTCGCGGGCTGTTGCCTTGGTGGCCCAGACAACCATCTTTTCGCGCGCCGCCTTGTAGTCTCTGGGGGTGATAGACCGTCCCATGAGCCGATTAGCCCCAGCAAAGATCTGGCAGTCGACGATATCAACGTGAGAAGCCATGTGCGCCAGTCCATGGAGCACGTCGCGCGACTCGAAGACGTTGTCGTCGTCCAGAGGGTGTCGGGTACGGTAACCACTATGAAAAGGCCCTGATGGTGACTGACCCAACGCTTCATCAAAGTCTCGTCGCCAATTGTCAAAGGCTCGCAACAGTGCTGACCGCCATTTGTCCCGGCCTCCCAATGCCGGTGGCCCACCCAGCGAGCTCACCTGGAGATCTCGTTGGTTCATGTGCCAGCTGACGCTAAGCAACCCAGCCATGAGGATAGTTCGTCCAAAAGCATTCGTCCGGACCCGCTGTCCGTTGAGCGTCTTCTTAAGGCCGTCCAAGAACATGACAGGCTTGACTCCATTAGCGTGCAGGCTCGATTGCACGCGGGCTACCTCAGAGGCGCTAGTCGCAGACCACAGCGCCTCATCGCAGGGCAATGGTAACCGAAGCTCGTGAGCCACCATCTTAGCCGAGTGCCCGAACATAGTGGCGTGGGTAGAGTCCAGAACAAAAGCCGCAAAAGCCACTCGTCTCGTGGCCTCCGCCTTGATCCAGTGAGTCCATGACTCTTCAGCCACAAAGTCTGGCGCCATTGTCGAGCCAGAAGCTGACCGGGCCTGCCGGTCGTCTCGAAAGCTTGCAGGAGAGTCTAATGCAGAGCGGCCAATCAATGAGCTACCTCGCCGCATCAGTGTGAGTGTGGTGTCGTGGTGGATATGCGCCCGCTCATGGAGCGCACGCGTGGAGTACATCTTTTCGTAGACCTCCAGTAGCAGGAGTGCTTGGAAGATCCACAGCTTAGCTGGCGGGCGAAAGTCTGCATCCATGAAAAGCTCCGTCCGCAGATGCCAGGCGATAAAGTTCGCCAGCTCAGCTGCTGCCTCGGTTACTTCCGACCCGTGGATGCCATCCAGCGTGGATGCGCCAATGGCCATCACTGCGAGCAGAAGAAGATTAGGCGCTTTGTCTGCCTCGAAGGTTGGACGATGTAGAATGGGCAACTGAGAGTGGAAGTGGTACCAATACGAGCCGATGTACATCTGCATCATGCGTAGACTCAGCACATGGTCGTCGTCGTCAATGTCGCCGTCCATTAGAGCATCCTTGCGCTTAGCAGACACTGCGTAAAAGGCTTCATTGAACCTCGAGCTCATGAGGGCCAGGAGTTCTTGTCTCTTCTCCTCTGACATGATGGCGCGCGGCGATCCCGGATCCAGAATGCTTGTAACACTCATAGGATGGTGCGGAATCACACCACTGAGAAAGCTGCCATAGGCAGGATCACTCATGAAGAACTGGTTCTGTAGTTGGACGGCATCCAAGTAATTTGGCACCACGTTGGTTGGGGCAGGATACCCCATGGACGGAGAGCCTGTCACGGGATCGTTGAACAGCCACGCTGTGAAATCATCTGCCATGGCGAAGGGTGAACGGTTATGGGCTTCGCCACCAAACACCGGGTAGACACAAGAAGCCAGCGCGTCGAAGCCGGCATCTCCCACTGATGGACCGGATGTCATCATCTCTGACATCGACTCTAGTGTTCCGTTGTCCAGAGCCGTCGAAGCCGACGTCGCTGGAGCCATCGATATATCTGGGTATCCCCCGGGAGGGAGTTGTAGGCCTGAATAGGTGGTGGGATGAGCCAACGAAGGGCCGTCGATATCGTGTGTGATAGAGGTTGTTTCGGCTACGGAGTGATGAGACCGAACCTCGTGGCTCAAGTCGCCCGAATTGGGCGAAGCTTTGCCGGCAGAGTGACTGCCGAGCGCAGTATGAGGCACCGCCTGGATCTCCGGAGGACTAAACGTTGTTGTGCTTGACGGTCCCGGGGGAGAGCTGAGGGTATGATTACTGGAACTGTTCGATCGGGAAAACGTAGGGTCAGACAGGTCTACCGCATGATGGGAGACCAGAGTCTGATAATTGAACCCCTGGCCCATGCCCACAGATCCCGAGGGCGACGGCATTTGTACGTGCTGATTCGATGCACTCATCGCAGGCACTGTCATTGTAGGACCCTCCGAGGGGGCTTGTACGGGCGAGTAATTGGAGGGTAGCGGAATGAGTGTAGGCGCGTGGTTCGCGTTCACCTGTGACATGACTTGAGAGACTTGCGGCTTTTTCAGGTTGTTGCCGGTGGCTGCCGTCTGCGCAAAGTGATCACGCTTCTGTAGCTGCGATCCCTGGGTGGTGTGGCGTTCTCTATGACGGATACATAGGTCTTGTCGCACGAAGGAGCGGTAGCAATCGGGAAAGTCGCATCGATAAATCTGCTTGGGGGTATCTAGAACGACAGCCAGTTAGTACTTGCTCGCAAGCTCGTGGAAGGACTGCATGCGTACGGTTCAGTTGGTGGCGGTACAAATGCTCCGCTCGCGAGTAACTCTTGCCGCACCCCTCAAATGTGCATTCAAACTTGCGATCCGTCTGAACCTTTCGGGTTCTTTTCCTCTTGCGTGGGGGTCCATTAAGAGCCGCATGGAGTGCATCAGCTTCCGTCATCATGCCGATCTCTGTGCTCGAAGTATGATCGCGTTTCGGCCCCGAACCCAGCGGGGTTATTGCAGCGAGAGCCATGGTCATCTTGGCCGGAAGATGCAGGCAATAATCAATCAATTGTTTCGAAACCTTGTGTTTTTCTTTCCTTGATACCACGAGTGGATTGTTGCCCCTTAGCCGACACCCCGAAGATCACCCGCAAAGATGTTGCTTGGAAGAGAAACGTTCATCAGACCTGAGAGGACTGCTTCTCATCGGCAGACGGATGCCGGTTCGGAGGGCTCAGAATGAAACGTGAGCCCGATTGTATACTGGCATAAGGCAAAAGAGAAGCGGGCAGGATGTTGTCTCGTAAACGGTGGACGGTCGCCGCTTTCTGGGCCGATTTGTGACGCACGGGGAACCCCGTGGGGAAAACTCGGCGGGCGGGAAGAGTCAGCGATTCCCGATGGGTTGGGGGGACTCCGATAGCAAAGGAACAATTCCTGGGATAAATTCAAGGAAGGTTTGGATGGAAAGACAAATTCCCTGTATGCCAGAGATTGATTTGGTGAAGGTATGAAGGAGATAGCAGGTCGGAGGAGAAAGGTCGTACGATGACTGGTGATGGGGGGAAAACGATGGAAGAGGGGAAAAAGGGCCGAGTGAGCAAGGGCCCCCCGACACAAACCCCAACTGCCAGACTTGCAAGCACACGAGGGTTGCACAATGGATGCTGAATGCTGAATGGTGGAACCAAGAGACGAAGAGTCTGAGATCCAAGGGAAAAAGAAAGAAGAGAAGAAGTCACCGCCAAAGTCCAAGAGAGGAAGACCGGGGAGGAGCCAGAGGAACCAGAGACACCGGGAATGGAGGTCCCTTAATATTCTGGTTGCTCGTTCGGAGGTGGGGCAGCCGATGCTTTTTAGAGCTTCAAGTCAAAACTGATTATGGATGTACCACTTGATTGTCAATTTCCCTGCACCTTTCCCAACTTGTATAGGGAATTTCTTTTATTTATTCTTTTTTTTATTCTCCTCTCTTCCATCTCTCTCTCCTCCCCTCAGCTCCTGCTCCTTCATCTCCTTTTTGTATGGTCACTCCACCCGGTGAGAGTAACTAATCGCCACAGAATCCGCTCCACTCACAGCCGCGCAAGTGGTTCCCGGATTTGAGACGAAAAAGAAACGCGAAAAACGAAAATACGACCTCTCGGGAAAAGAAGCAAATTGAAGGCTAACTGGGTCTTGGTCATCTTTTGCTGAGAAGAGAATGGCCGGAAGGGTAAGGTAGGGTAAGGGAGGGGAGGCGGGCGGGACAGCGATGGAAAACCCAGCCAGAATCCATCTTCATTGGCTCCCAAGAACTTAAGGTACTGGATTCGATATCATTGGTTCTGCACCGAACACTCGCCGAAGCCACCTAGAACCAGAAACTGACCATGGTCTGTCTGTCTTTCCCCTCTCTGCCTGCATCCTGGGCGTCCCCGTGCCATCCTGCACTCCTTTGAGCATGTTCCGTCTATACTACTAGTAGTACCTACTATCAAGATTCATCCCGTTATACCACTCGTCCGAGAAGCCCAGTTCCTAGGCGTTCTCATCGTGATCATCACAGGTGATATTGATGTGGAAAATCACCCTACGGATTACATAGTCCCTGACACTAGTGGTCCCAAGAAAAAATGAATTGATCAGCTACTAGAAAATAATGCCAACCCGGAGAAATAAAATCAAAAGCGAAATGAAAGGACCAGACGAACACACTCCACCCCCTTCCCCAGTTGATGCAGCCCAGGCCAAAACGGTGCAGGCGATTATGCATTGCGGCAGCAGCGGTTACTTCCCCCCGGAAGATGAATGGTGAGCATCATACTGGATGGCCTTGTTCGCGGCAGAGGCAATCGGGCGATCCTCCATGCCTCTAATTCCCGATTCGTAAGGGATTGTCCCCGGCCAATCATCATGGTTCATGTGTCAGTGTCGCTGTCAACTGAAACCTTGCAGTGCGGAGGAAAAATAAAGGGATTTGCAGGCTCTGGGTGGGCACGATCGAGTTCGTAGCGTCATCAACGCATAGACATACATGATACAACCGTGCAGTTGCGACAGTCAATCAGGAGCAGCTGTGACGCACGACCTGCTGCTCCTTCTCGTCTACCCTTTGGTAACATTAGCCTCACTTGGTACCTTGATTGGCAGGTTTGATCTCCGTTTCCCTTTTCCTGACCCATCTTTTCAGCCCAACCAGCTTCGTTTGGCTTTGGAACTACGGGTCCAAAAAGGCAGCCTAGTGGCAGTGTCTACCTAATTAAGCGTGGTTTCAGTGTCTCGGAAAGAGGCAGCTTACAGACTCTATTCCGCCTAGGGTATTCCCGTAGACGCATCATGCGCCGCCTGCAGAAAAAGAAAACATCGAGTTCTCGAACGGCCGCCGTCCAAGTGTCGTCAGACGAGAGTCTCCTGACACTCGGCGGATGGCGTGCTCCGTACCTTCTCCCCGGATCAATGACCGCGGAGAAGGATCGTTGGTCCAGGAACGTAAACTTAAGATACTGATATGATAAGAATATCGACTGATTTGATTCTATGACATGACAGATGCCTTATGCCATATCGGTGCCCCCTACGCATTCCGCCAACGCGGAAGTCTCCGATGCGGTACCAGCGCACCGGTACCCTCCCGGCCATAGCATGGAATGAGTAAAACCACACCCTAAACAAACCACACAGCCACATTTGCCACAATAATAGCAACCGTGCTAATTTCGCACTGGAATATAACGATCACCAGAGTGCATTGTGGCCCGTATAGCTATGGTGATCGGCTCCTCCAAGTGGCTGAGCCGCCATCTGGCTACGAAGTCTTGACTCAGACCTGTTCCTGCGCCAAAGATGCCAAGGGATCTACCTGAGCCGAAACCGAGAGAGTCCTAGTGGAGTGATCCCCAATATAGAATTGCACTACAGCAGCGATACCGGTGCTGCTGTTTCCGCACCACCTCACCATCCCGAAGAAGCAAGTATCGCTGACAACCCGAGAGGAACAACAAAAAAAGCAATTATCCCCAACAGAAATCCTTGTTCTCGTCCGAACATCGGATCTAGATCCCCGAGCACGCGTCTAACACGACCCTGGCTTATGTCTGTAAATAATTCCAGGTGGGTACACATTCCACAAAGTGCTTAGTACTAGCAGGATCCACCGGCCGAGAAATATATCTTTGACATCATGGGTTCAGCCCCCAAAAGCTTCATGAGCTTACGGCCCAATGACCTCGAGTATAATAATCGAATGCCTCTCCTTCCATTGGATCAATAAAATCCCTCTCTCGCCATTGCCGCGCGCATTTTCTTTTCCTCACACACCACTACCCCTGTCCTATGCCAGTATACCGCTAACTAGGCGCAGGTTGCCTGTCTGCCCTACGGAGTACACCGCGCATGATACTACTCCTATTACTACTATTACTACTACTACTACTACTACTACTACCACCAATAAGCGGCCATCCATTACAGCAGCAACAGAGGAAGAAGGCATCCCCGAATGTAAGCAAGCAAAACTCAACCCATGGCGTGATCATGTCCACCACCGGAACTCTCACATAGCGGGATACCTGCCATCCTACATCGGAACCCTCTCTCCAAACAACAAACCCAATAGTAACAACCACAACGACCAGCCATTTCTCGGACATGGAGTAAACAGTCCAAGATCGACAACGTCAACTATGGTCCCCTACCTTGCCTAACCAAACTAAGTAAATATGACCTACAGTGTACCAAGAAACAACCACCTGATCAACACACCGGGACCACACACACACGCACACACTCACTCACACCCATCTATGATCTAAACCAACCAAACCAAGTAACTGAGTAGTAGGAGTAGGAGTAGGAGTAGTAGTATCCATGTAGTAGCTGACCGCTCCTTCCCCATCTCCCATCCACCAACCACCAATCCACGATTTTCCCCCCTGCCTACCCAAATAGTACATAACAAGCGAGCCCCAACATCATAAGCTAGCTAAGTAGTAGGCTACTGTACGTATGAACATCACTGACCCTCCCCCCGAACACCGTCCTCCTAAATTGTTACCTAAGTGCGATGGTACCTTAGTCCAGTCCCCACCCCTACCCTGAAACCAAGTTCCGTAACTCTAGATAATCAATTAATCAATCAATCAAGGACCCATATTCAGATCAACACCGAACGAACCCCGCCATCTCAAATCTCATGGGAACCGGGTGGATACCGCAATATAACTGGCCACCCAAACCCCTAAACATGGGGCCAAAAAACAAACCCGATAAAAAAAAAAAAAAATCTTCTTTTTTTTTATCTCTTCGCCCGAGATGATCAGCTGAAATTTTATCTCCGGGTGTTTAGTTCAGTCGTGGATTGTGGATTGATTGTGGATATCCATTGGCTGATTGATAACAGTTCTGAAACAATGGGCTCGGATAGAGTAGATGGCGATCATCTCCCTCTCGGCTAGTATTCATGCTTCTTTCTTTCTTTCAGTTTTTTTCATGTGTGTTTTGGACTACTTGTTTGTTTGTGCTGAACATAAGGATCTACGGTATGGGTCTCCCTTCTCTACTACCCAACTAGTATATATTTGTTTAGTGCTGGTGTATATCAGTTGCTTGTTATGTGCTGGGTGGAGTTGCCCGGTACTACTACTAAACATTGTAGCGCGGCAGCGCGCGTGTATGTCCCTGTGTGTGCGTATGTGTGTGAGTGAGTGAGTGTGTGTGTGGGGGTATCCTATTTTAGTACTATCCCGGGGCTTCTCGTGAAGGAAACTTCGGCTCTCAGGATGAAAATCTCTGCATGTCATATGATATGATGATGATGATGATTGTAATATTGGTAGCATGCTGGAGACATGATAGTAGGTTATTGGCTCCTGAGGGTTTGTTATCTCACAGGCTACTCCACATGCATACCGGTTTACAGGTTCGGGATCCTACTGTACATGACTTCCGAGACATGATATACGGAGATACGCACTGGAATACTCATAGGGCCGCGGTTGCCGGGAAGCATTGGTCTAAATTGCTACACTTAAAAAAGTACTTTCGATTTACAGGGCGGGTGTTCAGGGGTAGTAAAGGTAGTGGCAAGCGAGAAATCATGCGAGCGGGCTTGAATCTCCACCCTCCGATGCGCAGGAGGGACCCCGCTGGTCTCATGCGCGGGATCGCCCTCCCTCAGGCAAGAGTGCCTCGGATTCTGAAACAACCGCATCATGTCGTATACGGGTGATGCTGGGGGATAATGGGTGGGCGCGGCAGGGAGGGGAAAGGGAACGGAGGGCATAAAGGAATACATGATTGGGCAAATACTTTTAACTTGATTCTCAACGCGTGCGAGCGCTTGATGATCTTCGGCCGGGTCGCATGACGTGCGCTAATCTTCCAAGGACTATTGCCGCCTTCCAAGGGCTGAGCGTCGTCGGCAGCTGATGAGAATCTTTCTCCCAGCATCCTTTGCGCTGAGCGGTTCCTGACTTGCTCAGTCCTGGCCTTCATTCTCCCATGGTACAATCTATCCGCTAAACCGGAACCGGGTCGCCTCCAGCCGGCCCAGCCCTTCTCTAGGTGCCACGTTGCGTCGCCGGTATGAGTTGGTGAAGTCTATACGTGCTTGTCAGCCAATGTGAAGCTTGCGAGAAAAATGCTAGTTTCACCATACCTTGAAGAAGGACCCGGATCTTCCGCACCTCACCCGAGTGGACCTTGTCGAAGATGCCCTTCAGCAACCTCTCCGCCTCACCCGGCTTCATGGTGCCGGCGGGAAGCATCTGCAGCGTGGCCTGAAGCCAGGTTCCTGCCTCTTCGGGCATAAGTTCGAACAGCATCATCATTACGCTGGATGCGTCGGGGAAGCACTCTCCCGGGAACGAGAACATCATACCCGTCAGGATATGCTGCGTAAGTAGCTGGCCTTGCGACGCAATCAGCTGTTTGACGGCCTCGCGGATTTCGGGCGGGTTGGTGTAGGAGCTCCCATCTGAAGTGGTGAATTCGGATACCGTCGGCTTATCGAAAGCGAAGCTAAAGAGGTCGTGGTAATAATGAAGGGTGGCCATGAGTGGGTCAATCTGCTGGAGGGTGAGAGCGCTGAGTGCGGCGGAGAAGATCGGCACGGACAGCGAGGAAGTGACACACTCCTTGGGGTAATACCGGACGGCATCGGAAGACAAACGATAGAAATCCTCGATAACTGGTTGTACCTGATTAGCTTGAGGCGCAACGAGCAGCCAATGTCCAGCTGGGGGAGCACCTACCATCTGGGAGATTCTCGGGGGGCAGATCATTCAAGGTCCGCAGGAATGCGACCGCTTGCTGCTCGTAAAACTGGAAGACAGCATGGCTGGTGGAGGGATCGACGAATTCAGCACCCTCGGAGAACTCGCGCACGACAGCGTCAGTGGCCCACAGGAAGCATCCTTCTCGTGATGCCTCGAATCCGCTTGCAAGACTCTGCGCTAGCGTGGGTAGGAGCGGAGTCATAGCCGTGCGGTAGGAGATAATCATGTTTCTCCAGCAACGGCAGACGCGCTCTAAAATCGGCGTGGACGAGGTAAAGTTCATCACGATTGTCGTCATGATTGGCAAGATTTCGCCGCAATACTTGACTGCGGGGTTCTCTTCCCGGGGTGAGACATATGGGTTCACGACCAGGATGAAGATCGTAATCAACTGAAGGTGATCTACCATGCAGTTAGTATGCAGAGTGCCTTTTAATTTTGAAGTATACCTACCAGCAACAGCCCGCTGGCCCTCTTCATCTTTAGCGTTGTTCGCTAAGTTCATGATGCGTGCCATAATGGGGTCACAGAACAACTTCATCGTCTCGTAGATCTTCTCCAGTGGCTGCACTGCAACCACAGCCGCGACACCCTCGGTTATCTCTTCTTGACTGGCCGGTTTCAGCTTGTCAAGGACCGACTCGTAAAACGAGTGTAGTTGGGCAATGTGACCTCCAAGCAACTTCTGGCAGTCCGTGCCCAAGAACTTGAAGGCCAAGGCTGCAGCCTGAACCACCTCCGGAGAGCTGTGCTGGAAGCCGGAAATGACATAGTTTAGTTGCGCCTCCAATGTCTCGGGATGCTGTGCAGTCCACTCGGTGTAACGCGCTAACGCCATGATAGCCTGGAACCGCACTTTTTCTTGGTTTGGAATCTGCACGATGAGGGGAATGACCTGTGTCAGGACAACATTCTCCTCAGGATCGACCATACGGCCCATGGCGCGCAAACTAAACAGGGGCGCTTCAAGCTCTTGCCAGTTGGGAACATGGTCGTCGCTGGACTGGGAGGCATATTTGGAGACCCATTGTTGGATCAGCTGATAAGCCTTGGTCAAACACTCATTGACCCCAATGACCGCACAGCAATCCTTGAGCACATCTCCCATAGCGTGCCGGAAATGCCGGAATTTCTCTTCCTGCTCCCGATCGCCACCGAAAAGGTCCGTCTCACCCTCCTCCGGCCGCGGGTACTCGAGGTGCTTGACCATGATGTCCACGAGGCTAGAGAAGATATCACTAAAGCCAGTCCGTGCATCCGCATATCGCTCCAAAGTAACATATTGCTTCAACTCGTACCAGAAGACGAAAGTAAGGGAAATTGCGTCCCGCTCCCAGTCGCGAGCGCAACATTCTAGGACCGCTTCAACCAGCCCGCGGAAGTCAGTCGGCAGGCGTGCCATCAGAACCACCCAGGCCTCGCCAGCTTCGGCAAACAGCCTCGTGATACCCCTGTAAGCATCTGTGTCTTCCGCTTCGGCGAATTCGGCAATCTTCGGGCGCAGGGACATTAATCGCGGATACAGGGCTTGGATGATGGGCAGTGAATCATCGACCTCCCGAGTGTCTCTATACAAGGTGCACATGCTGTCTACCGCGGACTCGAATGATCGGTCGTCATCAAGGGCCTTGAGAATCACATCCATCAAGGGTGAGTCAACAATCTTCGACGCCGGGATCTCGCGCATCCATGAGGTGATACAGTCGAGGAGACGGGGGTTAGTAGACGCGGTAGCTAAGCCAGAGATATAATCAGCATATCAATATATTATGAAGCTGGCTCGAAGGCTGGGCACATACGGGATGACTGAGCATATTGAATCAGAAGGTGCATGACCTGTTCGGCGTTGTCTTCCAACAGTTCTTTCGTCCTGGAATCAAGGTCCTCTTCCTAAGTCAAGCCAGCAGGTTAGAGTCTCGTTTGTCGCGGTATAAAAGGTCGTCGCATATCGCGTAGGAACGGATTGTAAACAGGTGAGGTGTTGATGCCGCCGAACATACACTGAGATTGATTTTACGACCCTCGGTCACTTCTTCCGGGAGAATCTTGAGAAACTCCAACACACAATCCCCCGCGCTGCTACCCAGAGCCGCGCCAACTGTGGGTAGGACGTCCTTCCAGTCCAGCATTTGGATGGCCAGGCTCGCCAGACAGACGCAAAGCTGTGTCTGGATTGGCCGAGGGCCTGCAGCATAAGCCACAAGCAGGTTCAGAACGGAGTCTCGGAGGGCGAGTATCGATTCCGCAGGTAGCTGGTCGAGGTCGAAGATAATCTGGGACTGTCAGTACGGGATGCCAGTACCGCGTCATGTAGGCGATGGGATCGCTTCACCTTTCCTTTCAACGTGGTCGCCGCGAACAACTTGGCCTCGACAGGGACATCGGGGGACTGTAGCATTTCGTGGGTAATAGTCCATGCTTCAACCTAGATAGAAGCCGAATCATGATTAGCATGCAATGTTATGGGCGGCGTGGAACAATCGGTCCTGAGGAGGAAGAATGAGGGGTAGGGATGAACGGACTGATTTCTGGAACTTCTCCAGGAACTCATGGGCGTGTTCTTTCTCCGATCGCGAGACATTTCCTGACATAGTCGTGACTGCCGCGAGGACAGCACTAAAGGACTGCCCTGCGGTCCCCTCCTTGCTGGCCATCTTGGACGAGGAGTGGGGATGTTTTGGGATTGTTCGAGTTGGAAATGGGAGAAGAGGGGTTCAGCCAGGCCGGGAGGCTCAACACCTATGCAGTGCGATCATGAACAGTCATTAAACAAACATTAAAGAACAAGCCACCTCGATGGAATCAGCGCTAAACCTTCAGCACAGTGGCGGAGAGAGGAATCGGGGGGTTAAGTGACTGGTTAGTGGAGGTGGGATGTGGTGACGATCGACCCAAAGGGAAAAGTTGGTGAGCCGCAATCGTCCCCGAGGCGGCAAGAACGATGGAAGCTTGCTTCACCACCTTCCCGATCTTTCTCGACCTTCTCTCTCAGCACCACCCGCCCTAACAACCACCACCACGCGTCGTTTTCTCGATCAACCGAACGGCATTTCCGTCTGTTGTCTCCTGTCGCTGCCTTCGCCTCCTGATACCCTGCACATTCCTTCCATCCACCCATCACAATGACCGGTCGTGGAGGCGGTGGAGCCGCTCGCAAGACCCTGCTTGCGCCGATTCATTTCATCTTCAAGCTTCTTCAGCAACGGTCTACAGTCTCTATCTGGCTTTACGAGCAGCTTGCTTTCCGCATAGAGGGAAAGATCAGGGTAAATAGGTTCTGGCGACATGTTTGCGTGGCTTTTGACTAATCGACTCGTGTAGGGTTTTGACGAGTTCATGAACCTCGTCATTGACGATGCAGTGGAGGTTCGCATGGCTACAAAGTCCGAGGAAGAGAAGCGGAGACCTCTAGGTATGCGGCAGTTTAGCTCTTATGATCTCCCCGTTGGTGCTGCCATGCTGATAACAATTTTGAACAACCTAGGCCAAATACTGCTCAAGGGCGATAACGTGTCTCTTATTCAGGCCGTGCAGTGAATTTAAAGGGGCGTTTAAGGATTTCGGAAGCCAGGAAAGGGAAAATTAATCATTCATCTCCGACTTCGTGCCGTGATACGATATCGTTTGCATTTTCTAAACACTTTTTTACGGGTTCTCGCTGGAGTACAATTATCTGCACATTATTGTCGCATTAGATGAAAACATGGACATGAAAGGGCTCGCTTCTTTTCTGGATATTCTATCAGCGTTGGCGCACGAGGCACCGGTCATCGCCGACCATGAGGACGTCTACTAGCCAGTCGTGATCCGCAACCGGGATCTTTTCGGTCGGAGCGAGGACTTGTTCTTTCAGAGCCAGCGCGACTATACGAGGGGTTAGTGACGGAATATGCTCGGGTTGACTGCTGTCATCTGGAACAACTATGCCTTACCTAGTAGAGGCAGCTTCGGTGCCGTTGTTGTGCTCTCGGGACCTTTGGAGTACCTTGTCAAGAAATGATCATAGTAACCTTTGCCATGGCCTAATCTTCTGAATCCCTCATCAAACGCCATTCCGGGCATGACAATCAAATCCAACCCGTACGGTCCTTGCGTAGAATCTTCGGGCCGGGGTGAGACTCCCTTGCCCCCGAAGCAGTTTCTCTTGTTAAGCACACTTGCTTGCGAAAGCGATGGAATTCTCCACTTGTCCGGCTCGAGCGATCTGAACTCATCCATCGACTCAAGCAGCAACATATCCATGACTGATGTCTTTGGCTGTGACGACAACTCGAGATTGTGTATGTAAGGTACAAAGACTTCTTTGCCATTGGCCAGGGCATCCTGCACTATCGCAGTTGTAGAGAGTTCACCGGCTGGCATGGACAGATAGACCCCGATCCTCTTCGCATCCCGATATTCCTGGAGAGCGAGTAACTGATTCGTAGCGATTCTGGCTGTGGGAGGTCAGCACATGCCGCGACCATATTGGGCAGAAGCGAATCGAGATCCCTGACATTGATGGGCAATGGAGTCGGCGGGGATCTGCTGGAGAGCATCCCGCATCCTCCGGCGAAGGTCCCTCTTTGCGACTTGCAACCCAGCCATAATCTTGGTCCTTGCTTGCACGATGAGAACGCGGTGTACGCAGACCAGCGACCAATGTTTTGTCTACGCGGTCTGCCTCAAGGTGCTTCACCTAGTTAGTCTGGTAGCCGAAGCGGGCGTGGCTTGGCAGGCGAACATGTTTTGGCGGATGATTTGCATGGCGGTTCATTTGTTTGATCGGCAGGGCCAGTGGCACGTACCGGGGGCAGCTCTTGTGTGCTCCACACCCTTACAAGGGCCGCCTGCGTTGCGCCTTTCGACGCATTCCTCTCGCTCTCTCTCAGCTTACAATCTGCCTCTCCCTTTCTTCTGTATTGAATCTCTTCTCGTGGGTATGATCACAACATGATGGCAACGTGCTTCTTATTTGGCCTTCTATTAACCGCTGTTGGGGCCAGCAGCCACAGCGCATCGGATCTCGAAGGAACATGGACAACCAAGTCCCGCCAAGTTGTGACAGGTCCGGTATGTTTTGCGCCGTGTTGATTGTTTACCAATTTCGATAGGCCAGTTCTCAGTTCTACCTGTTCGCTAACCATTAAATGTTCGATATTTACAGGGCTTTTACGATCCTATCAATGATAAATTCCTCGAACCCAATCTCACTGGTATCTCGTACTCGTTCAACGCCGATGGACATTATGAAGAAGCCTACTATCGTGCCATTGCCAATCGTTAGTCCCAGAATCCTCAGAACTATGATATCGCGTGCATTTCCCCGATTCTGACATGTCATGATCAATAAACAGCCCAGGATCCTTCCTGCCCAAAGGGGATCATGCAATGGCAGCACGGTACCTATACCGTAAACAGTGATGGATCGGTGGACCTGACTCCGATCGCTGTTGATGGACGCCAGCTCTTATCAGATCCTTGTCAGTCCTCTACGGGGACTTATACCAGATACAACCAAACCGAGCACTTTGAGGTACTTGAGTCCTTATTGACTATATGATAGCTACTGACAGATATAGTCGTTTTCTGTTTCGGTAGACTCATACCATGGTGTCCAACGCCTTGATGTCAAGAACTTCGACGGATCGCCGATGCATCCAATGTATCTTATATACAAACCGCCACAGATGTTACCTACGCAGACGCTCAATCCAATCTCCTCCAGCAAGAGTAAACGCCAGGTCGAGGGAGATACTGGACCTCGCTTCAGCATAAAGAACATGGTCAGCAGGGAGAGAATTGGTGACCCGAATAACTGGTTGTGGCTCGGTATATTCATGACCACACTCGGAGGGATCACTTTACTACGCTCTTAGGTGACCGCGAAACTTGCGCGTTACCGCCGAGCAAGTACGATGGACGGCTGGATATGAATGGATATGGAGTTCGGAACATTACTGGAAGGGCAAACGGGAATGGATAAATAAGGTCGGTAATTCTTGGGATGGCATACAACCTGGCGCTGGGAACTTTTCGTCTTTCTGTTTTGGCACAGCACGCCTACATGACCTAAGGCATGAAGGCACGCGAGTTCTGCTTGTTTTTACTATGCAACATTATGGCGACCCGAAATCCCGCCTAATGAACAATTCTTAACTTTTCATCCGTCGTATGCATTTCATTTGAGGGGGGAACCAGGCAATTGGTCTAGGTATGCGTATTATACAGGTAGTTATTATACATTTTCTCGTGTCAGCCATTACGCGGAAGAAATCGCTTCTTTGGCAATTCTTGCAACTTCGGATCTCTCGGCGGGCTTGCCATCCAGGGCCCCTCCAGGGGAAAAGAGGGACTTGAGCAGGAATCCAACCTCGACCTTCTTGCCCGTCTCCTTCAACTTGGCAAGTTCCTCAGCAACGATGGTCTTGATATCGTCCACGCTCATGGTCTTCACCTGGGCGCCATATTCTTCCAAAATCGCAATGTGTCGATCCTCAGTCTCCTTCAAGTCCGGGCGGTTCTCAGACTCGAATTCTTTAGCAGCATCCTTCGAAGCAGAAATGCGCTTGCGGATCAGAGACAAGAGTTGGAGGTCAGTCTGGATGGGCGAGTTTGTTTTGGCGGCGTTGTTGGTTTCGGAGATGAGAGCGCGAAGGACATTCAACCTGATAATTGGGAAGTAATTCGTCAGCATTGATGCGCAAGTAGCACTCAGAGCCTTAGGTAAAAAATTAGAAGTACCTGGGCGTATCCTTAGCACGCATGGCAGTCTTGAGATCGGTTCTCAATGCGGTCATCAATGGCGGCAGAGTCGGACCAGCAGTGGAGTTCCAGCGCACCAGGCGCAGACCCAGACGGGATGTGAGACGCATTGAGGGAAGCATGGTGAAAAATAGAATAGCAGTAACACTCTTCAATGGCACAATGGATGCTGAATGGGCGTTGCGGTGTTTGTTGCGGGCATGAAATCATGGGCGGAGGAAAAGCAACGCAAAGGCGGAGAGAGCTTGGGCAGGACCTCACCTCCGGGCCCGTGCACAATTTTGTTTCTCTTCCTGCTCGTTTTACGGCTCAGGCCTGTCATTATTCGGTCTGATCAACAACTCGCCC
Organism: Aspergillus piperis CBS 112811; assembly: GCF_003184755.1. Taxonomy (NCBI): domain Eukaryota; kingdom Fungi; phylum Ascomycota; class Eurotiomycetes; order Eurotiales; family Aspergillaceae; genus Aspergillus; species Aspergillus piperis. Next base: position 1,795,901 of record NW_020291591.1, read on the forward strand.
TCAACCACTCCGGCTGCTCCCGCCTCTGTTCATTGATGTTGCTTTCTCAAACCTTCCCGTCCTCCGTCTCTTCCCTCCGCCCTCTCGATACCATCGTGAATTGATCGTCCTCTTCGCGCCCTTGCGCCGACCGAATCTTCACCTCGCCGGGGAGCGCGACGAATCGCCAAAGCTTCCCACGGGCTTCTCAACCGGCATCATGTCTTATCCAGACCTCACGCCGACTCTCACCCCTCAAAAGCCCTTACCCGGTGCTTACTTTCAGACTCCTGCACCCACCGTGGCTGCGGCCGCGCCTAATTTCTCGCCAAAGCCTGTCGCGGCCCCCGCGGAGCAACATGCAGCTTCACCGGTTGCGCTTCCCAGACTCCCCCCAGCCACGTTCAAGCCCAAGACTCAGGCGTTGAGCACAGAGGAACGTGCTGCAGGAACAGTTAACGACACTCTCGCTCAAGAAGCCCGTTATCCCGACTTGGATAGCTATCTCTCCCGTGAGTATGCCCCCGTCCGTCTTGACGAGAGGGATCAGGTCTAACACTCATCTGTAGAAGGTATCTCGTCTGACTACGATATACCCGCGTCACCATCATGGGCTCCCTTTCAGAAAGTGAAGATGTACAACATCCCAGATCAGATCTTCGACCAATACAATCGAGCGCAGGTGTCGACAAGCATGGGACTCTTCGCCGAGTTGAACCACGCCTGGGTTGCCATCGACAATGCACTCTACATCTGGGATTATACGCATCCTAACCCTCAGTTAGTTGGTTTTGAAGACCAACCGAACAGCATCAACACGGTCAAGCTGGCGAAACCCCGAGCCGGTGTGTTCTTGCCTTCAATCACGCACATCCTCGTAGTATCGACAACGGCAGACGTCATTTTGCTTGGTATGGGTTGTGAGACTACGGCTGGAGGCGCACGGCAAGTCACATTATACCAGACGGGCATGTCAACTTCCATTCGTGGCTTGGATATCCATGTCATCGCCTCCTCGGACTCGACCGGTCGCGTCTTCTTCGGTGGCACTTCGGACAATGACGTTTACGAACTCATCTATCAGCAGGAGGAGAAATGGTTCCAAGGTCGTTGCTCGAAGGTCAATCACACTAGCTCTCGTCTTTCTGCATTCACGCCGAGCCTTAGCTTTACGCAAAAGTCATTCGAAAATGTGGAGCAGATGGAAATCGACGACACCAGAAAGCTACTGTACACGCTATCATCTTCCTCCACCATTCGCGTCTTCCACATGAAGCCAGACGGCAGTCTTGCTTTGGTGATCACGAAGCCAGCCCTTGACATCTATGCCAATATCGGGCACATTATCGCGTCTAATGAGACCCTTAACCCCCAAGTTCCCATTGTTTCCATCAGTCCCATCCCAGCCGCCGAGGCCTCCAGGTATCATCTGATGGCCACAACTGCAACAGGCTATCGCATTTATCTTAGCGCCACCGGTTCCTTCACCTGGTCTTCTGCACCGAACGGCACCAATGCACCTACAAGTATGCAGGCCCATCATGTCAAGACGCCGCCGTATGACGGTGCTTCCGCTGCTCAACTCCCCCCGAGCCTTCAAAATCAACCGCGTTTCCAAACTACAATTACGGCCAGAGTGCCGATTAACACCCTGCAGCCTACCAGGTTCACGGTTCGATACCCTCCAGGTTATTTCCTCTGCTTCACATGTAAGGACTCCACAAACAAGTCGGACACACTCTTCATTTCGGCTCCCGACTCGGGGCGCGTTGCTCGCTCTCAGGAAAGTGTTATTCCTGGAAAGGCTGGTGAAACTGCTGTCTGGCTCTCTCTGGGCAGCAGGGCTGAAGACGTGGGTCTCTGCTCTCCTACTACCCCAGCCACGAGCACTCCTGGAGGATTCGGAAACGAACTGGCCGTACAGTTCGATAACCCGGCGGCTGAGGTCGCCATTCTGACCAACACCGGCATCCACGTTATTCGGAGAAGGCGTCTTGTTGATGTCTTCGCGGCGTTGGTGCGTAGTGGTGGTACCGGCGACGAGGGATTGGAGGGCGAAGTCAAGAACTTCATTCGCACCTATGGCCGGAGCGAAACGCTTGCCACTGCTCTTGCCGTCGCTTGCGGTCAGGGTGTTGAGATCTCGTCTGACTCACGACTAACGCAAATCAATGATCCCGATGTCCTGGAGTTTGCGCGCAAGGTCTTCATCGAGTACGGTGGCCGACCGACGATGAATGAGAACGCCGTCGCTGATAGCACCACGCTCGCTATTGACGCAGTCGTTCCGTCCCCGCGTCATGCAGGCATTGCTCTCTACATCTCTAGGCTGTTGCGGTCGATCTGGAAGAAGGAGATCGCGAAGGCTGGCATTGCCCCCAACGGTGCTCAGACGGTCGCATCTTCCGTTTCTGCTTCCAAATTGCAGGCGGTGCAGAGGGATCTTCTGGCTCTGCAGGAGTTCTTCAAATCGAACAAGAGCTTCATCGAAGGATTGAGCGGCCCTGAAGCTTTGACGCGGGTGTCCACAAAGCAGGAGGAAACTGCCCTGCAGGCGGAGCACCGCGCCCTCCATTCTTTGGTCCAACTCGTATCCCACACGATCGAGGGTATCTCGTTTGTCCTGGTTCTTTTCGACGAGCGGGTAGATGAAATTGTGGCATCTCTGCCGGCAGAGTCGAAAGAGCGCTTCCTGAAGCTTACCTTCGAGGAGCTCTTCAGTACCAACAAGGGTCATGACATGGCCAAGGAGCTCGTGAAGGGAATCGTCAACCGCAACATTGCCAAGGGTTCTAATGTGGAAACGGTGGCCGACGCTCTCCGACGCCGTTGTGGCAGCTTCTGCAGCGCTGAAGATGTAGTGATCTTCAAGGCCCAGGAGCTTCTGAAGAGAGCTACCGAAGCCGGTTACAACTCGGAACTTGGTCGCAATCTGCTCAATGAAAGCCTTCATTTGTTCCAGCAGGTTTCTGACAACTTGCCCATGGATTACCTGATTTCTGCGGTGGAAAGCTACATTTCCAACCAGTTCTTTGCCGGTAGTTTCAACCAAGCCCATTTTACGTTACTATACTAATGAGGATTTATAGGCGCGATCCAGCTTGCTCTCAATGTTGCTGCTCGCTCAGACAAGGCCAACATGGCACTTTCATGGATCGTCGATGGGCGACCAGAGGAGGTAGGTCTCACTCTATTGTCCTGATTGTACAATATAGCGAGTCCTAAACTTATTTGTCTCATAGGACACCCGCAAGGACTATTTCTACTACCGCAAGCAATGTTATGACCTCATCTTCAAGGTTATCATCGCCGTTGACAGCCTCGCCGCTCACGATCCCGGCGTTGTTGATGGACAATTGACGATAATCGCCAAGCGCAAAAATGAGGCATATGGTGTCGTTTCCGACTCGACGGATGAAGTGTTTTTGACGAGTTTGTACGATTGGTATCTGGAGCAAGGCTGGAGCGATCGACTGCTGCAAACCAACTCGCCCTTCGTTGTGACCTACCTTGAGCGCAAATCAGCAGACGACCTTGCTCACGCGGATCTGCTTTGGCGGTACTTTGCTCAGTCTCAGCGGTTCTTTGAGGCAGCCAAGGTACAACTGGATCTGGCTCAGAGCGCGTTCACCCTTCCTCTCAGCCGTCGCATTGAGTACTTGGGCCGAGCCAGGGCCAACGCCTCCACATTCACGCCCGACACTAGCCGACAAGCCCGACAGCGACTGGTGCAGGAAACTTCCAACCTTATTGACATTGCGAACATCCAGGACGATCTCCTGCAACGCCTAAAGGACGACAGACGTCTTGCGCCGGAACGCCGGGCGGAAGTTCTCAAGGATGTGGACGGACCCATCAAGGACATTAGCACTGTACGTCATCAGCCCAACCTCCCCTAGTCATTTACTTTTCTCTTTTCTTCTTGGCTAATATTTTCCTGCAGCTCTTCAACCAATACGCCGACCCTGCAAGCTACTATGACATCTGTCTCCAGATATTTTTCCTGGCCGACCACCGTAACCCAGCCGATATCCGATCGACCTGGCAACACCTCCTTCAAGACCTGCACGATGAGGTCCTTGAACGGGGTGAGCCCATCCCTTACGAGGCTGTAATCGACAAGGTCCGCAGTTTGGGCAGCCGTCTGCGCATGTCCGAGTCTGTGTTCCCGATCCCCATTCTCCTACCCATGCTCGAGCGCTACGCCCTCGAACACCAGCGTGGTGTCGGTCCTGCAACATGGGTCATTGACCTCTTCCTCGATCTTGGCGTCGCCCACGAGACTCTCTACGCCGTCCTCGAATCCATGTACTACACCGATGAAGCTCCCTTCCAAGGTTCCAACAAGAAGTACATCGCCAAGGATCTTCTCTACCTGATTGAGCACTGGTTCCACGACACGGTCCGTCTGGGCGGCGTCGTCTTCGGAAGCGACCTCGTCTCTGAGCGCATCCTCGAAACCCTCCTTCTCCTCCAGCAGGGTGGTATCACTCCGGAACAAGTCCAGCTGGCACAAGAACTGAGGACGAGAATCGATGATATTCTGCGGTGATTTAACCGTCCCACTGGTTCCCGAATTTCATCGCTTCCCCGCGCCCCCCCTCCTTCACGTATAGCAATGCAACCCAATCCCACTTCGATTATTTATTGTCCTGTTCTGTTCTAGTCCTGGGCGCTGGAGTTTCGTGTATTTTCTTTCTTTTTTATTTTCTTTATTATTTTCAATTACTTGCATGCATGCAGCATCCAGAGAGTCATGTCGCGTCGAATCAAGTGAAGAGAAGTGAACGGAAGTGAAGTGAAGTGCCAAAATAATCCCATCATATATTATATCATTTTTCAAAGCCATCTTCCTTCCTTTTTCCCTTCTTTCCTGTCCAATTTTCTGGATATGATTAAAGGTGTACTACTAGTACTATAAACTGGGTATTAATCAATGTAATCAATGTAAGATGATGATCATGACTTTTTATTTACCTGCATCTTCATTATGGTGTGGAACAACCGTACTACTACTAGTAGATGACTTATTTACCAAGTTAATATATAAATATATATATAATCGACTTTGATTCATCTGCCCATTTCGAGGTATTGATTTATTATCACTAGTAGTAGTAGTAGTTGGTGGTGGTAGTAGTAGTAGCACCAGTACGACCATTTTCCTAACTTAGATTTCGCCTGTGAACACTAGTAACTTAAGTACTAGTACGAATGTGAAGGCAGTTTACTGCTTCTACTAGTCACGGTACTAGAATACTGATCGGCAGTTGTTCTTTTAGTAGTTTCGAGCCCAATTTCTCATTTTTTGATGCTTCACTGATACCTTAACATGTTTTATTTATTCCTAGTACTCTCCTAATAATACACCAATAGTAGATGCAGCATTCTAGTAGTAGTATTTTTCTGAGTAGATACTAGTGGCTACTTACTACTACTGTGAAAAGTGTTTGGTCCCCGCTTCCCGGGTGTGGATGTTTGGGTGGGGTGAGTGTGTTCGATGATGAGGCTGCATACAATAATATATAATGATGCGTGTGAAAGTGGTGTGTACAGGGTACATCCGAACATCATTTAGTAGTATTTTTTGAGTTTTGGTTCAACTACCTACTAACTACGCGTTCATTAGTCGTTTGATTGCTTTTATTTTGATAATTAATTTATTTTGATATTTTTGACGCGTAAATATGATAATAAATAATTCTGGTAGATAAGAAAAGAAGTGAAGTCTATCGGGCTAACAAATTCAAAACAAATAACAGAGAATAAAAAACATTGCTTTCGGACACGAGAATTTTAGATCAAAGAAAAATAAAGAAAAAAAATATAAAGAAAAAAAATATAATGAAAAAAAAAAGAAAAAGAAAAAGCAAGTTGGCCCCACTAGTTCTAGAGCATAGAAGCCTAAACAGGGCACAAAATAAGGTCACTAAAAGCGGGAATAAAAAATCCACATTAAACAGTCAAATGAACCAGGCCGAGGTATCAATCAAAATCAAGCAGCCAAGCAAAAAATCCAGGCAGAAAAACGGGAAGAGGATGGATGAAAGAGGAAAGGATGAGAAGGAGGGAGGGAGGATCAGGCACATGCGACGCGCCAAGGATCCCAAAGTCTGAGGGGTAGCGGGGAAACATCTTCCGAGCCTGCTGCATGGAACGTTATTGCTGGCAAGGCATCGCGGTGGCGTCCAGCACCCTTGACCTTCCGTGAGAACTAAGAGGTGCTGAGAACAAGGATAGAGCTCCTCGAACAGGTGGCGGAGGCCGTCGGGATTTACTCGAATTGGTCGTATACAGGGATGGGCTTTTCGCCCAATGCGCACAGACGGAAGATGTGACGGAGTTTGGCGCCGTTATCATCATCGAGGTAGTCGACAATGGCGGAATCTATTGCAAATATCCGTCAGTATTGCTTTTTGGGTGCTTATCTTCGGTAGGTAACAAGGAACTCACGCGTTGTGCAACGATTGTCGAAAATCACAATGGTCCGAGGCTGCCACCTCACTCGCGCCTGAAAGTCGTGCCCAGTGATGATATGCTGCATGAGGAAGTCCAGCAACCAGCGCTGCTCAGGCTCCTTCAGACCTTGAATCTTGGTGATGAACTCGCCGTTCACAAAAAGGCATTTCTCGCCGGTGACTGGGTGGACGCGCACAAGCGGGTGGACGGTGTCGACGGCTTCTTTGCGTACCAGGCTCCCAGTCAGACGTGCATGCTGGATCATTTTTGCCGATGAGTGGGTTGCGCGCAGCGTGTCCAACCAGGAGGTGAGAGTTGGAGAAAGACGCCTAATCTATGCATTAGAATCTACCTGCCCGGCGCTGATTCGTTGCGCTTGAGGATGATACTTACTTGTATGCCATATCGGTCGCTGAGAAAACAGTATCACCACCTACTTCAGGTCCCTCCAGCAGCCCAAGCATCACATAGCCCGGGGGCTGGATCTCGTAGCTGACATCCTGGTGCCAGAGCGTCGTAGTAGTGCGCTGCGAGAGGAAGCGAGTGATTTCCTCGCGGTTGCCATCGCGATGGATGATATGGAAACCTGGATGCCCGCGCATTGAGCCAGAGACGGGCTGATAATTGGGCTTGCCAAAGTGACGCATGAAAGCCTCTTGTGCCTCAGGGCCATCGTCAATGAGATCCTGGTCCGGGAAAGCTACCACTTTGCGTTCGGCAACCAAAAGGGCAAGCTCATCTTTCTGGGCGTCCGAGAGCTGGTTGAGCTGAACGCCTTCCACGATGCTACCAATGCGCGGTTGGATCTCCGTCACCTTTGTGCCGGGTGTCAGAAGATTGCGCTTGGACTTATCCTTCACGCGAAGGGCAGGGTCCTGATACTCAAAAGGAGGAAGAGGATCGAACCACACTTTGTCCCACGTGGGAAGGTATTCGGGGTATCTGGTGCGTAGGTGAGACTCCTTGGTGACGTCCACGTAAGGGATATTGATGTCGTAGCTGATCGGCTCCTCCTCCTTATGGGCATTGATGGGAAGGGCCTTCTTGGGCCGTAGGACAGGCGCAGAGGACGGCATGATTGCGGATGTGCGCGTTGACTGGTGTGTGCTCTTGTGCGAAGGAAGTATGTACGTAATGTAGTGTTGCTCAAGGCCACAAAGAGGTTAAGCGGGACGTCGACGTCAAGAAAGATGAAAGTGAGCTAGTAGGAGGGAAAAGGAAAAGGATAGAACCCGAGAAATCAAGGTCAATTGAAGTCTCTGGAGATGGATGGGGAAGAAAAGAGAGTTCAGTCGAGGGTGGACGAGAGATGAATATATATCTGATCAGATACAACCTCCACCGGCTCGATATGGCGATAAAGGGATTGCACAAGCAGTAAACACGGCCAAGTGTGGATGATATGGCCGCAGCAGCGCCAATGGCAATGCATCCACCGGAGGTTCGCTTAGAAAGAGTTAGACCAGGGATTATCCCTTTCAATTTTCCGGACCGGGAAAGCTTGGGCTGGTAGATACGCCCGATTACTACTGCTGCTACTACTACTCAAGGCGGGCACAAAAAAAAGGTCGTCTCGAAGCCATGACGACAGGGGTACAAAGTCGGTGCCGGACGGGTCTCGACAGATGAGAACAGCGGTCATCGTAGGGGGGTGAGGGGGCGGCGGCAAAGGAATGAACCACTCAGGAGCCAGCATGGCACAAGCAGTGTCTGGAAAAGGTGAAGGGGAAGAGAGCATACAGAGTGACGAAGAGGCCAGAAAGGGAAGAGGCAGGCCGTTCGGAACAGGGACCGAGACGAGCAGGAGATGCACGACGGAATTGGGAGAAGCGGTCAAGGTCCAATGAATAATAGAGAATGGGGCATCGGCGCGCCCACTACAAGAGTATAGCTTCCTTCCCGCATCGGACGACAAAGGGCTTACAGCAGCAGAGGGTTGTCCGGCATGGCAACGACGATTGTCTTCTCGGAGCTAAGCCTGACCGACCGCAGAAGCGATAGCGATTGGACCTGCCGATACTTCGATGGGAAGGCACTGTCTTCTCCCTGGACCCGGCGTGTTCCGGGGGACTGGCTCTCAACTGTAAATTGTTCCATTCGATGTGGTTCTGGTGTGGTTTCACCGCTCTGATCTAGCGAACCCGGATGAACGATAAGCAGCCAGAGGGCCTGCAAAGAAGGCAGAGGTGGAGCCATGCGGCCGGCACGTTGGGCCAATATCATTAAGTTTGAGTCTGTTCCTTCTAGGGTAGACGGCACTAGATCGCGGAATTTGTCCTGTGCAGTAGTGGGAAGGAGTACCATTACTTCAGCAGTAGCAGCAGCAGCAGCAGCAGCTACGGTAGCTATCTTGCATTAGTCCTTGCATCGCTCGACAGAAGGACGATGGTAAAACTCCCGGCTTCGAGGCCGCGGCTGCTTTGTACTACTGTAGCCTGTATGCGCTCTGCCACAGGTAGCCATTGCCAATAATCCAGGAATATTGCAGCCCCTCTGCTAATGTTTGGTTGGTGGAAACCGTTTATCTCATGTCAAGAGGGCGCATGCGTACTCAGTACAACATTGTGAAGGGGGTTAGAGTAATTTGTGTTCCACTGCTGTTTATCCCAAAGAACGAGAAAATGTTAAATTTTTCTTTCTTTCTTTTGATTGTTGAATTGTTTGCTTTTTCTTTTTCTTTTTCCTTTAATTAATTATTCTTTTTTTCATTATTTCTTTTTCTCAAATTTTCTTTTTCCACAGTTAAATTTTTGTTTGGGATAATGCCTGCTCTCTTTCTCGCAGTATCCTGGTGGTGATCGATCGCGTCAACTCAATCGAACAAAAATAGTGCCGACTTCCTGGCTCCAGTTTATTTTGGGGCCACAATGCCGAGGAGGCACAAAATCGACTCAGCGCATACCCACTGTAGCTTCCCCGAAAATTTGATGTGTTCGCTCTCTCTCTCGGTTTTAGTGACGCCTTTGCGTATCCATGCTGCCTCTTCAGGGAAGCAAACAACATTGGTGTCAAAATTTCCTTCTCAACAGAAATGATTAAGATTTTTTCTTTAGCTCAGTTGCGGGAGTGAGCACCCGTGTAAGCCAAAAGGGTCACACATAGACCCGGTTTGGGCTTCCACCCAACGGGCGAAAAACTTGCTCACGGTATCCATCCATCCTTCGCATCAAGTCCAATTTGAACCAGGGTGGAACAGACAGGCCTGGCCGATCTTCTCGCGCGCAGGGCCAACGGAGCCTCTCGCGCGAGTTGTGACGTTGGCTTTCATTTCGGGAATGCGGTTCAATGTCCGTGGACTATCGGGTTTCTCCACCGAGCCACGTTAATGTTCCATAATCGGTAGAGATGGGCCGCGGAAGGTCATCCAGGCTATCTAGAACATTTCCCAGATGGCGTCGAAGGCCCACAGAAGCCTCGAAGGAAGGATGCAGGAGAATTGGTCTGATCATAATGTACGACTGTGTCCGCCCAGTTGTTCAAGCCACATCATGTCCGCGTTCGAGCAACCTTCAAGCTCAGAGCTTCCGAGTCTGGAGGGGTCGAATTGCAATTGGGACCAAGTTTTATTTTGTGTCATCCGTGTTTCCGTCGTAGGGCCTGAGTGCTTTGTCTTTCATTGATCATATCTACTACCTATCCAAGTTAGTCTCTTCCTGCTGCCATTCGAGACGGCCTAGGAAAAAAGTATGTACTTTGTCGATTGATGCCCGTTGAAGGTGTCACGTCACTGATTCGTTGTCCATGAGCTATCTCTTACGAAATGTTATCCCAACTGGTACATGGGGTACAAGGAATGTCAAAGGATTCCCAAGTTTGGTGCCTGTGGGTACGGTGGATGTGGATAGTCCACTACTGGTTGAGGCTGGCGACTATTCGCAGGGTGTTCTTGCGAGATACAGCAACTAGATAGCACCGGCGGTCAAATTTGGCCCCAAGTTCCGGGGAAAGGGTCGCTGTGACCTCCAAGGTACGTACTTAGTGACTAGTGTCTACCCTGGGAGTCGGGCGACGCATTTCCGGCTGTTGGAGACTAGCCCACTCTGTGCGAAACACTATGCGACAATGGACTGACGGACGGTGGTGCAAAGTGTGGCTCTAAGCGTAAGCTTCCCGTCGTCCGCCCACACAACGATGTTCTAAGAGGACCGAGCCAAATCATGAGATAGGGGACCCAGGTACATTTTTGACGTTCGAGGACATTTCCTGGATCGGGTTGCTTTGTCTGCAGAATGCATGCTATTATTGAGAGACATGGTGGGATCAGCGTGCAGGTGGCGGATACCAGCTGCTCGAATCCTTGCAGTACTTTTGTTTTGATGCGTAAAATTGAGTCAAGGCCGATTCCGGGGCCAAGCAGGAGCCCAGAGGCAAAAGATCAGCCCCAAGGGAAGGGGGAGGGGCAGGCGCCACAACTAAGGGATCCTGGGCTCCAGTAGAGGACTTTTGCACCACAAGCTTTGCCGGGAGTCGGAGGTCACAACGAGTAAGCAGAAGGCAGGGTTTGAGAATTGCGGTGAAGACGCCCAGTTTATCGGGCCGCCCTGGAATGAGAGATCACCATGAATCTATGACTGATGGCTTGAGGGCGGAGCTGGACCAGCTACCAGGGTGGACATGGCACTAGGATGTCTCACACAACGATAAGATCGAAGAAGAATATATCGATATATTATTCAACACCATATGCAAGGCTGATGAGTTTCTGCTAAAAAAGCAAGCCTGTGGATGGGCGAAAGAAACAACTTTGTTGTTTTTATTATTTTTTTTTCAATATTTCATACTTTTTGAGCTCGTTAAACCGTTGGGTCACCACGGCTGGTTGATGGTTGACAGTGGGTTTAACTCACCTTACCCGAGCAGCCATGATTGTTGATTGAGCGATAGCTGGACTGCGATCCACACGGCTAAGCTTAAGCTATGTTTAGGGGACTCCTGGGACGCGTGCAGTTTGGAAAAAGCAAACATTCTGCCAAAGTAGTGAGTATTAGGGTAGGTTCTCAAACTGTCTTTTCCAGCCGATCGGGTCTGGCGAACGGCGGGGATTTTTTTTTTTCTCGATGGTTTCTTTCTTTATTTGCTTTTCTCATGGTAGTTGCTTTTTCCGTTTGCTTCGTTTGTGTTTTTTTTCCTCTTCTCGGAGAACCCGTGACGGTCAGCTGACCCGCTTTCTCGCTCTTTCCTCTTCTTTTTCTTCTTCTTCTTCGCACATATCAGATCCTTTTCTTCCACATCCTCCAGCTAGACTCTACTAGCTTACCACTTAGCTGTCAAACGAAACTTCTCGGCCGGACGAAAGGGACCCGACCTATCTACATCCTACGCCCTACGTTTCTAGATAACCGGAGACACCTTCTCCTTTACGCAATTCCGAAACCCAGAATGGCTTCTCCGACTGCTCCCGCCTCCTTGTGGAGCCGGAAACGCGACTTGATCTACTTCTCCTTCTTTGCTATCCATGTCCCCATCATTTTTCGTAAGTCGGTCTAAAGTTGCCCCCCCCTTCCCACTGATATACACACTCGTTTACGTAGTCCCGAAACCCACTAACTCGCTATCAATCAATCAATCTTCCTAGTGGTCGACGCAGCCCCGATCCTCCCCACCGCCCTCCAATCCAACCTTTCCCACACCCTCCGACAGTTCTACATTGATACGTACCATGACAAGTTCTTCGAGGAGCCACCCGCCCCCTGGTTTTACTCCTTCATACTTATGGAGCTGTTCTACCATGTGCCCGTAAGCGTCTGGGCACTTGGCGGCCTGAAGAGAGGTGCGGATCTACACCTACTATCATCCACTACTATACCTACCGTTACATCATAAACGCTCGGTATCTCCCTATCTGGAACTTGGAGCTAACGGGGTGGATACATGACAGATGACCCTCTTGTCCCCCTCCACCTCCTCATTTTTGGTCTTCAGGCCTTCCTTACCTCCACAGTCTGTCTGGTCGAGGTCTGGAGTTGGGCAGATCGCTCTGTAGCCCAAAAGCAGAACATCAGCATGCTATATGGGCCTTATGTTGCTCTTGGTAAGTTAAGATGCTGCATGCACCTGGACATATGTAAGCTGAGTTGGACGGCTGCTAATTAATCTCTGATAGGTGCATTCATGGCACTGGATATGTTCTTTAGACTTCGGACAAGACTCCTAGTCAAGTCCAAGAAGGAGTAAGTCACAACAGTAATCAGTCCCCCAAACCCCAATATTCTCCCTTTCCTATTCCAGTGGAGGGCATGTATGCATACAGTATCCAATGCAGGGGGTGTATGTGCTGGGACGATAATCCATAGATCACGTAAAAGAAAATGAAAAAATAAAGCAAAGGAATGGCAGATCTGAACTCAGGCCTGCATGCGTCTGCAAAGCTGGAAAGTGTACTTACTGTACACAGTACTTTCCTACAGGTGTACTTTGTAGCAGTAGAGGTGTAGACTGGACGGAAATGTTTCGCAGACCAATAAACTAGACCAGTCATTGGGTTCTAGGCCTAGGAAGTTGCATGAGCCTAGTCATGCAAGGACATCAACCTGCCTTATCGTGCTGGACTTAGTGCCGGGGGGAGGTGTATGAACTCTGAAAGCGTAAGGCATACATGCCAACTCGCTAAGTTAGGTGCGGTGGGCTGCAAAACCAAAAGTCTCTTTGGGTCTGTGATCTGTGCTCTGTACATTGTACAGGTAGGAATGCATTCCCACTAGATAGTACTTACTGTGTGAAAAATGTGTAAATGTGGCAGCAGGACCCGCTACACCGACCCGATCGCTCTTAATCCTGCAGCTGCATGATATAGGTCGGGATGAAGCCCGATGTGAGAAGATGAGGCTTGCGGATTTGGGGGGGCCAAAGCAGGGATTGTGATTGTTTGCCACAGGGGCTGGGTGATAGTATGGAATGATGGCCTCCAAAATATTCCTTAATAAGATTTGGGTGGCTGTTGATGGTTGTCTATCTTGCTTGCTAGGTATAGAGTTCCGTGCGGGGACCATGGGAGTGTGTAGGATCACCAGAAGAATGCAATAATAGTTACGTCCGTAGGCTTCATTGTTACAAGGGAAGTGAAATAGAGACATGGGTAGGGAATAGAGCGCCATCGCACAATTTGCGCACAGGTCTCGCTGTTGTTGATGATAGATCATATTACAGCGGTACGAAAGTTCCCGGGACTGCTCACCCGGCACCAAGTTTGCCAAAAGTTGAAGGATTCCAAAGCGGTGACATCACCTGCGTCATATCAGAAATCCAATGGCTCCATCTAGGTCTCCGTTGGCTGCGTCTAAAGCTCGCATGGCTTCTTCTCGCGTAAAGCCTAGTTCGGTGATCTTCGCGATGGAGTCCGCCGGCCAGCGTGACTGCGGCGGGGCTGGGCGGGAAGAGGATGCCGCAGAGGCCATGTTGGGGCCACCAGCTGCTTGGCTGCGGCTGGCCTGATGCGTGACCGCACCTGTCCGGGCGCCGACTTCGGCGCCATCGGCTCCCTTGATCATGGGCTCATCCTCGAATTCCTCCTGGAGGTGCTTGGGAATGTCTGCCTCTCCCAAGAACGGGACCGCTTGGTCTTGAATGATGAGTGCACCTCGTTTGAGGTCAATGCAGGCTTGGTGTCTCCTCAACATGTCCAAGCCTAGGAGTAGATCAATGTGCTTTCCCTCCATAACTGTGAAGGAGCATGGAAGAAACATGCTTCCAATCTTGATTTGTGCTGAATGCACCCGACCGATAATGTTAGCCGTACCAACGCCCTTGGCGATTCCCCCATATCGCTGGTCGACGAGTCGCATGATGTTGCACGCGGTCGCACATTCGGGTGACATAATGGTGACCTGTGCGCCGGAATCGACGAATGCGTTGAGTCTATGGCCATTGACCTCGACAGGGATATACAGCATGGTTACGCGACCAAATGCTGTGCTTTCATGTCAGCAATAAGGTCGACACGGAAAACGTTTCGCCCACTTACACTCTGGGTGGTGTTCCATGGCATTGTGGAGGTTTTCCGTTACCGCGTTTTGACGGATAATCTCCTCGATCTCGCGCTGATTCTCGGGGTTGAACGGATCAGCATTCAGCATGGCAATTCGAGCCTCCTTCTCTGCTGCAGCCTGAGCCTCGCGCTGTTGTTGTCGTTGAAGGACATCACGGAAGCGCTGTGCATCGTTGGCCACCTCCGCCAGTTCCGGATTCTGCCGTCGAACAGCCTCGCGCACTTGCGGATTACCGAGAATATGTAGACGAATCGTCTCGGGATCTGGTGTCATTGCCTGTCTTCGCTGCAGGTTTTGTTGGGCAGCCGCAGAGCTGGGGCCCCCGATACTCCGTGGAGGGGCCTGGGGTCTCCGCAGCGTAACCTGAACACCTATCATGTCGCCCTCACCAATGCCAACCTGTTCGAGGGTGCGAGCATCATCGGCGAGTAGTTGATTGTTGTAGAGAATACGTTGGGAGGGAGGAGGGATGGAGGTTTCGCTTTCAACGATGGCTTTGAGGAGCTCGACGGTCATGTCCCCACCGACTTCTAGGGAGAAGATGTCGGCGTCGGCCTGATCCGGACGAATCACGCTCACGGTAATGCGCCTGGATATTGTGAGAGTCTTCGGTTAGCTACATATTCACTTGGTCTCTCATTATTCCTAGTGATGTGTTTCTCCACGACATACATGATGCTGTGCAGCTCTAGTGCGGGGAAGCTCTCCCAGACTCGGAGAGGGTCAAATCAGGTCGAGGAAACCAGCAAATGCAAGCCCTGGCCAGCTCTGGAGCAAGTTTTCTATCGAGTCTATTGACAGCCAGTAGATCAGGGTCTTTGTTCGGACGCCTTAGGTGGCCGACGGGGCGAATTATAAATACAGTCACACCAGCGAAGCGATCGACGCGAGCGGGCGAGGGAGGAGGGGGGGAAGTGGCGCAGAGAGGGGGAGAGAAAGGTGAGAGGACCGGGCTCCAGACGAGACAGGAGACGGTCGAAGCGAGACGACAGGGTATCCTGGAGATGGAGGAAGCCAGAAGGCCACGGTGTAGTAGTAGTAGGAGAAAGAGATGCAAGTGTAGGACGAGCAAAGGCGGGAGGAGGTGAGGTTACGGTTCCTGGTGAAGTGCAGCAGCGGGCGGAGCACCTTCACAGCGGGCCGCCTGATTCGGTAGGCAGCCAGTCATGCGTCATCCGCCGCGACACTCAATACTATAGTAAACTTCCTGTCACCATCCATCCTGCTTTCTTCCCCTTTACTGGGTTCCATGGTAAAGGCCATTCGCATGTTGGCTGTTGCTATGTCGGGTTTCTCCCTCCTCTCTTCAATTTTCAAAGCACAGCACATTATCTCAAAGACAACCATCGTACAGGTAAAGCTCTTCTTCCTTCAAATGCTTCCAAGCTACGGTCGCGTTCTAGGCCTTTCTGGGCCCCCGACCATCCATCCAGCAAAGATCCGTCAATCCACAACTCGGGTGGTCTCACCAACCCTCCAATCTGTTGAGCAGCAGCATCCCCGCAGTTCGATGGTATTTGCTCCACGAAATCACGCAGAACACTGAACTCTTAAGCAGCGTCTTTTACCACTCATAGCACTACGATAAGAACACCACATGCATATTCTGTGTGCATGCCCACATTCTTCCCCCAGATGCCATACCTGCTTCCCATTGCGGCCTGATGCCACGAGGTGCAGCCACCGGACATCCTCCAACAGTCATGGAACACTCATCACACAAAAGGACTCTTCCATTCCCGAATATATCCGCATTTCTCTAGCTCGACACATGATGACCCCACGGTGCTCGCTAGCTGTTCATTGTCCAGTCATCTAGGTGCCCGCTCCTACTACCACGCTTAGCTCGAAAATAATCCATGCCCGTGATTGCCACCTAGCTGCTTACTGCTGGGGACAATACGAGACTAGTGGCCCCAAGGCTCGAAGTCATTCCGGGATTAGGCCCATGAACTCATCCTTGCGACCCCGGTGACATCAGGCAGACAAGGTCTGCACGCCTGCGAGCTATTGCAGAGACGCCTCAGTGCTCGAACCACTGACTTTAGTTTCTATGCAGTTCATGCGTATATTGCATACTGTGCTTCAATCGAGCGGCTTTATTGCGAGGCCATAGGTGCCACCAACACAATTTACAACACCCTGCCAAGAGGTATAGTCATGACCGGGACATACGTATCGTTCCGGATGATCCATAGACTAAGTGGTCCACTATATGGCTAGTGAGACGGCCGGGCCTTTCATCCATCAAGACTACAACTTGTGCAATTTAGTGCTTAGCATAGCGGACAGCGCCACACTGGTAGTGCACAGTTCTGCCTGAGTCGAATCGATACTTGGTTCATGCTAATTGGCTGATGCACTTTCCTGATGTGAGTATGGGTGTTGTCAAGCTGCTAGGTATAGTTACTTGATTGTGCTTCTGAGACCTTCGACTCGAAGTTTCAGATTATGGGCAATTGAGCTGGTTTCATACATGCTAGAGGTAGTGTGTTACATAGCCACGACGGTACTAGTCTTATATGATTCTGTGCATATATCGGCTCGCACACTACTAATAGTAAGTAGCGATGTATACGTATATGCGAGGTGACCCTGGGATATATCAACACATAAAATCGATGGTGTATGAGAAACGTCTATTAGTACTCGTACTGTCATCATCTGGTCCCCAGAACAAGCTTTTCATCAACATCGCTCACCTCATCCTGAATTCTATCAGGATGTGGAGCTAAAGATGATACAGAGACAGTCGGGCGATCGATGCCAAAAGTAATACTTCTGTCGATCGAGACCCACTGATACTTAGACTGATTACGCATACACATTATCCTTCGCGGACGAAATTTAGTGTCCAGGAAAGTAGTATCCGATTATCATGAGCTGATCCAGTTGGACACTTTGTCATCACGAACCTCCAGACGAGGTAATATTGAAGCCTTATTCGTTTATGCTATCATAACCATATATCTAGGTTAATATGATATATCCTCGTCATGGCTAGCTCTTGCCTATGACTGAAGACATTGTTGTGTCCGGCAGTGATGGCACTTGCTGTTATATACCATCAACAATATCCTCGTTAGTATTCTGGCTTCATTTGAGCTCACGCGCACCACTTAACTAACAGGCGCCGCCCCTTTTCAGAAATGGCCCGATACTGAAGATCCCAAGGGTACCAAAGAAGCTTCATAGAATCCATCTAGTCTCATCATTCTTGTACTGAGGTCACCAATGTCCGGTCACAATACGGCTGGGCTGTTCAGCCTCGACACGGCTTATTAAAGATAGCCACTGAGAAGCACCAAGTATCAACCCCTGTCAACTCAGTGCTAAGTGATTAGTGCCTACAGTTAGCCGCTTATGGTAGATGCTAACTAACCTCCGATAACCCCGCCACCACCCCTCCTCAACTGTCTACAAAGGACTTGTTCTGCTATCAATTGCCATCATCACATCTCCAAATCAGCCCACCAATCATCCATAGCTCTTTGCCTTCGGAAGAAGCTGGCGATAAACCAGATAACTTCGCCATGTCCGACTCATCCGAATCCATCTCCCTGCAAGTAACAGTCCACCTTAAACCCGAGGACGTGCCGAAGTTCTGGGCCGCTTTCGAACCCGCCTACAAGGCTGTCACTGCTGAGCCCGAATGTACTTTCTTCGAATTATACCAGTCGCTTGATTCCCCAGGAACTATCTCTTGGGTAGAGAATTGGTCTGTCCTGTTCCATTCCTGGTTTCTGGTTGTTGGCTTGCTCGTAATTTGATGCTAAACTCCCATCTGCATACAGGTCCGCGTCAAAGGAATGGCTTATGGGGGTGAGTGTTTTCCAGCCTTCGTGACCGGGAGCTGAACTGACCGGTGCTGAATTAGGTCCAATTGGTGAAGCCGTATTATCGTGATTACTTCGCTGCAACGGAGCCACTGTTTATAAAGCCTAGAGAGGCTAAGTTGTTGAAGAGAGTGGGGACACCATTTACGATGGTGAAAAAGACGAATGGAGGGTTGGTAGATAAGAATTAAGGTCCATAACAAGAACGAGAGATAACGCGGAGTGTTCTTGACACTGAACGAGACATAGAAACATATGTACTCAAGTTATATAAGTTTATACTAGTTGAACGCTAGCTTGTACTTATAGTCGTAGTTCACGGTATAGGACACAGAACTGGAATCACATGATCCCTAGCTAGGTCACATCGTTCAAAACAGGTGAATTGATCTAATCTGGATCTGCTATCAAAACATACAGGTACAGCAATGCTGACAATGACGGATCCGACCAGCCGTACTTTCCTTCTAACGCGGCCCAGTTCTTACTCGATACGCCTTGCGCATGACACATCGGCCACGCCCTCACCTTCAACCACCTTAGCCGAAACAATCTCATCCACAGGGATTTCAGCTAGCCGTGAAATGACATGATGCAGCGTTGGCAATGCTTCCCAGCTGAGTGCATCAATCTCAAAACGGGCATTCTTGGTCGTCCGGAGCCGAGTGATTCTCGACGGAATGTTCTTTTGCTCCTCCTCTTGTGGCACAAGCACGGGGTACTCAGCCTCAGGCTGTCCCTTGTTTGCGCGTCCAACTTGCGGCATGTAGCGATAGATCAAATCACCCTTACCAACGTTCTGAGGAGGATTCATGCTGAAATCTTGGTCCTCCAGGTCTTCTAAATGGAAGTGACCCCACACAGCGCCTTCCCAGCTAGTCGTGAGATGATAGGAATTGGTCCGCTCGTGTGCCTCGATGGCAGTGTACAGCTTGGGCATGCCGAGCTCTTCGCGGCCACTCACGATCGGATCAGTCAGACTTTCGAAGAGAATGGGCAGGTACAGCCCTTTGACCACTTCGCCGTCTGTTTTCTTATACTGCACGCCCTCGATGTAAAGGCCTAGGTGACGGTAGCCGCCGCCGCCGAGCCAGTCCATACCGTGAAGTCTCGTTTGTGAGAAGCTGGCATAGGCCACAGTGCTTGGGTCGGTGAAGGAATACCTCTCATTGGGAAGTAGGTTTTGCAGCAGCGTCCGACTGGTTTTGAATCGGATTGACGCCGTCTGGAATGTTGACTTGAGCGACTTCTGGACGCGGTTCCTGCCCCACCAGTCTTGTCTGGGGCCGGGCATGGGGCCGAAGACAATGGGCTGTCGCCAGTATTTGGCCGGGAGTTTGCTCCAGAGGTGCTTACGCAGCACCTGCGTGGAGTGGTCGAATTCGTCATGGCCGTAGATATAGTCGGTCATTGCTTCCACTGTGGAATGTTAGCTATGTAAGATAAACTCATGTGCTGATACTGACTCGTCTCCATTGATTGCGGCTTGGAAGACTCTCGTGTCATCTGCTGCACAGTGCTGGCTCGAGTGTGACGAGCCTTCTCATACAGCTTCAACCGTTCTGGTATCTCCTCGCGGGTCACATCCCGGGACAGCATGACAGCCAGGGAAATACCATCCTCAATGGCCATCGCTCCTCCAGATGCACGATATGGCAAGAATGGATGTGCTGCATCTCCGATGATTGCAAGCCGGTCATCAACCCAGGTGGGAAGAGTTTCCATGTCCAACAAAGGCCACACCCTTAAGGTGTAAGGATCAGCCTTGGCTAGCATCTTGAGAACTTGGGGATTGAAATCCTTGAAAACTTCAAGAAGCGCCTCCTTGCTAGCTTCTTGGTTCCAGTCAGAGGATGTGTTGATGGTGCTCATTGTGTCGGGGTGGATGCAAACAAAGTTCAGCAACTCATTGTTGGCACAAGGGTATATGACCACACGCTTCTCATCAGAATCCCACATGTCCACTGAACCGTATACCTCAGCAAGTGAACGGGTCTCGGGATCTTCCAGAGCGTCTCGGCGCTTTATAAGGAAGCGGAACGCGTTATTGCCAGAGCTGAAAGGTTTAATGTCCTTCGCGAAAGGCAATTTCGATCTCGCAAGAGAGTGGACACCGTCTGCTCCGATAAGGACATCACCCTTGAAAGTCCCCCCGTTTTCAAGAGTCACCGTGGCATTCTTTGGGTCAATGTCTACAATCTTGCTCGAAGTGTGCAGCTGAGCTGGTATGCCGGGCCCAGGAGCCTGAGAGGCAACTTTCAGAGCTTCGTGAAGATGGGCTCGGTGAACAAGTGTCCATTTCTATCAAGCGTTATGACGATTGAATGCCAAACAGGAGAAGTCAACTTACGTGTCTCCATTTGTCTGCATGCGCTTTGTTGTTGATTATACCTAGAGGCTCTCCACCAGGAGTATATATGCGTAACTAGCAAGGTCAGAGATGATATTTCGGTTAGCGAGCAAGCATGGCAGCGGGTACCTGCTCAGTTTCTACAGCCCCAAACTTGGTGCCGTCGATCCCCAATCTAAGTAACGCAGAGTTTGCATTGGGCGTAAGATGAATGGCTGCCCCAATTTCGTTTGCAAAGCGGGAGCGTTCAAACAACTGCGTCCAAGTTTTAGTCTAAACTTCTTGTCTACACCCTGAAGTTCGGATGCAAGAGTAACTGACCTCAACACGGTGACCTTGTTGCCTGAGAGCGATGGCAGTGGCCAGGCCTCCAATACCAGCGCCGGCAATAAGAATGTGAAGGCCTCCTTGGGCTGTGCGTGGGTCAATGCTCCCCATTGTTGCGGATAGGGCAGTGTATCACGTTTGGCTAAAGGTTGCAGACTGCGGACACACTGGTTCTTTCGCCACTTAAGAGCGGAGTGTCGCCATGACATACTACACAATTATATCTTTCAAGACAACCCCATGATGTCTTTCACCCCCACAAATCTCCAGGATGAGTCATGTGTGTCCACCGTTAATGCCGGACGGATTTTGGGGTCCGAAGTCGTGATCTCAATCCTCGGCTCAACCACTTCGGCTCCACGTTCGGAGCGGATGCAAGGGAACCGTTGAAATGGCGCAAAACAGCGTGAGGGGTAGATACGATGACCTATTTATCCGCCGATTTTATTTGACTTCGGTTTTCATACATCGGTTTTATTTCCTCGCTATTGTTCCGCTATTCTTCTTGGTAAGGGACAGTATTAACCATCATGCCGAATCCCATCCGCGAAGACATCACTACCCGGGATGATACATCCTTCCCCTACATCTTCGAGCAAAATGTCACCATTGCTCTGAAGGACAAATCGGGTCTTGTCCGATGCAACGTCTACCGGCCCAAGGAGCTGGAAAAGGCCCCCGTGCTAGTCACTTACGGCCCCTACGGCAAAGATATTCCATACTCGGACTTCCATCCGCAGTCATACAGCGAAGTCAACCCTGAGCATCACTCTGCCCATTCAGCCTGGGAGACTCCCGACCCTGCCTTCTGGACTAAGCATGGCTATGCTGTTGTTCGGGCGGATGAGCGAGGCACTGGCCAATCTCGCGGAAAGCTGGACACCATGTCCCGTGAAACGAGTGAGGCTTTCTTTGATGTGGTCGAATGGGCAGCCGAACAGCCATGGTCCACTGGCAAAGTAGGGCTGCTCGGAATTAGTTACTATGCTGGAAGTCAATGGAGAGTCAGTGCGCGGCAACCCAAGGGCCTGTCGTGTATAATCCCGTGGGAGGGCATGTCCGACTACTACCGTGATCGTTGTCGCCACGGAGGTATTCTTTCGAACGCCTTCATCAAATTTTGGTGGGACCGCCAGGTCGTCTCTAACCAGTACGGTCGGCCTGGTCGTGCTGCCCGTAATTGGGGTCCTGATACCATCGAGGGTGATCTTCCCGAGAAGGAATTGGAAGCGAACCGTCAGGACCAGACGATCGACAACGTCAACAACCGATTCCGCGATGATATTTACTATGCTAGTAAGGAGTACACTATGTCCGACATTCAGGTGCCTCTTCTGTCTGTGGCCAACTGGGGTGGCATTCTGCTGCACTTGCGGGGGAATGTGGAGGGCTGGACCCAAGCAGGCAGCGAGTTGAAGTATCTGCGCTTCATCACCGGTCGCCATGACCTGCCTTTCTACTATTCGGAAGAAGTAGAAGTCCAGCGCAGCTTCTTAGACGCCTTCCTCAAGGGCGAGGATCGCGAGGGATGGTCCACTGGAACAGCCCCGAAGGTTGATCTGGTTCTCCGCAAAGGAGATGTCGGATTCAACAATGCTGAAGCGGAGAAGCAATTCCCTCGCCGGACTGAAAATGAATGGCCCATCGCCCGCACCCAATACACGCGATACTATCTGACTTCGAAGCAAGAGCTGGTCACCACAGCTCCGCAAGAGCGCCCGGTCAAGATCACTTACCCTGCTCTCGGAAATTTGGAGAACCCGCAGCTGGTGCAGTTCACCACTCCGCCCTTTGAGAGCGAAACAGAAATTACTGGACACATTGTCGCCCATCTCAATGTGTCGATGAGCCCCCAGCCAGGCTCTCCCACTCCGCAAGATATCGACCTTTTCGTCACGCTGCGGTACATCTCGCCCGAGGGCAAGGAGGTGTTCTACACCGGCACAGCTGGAGACCCAGTGCCTCTCTGCAAGGGCTGGCAGCGTGTCAGTCTGCGCAAGACGGACCCCGAGCATCCTCGCCACCGTCCCTGGCTTCCTCATCGCAACTACTACTCCACGGACGTGCTCCCGGTCATCCCGGGCGAGGTCTATCCGGTCGATGTGGAGGTGTGGCCGACCAACGTAGTAGTCGAGAAGGGAGGAAAGATCATCCTGGAGGTCGCATCTGGCGATACACAAGGGTGTGGAATATTCCAGCACAATTCTCCTGTAGACCGGTAAGTTTCTCCCAGGTTGTACTAACGACCACGTTGCTGACAGAGACAGATCCCCGGAGCGATTCCACGGGCTCAACCATATCAACTTCGGCCACGGAGATAACTATGTTACTTTGCCGATTATTCCCCCGCGGGGCTGGCTGGAGGAACTCCGCAGGAAGTAGATCATAACTTAGATGAGATAATTAGAACTTGAATTTTATTCTGTCATGCAAGAGCCGAATAACCGATTGAACCACCTTCATAACTCCATCGGGATGTGGTCCCGATGCATCCTCATCCGTATATCGCTAGTATAGACACAGCATTATATAGCAAACAACATCCCATCCAAAGCAGTATACCAACCTCAAACCAAACAAAGAACTCCTCATTACATTCCAATTAAACATCCCACACTGCAACCCATTACCACCCAATTCCTTCCAAACCAACACCGCCAAAATGACCAACACCAAAAACATCCGCCCCCTCTCCCGCTACATAACCACCCACGACCCCACCACCAACAAAGCCATCTTCTCCACCACCCTCTCAGAAACCATGCCAGTGCAACAAATCCAAGACTCCGCCAACGCGCAATTCTCCCTGGCCTACACCACCGACTCCTTCCCCGCAAATCTCGCCGACGAGGCCGACATCCCCGCCTACGCCTCCTACCTGACCAACCCCCCGGGAATCACCATCTCCACGGGCTCGGTGTGTCGCATTGTGGATATGCCGCCGCATGCGCTGAGTCCGATGCATCGCACGGTGTCGGTGGATTATGGGGTTGTGTTGGAGGGGGAGGTTGAGCTGGTGCTGGATTCGGGGGAGACGAGGTTGTTGAAGAGGGGGGATGTGGCGGTCCAGAGAGGTACGAATCATGCTTGGAGGAATGTTACCCCTGATGGGGAGAATGGGGAGGGGAGCTGGGCGAGGATGTTGTATGTGTTGTTGCCCGCGAAGGGGTTGGGGGAGGGCTTGAAGGAGGATTTGGGCGGGATTAAGGTTAGGGATAGTACTTAGACTTCTCCTTTTTCTAGGGTTGTGGGATGGGAGGAGGAGGAGGGGATAGGCGGTTGAGGTTGATATAGGGTGTAAGTGCTAGATGGAATGGAAGGATGTCTATAGCTGTCATGCAGATATATAAGAGGTTGGCAATCTAGATACATTATGGGATCTGTGAGCGCGATGTTTCTGATAGCATGCTGATTATTGGTCTATTATCGTGAATCAAATGCTGATCTGGTACTATATCGTTACTGTTCACGTGGTACATTTGCTATAGGGGTAGAAGGTAGTTGCTTTGTAACTTGATATTCATAGCATATAAGCTATTTATATAGCGTATAGGCAGTACAATACATTTGGTATATGTTGATAGAACGCATGACTGGATTTAAAATCAGA
Source organism: Aspergillus piperis CBS 112811 (assembly GCF_003184755.1). NCBI lineage: Eukaryota > Fungi > Ascomycota > Eurotiomycetes > Eurotiales > Aspergillaceae > Aspergillus > Aspergillus piperis. Next base: position 1,820,447 of record NW_020291591.1, read on the forward strand.
CATAAACTATACTAAATCACCACTCTCCTCCAACCTCATAATGGAAGATCTTATCGTTAATCCTTCCCCCAGTAAAGCGCCAGAGACGCGCAACAGACTGCACATATATCAGAATTATCCATTTTGAAGAATTAGCATAGATACTCACCGCATTCAACCACACCCCATGCAACATGGTTTGGATAAACATATACTCCACGGGACTCGTCCCAGCCGATCGCTCTTCGTAGCTCAAGTTCCGATTCACAGGTCGATATGAAGGGATACGTCTATAGTGCGAAGGCCAGTCCGCAGGCTGGGATACAGGGACAGCATCACGAGGAACCCGGGGCTGAGGCTGGGTCTCTGAGCCGGTGTGGTGGATCTCGTAGTCGGAGAGGATAGAAAGCGTGCTGGCGTCAACAGCCCTAGATGTAGTTGTAGTAGTAGTTGTAGTTGTAGATGACATGATGGAAATAATATCTTGAGTGTGTAACAAGCACTTTCACAGACAATAACAGCAAGTTAGAACAGATGATGTTCCTCTTGACAGTGGATAGTGCACCGAACTGACCTGCATAACAAAAGGGATGTGCTGTTCATCCCATCCATCCCTTGCCTCCTCCACATCCCGAACGCCCAGACTCAACCCAACCCCCTCCCTCCATCTTTTCCCCCATATTTCCCCCGCACACTCTTCCACTGTCCGCATGATCGGATCACTAGCTGGGGCCATACTGCCGAGGAATAAGCTGTGTCCACATCGCGTGTTTGACGGTGTGACGTGATTGTCGGCTTAACCCCTGCTACTATATCCATCTATTTTCCAGACCTTGGTGTAACGGAGTGCCACCAAGCACGCTTACTACCAACGCACAATGGTCGCAACACAGCCTTTCCAGCGCATTGTCGCTGCTGAGATAGACGGTCGCTGTTTGAATATCAGATACCGTCAGAATCAATTTCATCGTCTACAGTCCAGTCTTGTACAGAATATCGAGCAGATCAAAGATGCGATCACTGCCGATTCGGGAAATTCGTCGGAGGAGGTTCGCGCCGAGATTTGCCTTGCCTTTAAGGAGATTCGCACTCACTATGCTTCGCTGGACTTGAAGAAAGACCTCGAGGAGGAGTATCGTGTTGCCAATGGCAAGGATAATTATGATGGGAAGCGTGGAGTCGGGATCGTCTATATTGTTCCTTCTTCGCATACTATGTTTTTCTCTGTTGTCGCGGCGCTGAGTGCTGCCATTGCGGCCGGGAACTGTGTAATTCTTGAGGTGGGTTCAACACGGTCAAGTACTACGGCTCAATGCTGATTCTGATTTCAATAGTTGACGAAAACCACAATGGCCGTACCGGGTGTGCTCAAGAAGATCCTGCCTCAGACCCTGGACGCGGATACATTCGCTATCAGCGAGGAGAGACCAGACACCACATTCCTCAACAAAACGCATATAATTGCACAAAGTGACTCTATTACTCCTTCTTCCAACAGCCTTTCTTCGCCCACTTCGGCTAGAACTGTCGCCATCGTCGACCGCACAGCCAACATCTCCGCTGCAGCGGATGCGCTGGTGTCCGCGCGATTCGCTTTTGGCGGTCGCTCCACTTACTCGCCTGACGTTGTACTCGTACAGGAGTTCGCTATGAAGGAGTTCGTGGAAGCTATCATCCAGCGATCATCGAAGTATCTAGCCGGTCAAAATGGAGACGCTCGTCAGACGGCCGTCAATCCGCGACGATCGAGTTCGGGCGCTTCGTTGCTCGATGCGGCGTATGAAGACGCCAGCGCACGGGTGATAGTATCTGGTTCCGAATGGGGTGTAGTTGAAGTGCACGACCGGTAAGCTCTATACCCCCATCCATTGAAGTAGCATGCTGACAGTTTAGAAAATCATCTCTTCTGCAAAAGAAGGTATCCGAGAAGGTGCTCGTCCTGCATCCGGTGACTAGCCTGGACGATGCTATTGATTTCAGCACATCGTATGTCCCCCAGTTGCCCTGAAACCCCTCTCCCCTCCTTATGGAGATAAGCTAACAGAAATCTAGCATGGGCACCCTAGCAGCAACATACGCCTTCTCCGCCCCAGCAGCAGCCAAATACCTGACTCAATTCATCGACTCCTACACCTCTTATATCAACCACGTTCCCGTCGACATGCTCAGTAAGCTTCCCACTCCCTTCCCAGCCCACTACAGAAATCACTAACAAGAACAGTCGGCCCCGCATTCCCCATCAACCGAAAACCCTCCCGCGAAACTCGCTACTCAGTCTCATCCCTGCAGGTCCCCCGACCCCAGTTCGTAACGGAGACCAGCAACACCGCTCTGGTTCGAGACCTAGTGAGCAGCTACGCATCCAAGTCTAACGACGCATTGCGTGAGGCTTTGGTGCCGCTGCCCGCTATTGGGCAGCGCAGTGGCAAGGGAATTGGGTTCTTTGAGCAGGGGATTATTACTGGTGGGGTTATTACGCTGTTTACGTTTGTGGCGAGTCTCTCGACGATGGGGATCTATGGGTATGCGGCTGTGAGGAGGTGGAGGGGGTTATGAGTGGTGTTTCCTCAATGTGGAGTGAATTGGTATGCATGTGAGTTGACACTGCTGTGATCTTGGGTCAGATTTTGTACTTGTGAGATATGAGAGTTGGTGTCATTATGTGTGAATACCGCTTGGAAGGGAATAGTATCCGGGATTATTGGCTAGTATGAATATTCCATCTCGTCTCACAATAGTTTCACAGTGAGGTAGACCAAGACAATTGGTTGGTCAAAAATGAACATGATCCTCAGTCAGTCTGTACCAAGCTTCGATGACCAAGCGTCTAATCACAAGCTCATATTGATACATCTGTTATGCTATCATTCAGCTAAGAGTCAAGCAGCCACAAGCTTCTGTTCTGGCCACCTCCCAAAGGTAAACTGCAAATTCGCCATATTACACAACTCCCAAGTCTCCGCGCCCAAGACCCCGTGACAACCCTCATCCTCTGCATCCCCCGCCGCTCCCGCCACAAAAGCCGCCGGCACGAAATGATCGTCTGTACCGTGCGCGTTGCGAAATTGTGGATGCTTCATGAGCCTAGTAACCGCCCGCTGCAGCTGCAATCCTGATGTCTTCGTCATCACATCCTCCAGGGATTGCTTGAACTCCAGTGCCCATTCCTCCGGGGGGATCTCCTGGGCTAGGGAATCGCGATGCTTGACCATGGGTCCCCATCGATTGCGGTAGAGATTATGGACTGATCCTCCTGTGCCGATGAGGAGGTAGTTCTCCTTTCGGAGTTGGCGCAGTGTCTTTCCTATTTTCAGATGGTAGTGCGGATCGTATCGCGCGTTACTGGATACCACTGTTACCGGAGGGGGGGTTCCCTCTGGGAACATCTTCTGGATAATGGTGAACACGTCTACTATCCAGTTATAGTTGGGGTTCCCGGATACATTGAACCCTTCTGCTTGGAGGAGGTCGATGCAGCGTTGTGCGGTGGCCAAGTCAGATGTCATTTGGTAGGTCTTGTAGTCGTTGCTCGGGACGATACCTATGGGGCTGATCTGGGGAGCGGGGTTCGTGGCCACTTCGATGCCGTCTCCTAGTGTTGCCCAGTGGGAGCTCTGATTTGGTCATCATTGGGTGTTGAGTTAGTGTCCGTGGGGGGTGGATGTCTTTTCCCCAATCTGGGTAGTGTAGTAGAGTGACGGGTGGATCCGCGTGTTTATGATGATAGGGAATGGTAGACGCACCAGCATCACGATTCCTCTCACATTGTGTGCTCGTGCTTCGTCACCACATTTGCGCCAGTAGTTGGAGGATTCGGTCGTTTCGTATATCATCATCGGAGAGCCATGGGAGAACAAGTGGACCGGGGTGAGGCCTAGCTAGCGGCGTGAGTGGATCTGCTATAGGTCATAGTCCGGTCGGGGTTTTGCGGACATACCCATTTTGTGCCATCCGGCTTCGGCTTTCATCCGTTCTTGTGGGGATGATGGTATGTACTTCCAACAACGGACTGGTGAGTAAATAGAATCTGGACTAGTCTGGGTCTGATCCCTGTTGGTAGCTGGAGGAGATGGATCATCCAGGATGGAGACCCAGGAAGGGGGCCTCGGTTAGGGTCCTCCACATCCCGAGCACGCTGTAAGGGTCCAAAAGGCAATTGATAAGCCACCTCACTGGTCATCGCGAGGGACCATCCCTTTCACTTGCCCATCTGGCTGACCGGGAGACGCGTGCTCGTAAAACTCGTCTGCCTATACTAGCTGGTTGATCGCCGGTAGTATTCGGGTTGCATTCTTGCACATCCTGATTGATCCATCCATATATGAGAAAAACAAACCCTGCCCTTCCTCTGCCGCTTAGTCATGGCGCCATCCAGGGCTGGAGCCAACTTTATGGCGCAGTCCGAGCAGCAGAGTGGCCAGCCCCATCCTCTCGCCTCTCTGCGAAATACGTAGACACTCTTCAATCTGGCTTAGTCTGAATAATGAACTAGTCCCTATTATCCCTCTGAATATCCCAATCATGGACCCCATTCCCCGCATTTTGCCATCCCGGGCTTGACGCTTGGTGACTTCCCCACACTCACTTTCAGTCTACTTGACACTATTTCCTCTTCACTTTTTCACCTCATCGTCCCTTCCATCTCATCTCTAGTTTTACCAATGTATCGCCTCCATCATGCTCGATAAGTCCTCTCCATCATTCCCCGCGCAATCCCCATCACGACCACTCCCCAAAGCACGCGATGGATATTTTCAATGTGGGTTCTGCAAAAAACACTACAACCGGGCAGATCATCTAATTCGACACGTCCGGTCGCGTATGACACTGTCTTCATGCCCCCATAATCTTTTTCCTTCTAACTCCACGCGCAGATACCCGCGAGAAACCATATGTTTGCCATGTGTGTAACAAAGGCTTCGCCAGGCCGTACGTCCGTCCTCCTCCGTCTCTGCCATCCTCTCTCTGGTTCTGACCGTTCCGCATCAGGGACCTGATGAAGCGACACGCTGCAGGTCATGATCATCCGCGAGACGGCAAGCGCAAACGTCCCCCGTCCTATGCGAAGAGCGGTCGGGTTTCCCAGGCGTGCAAAGCATGCGCCACTTCAAAGCTCAAATGCGACGAGGAAAAGCCTTGTCGGCGTTGTCAAGACAAAAAGCTGATTTGCGACTGGCACGAGGCCGGGTTCGATGAATTGACCCCGGGGTCTCCGATGCGAGGTTGGTTCATCTGGGACAAGCCGGTCTATCCGATAACTGAGCGATTTAGGGTACGATGACCCTGATGGCCAAAGCCAGTATCCCGAGCCACCTCAACCGCATGCCGCGTTCTCGCCAACAATACCGCCAATGGGCGACTACCCAGCTACTATCGATAATCCTTCATTTACCTCCCCTGACTTTGCTGTAAACAACTATTTACCTGACCCGCCCGACCCCGTTCCCGAAAATCCCCCGTCGACCAACTATGGCGGTAAGTCCCGCCTGTATCGTAATCGAAGTGCAGCGTGTGCTAATTGAGCTTCGCCGAAGCAATATCGCCCGCGTTGGATCATGAAAGTGGAATTTTTAGTGTCGATGGAACCTTTTTCCCCGAGTTCATTCCCGATGCTCTCATACCATCCTTATCCCGTCCGAACGAATTAGATCCCCTGAATGCCATGAACCCTACGCCAGACTACCGCCATAACCTTCTCAATACCAACATGCAGTTTGATTTCGATCTGACTGAAGTCGACTTTGGCCTGATCGACTACTTCAATTCCCAGGGGCTATCACACCTTGCTCCACAGCTCTCCGATGCACCCAACGATCGGTCCGATGTGGATAGTAGGATCGCGCTTGGTGCTGAGGCCTACAAACGGTCATCGCTGTCGGCATGGAAACCTGCACAGCATGACCATGTCTTTGCTGACCAAGGTAATCTATCAGTCCCAGTGGTTATGGATAGCCCAGGGTCCAGCATCAGAGGAGAGCGACAGATCCTACCTGAGAGACTCGCCCCGGGTAGTCGCGATCTCATATTCGGAATGGTATTACAGACGAGCGAAAAAGCCATGATTCCACGTATAATAAAGTCATTCCCGAGCACTGAGCTGTTAGATGGTCTCATTCAGGACTATTTTGCCTACCAGAGCCAGAAGCTTGACTCATTCATTCATGGTCCAACGTTCTACCCCAATGAACAGAGCTCCGGCATGCTAACAGCTCTTGCTGCCTCTGGCGCGGTGCGCTCGGCTATACCCACCATCCGTAAACTGGGCTACGCGTTAATGGAAGTTGCACGCCTAGACATGTCGACTACGGTACATTTGCCTTATATGTGCTTATTTGACAGATACTAATGTTGCGCAGTTCGAGTCGGACAACCGCATCACACGCCATCTTCGGCCTTCGCAAACATTCGCAGTTGTCATTGACATTGGTTTATGGAGCGGCAATGGTCGAAGGACGGAAATAGCGGAAAGCTTCCAACAACCACTGGTGACGGTCAGTTCACCCCTAAACTAGATATGGCGTCGCTAACGATAGGGTCAGATGCTTCGACGGGCATTACGTTTTCGCCGGACTATCTACACAACTATTGTGCCAAGTCCTGAGGACAACGAGGAAGAGCTGGAGAAGAAATGGCATGCCTGGATCGAGCAGGAATCTTTCAGAAGGTGACACCACCTTTCTCCGTTTTTGGATCAAAGCTGACACCTCCAGACTTGTCCATCATTTATTTTTACATGACGCTCAGTGTGCGATGATGTTGAATGTCAGTCCACTCATATCGTACGCCGAATTGGAGCTTCCGCTGCCATCCATCCGCGCACTATGGGACGCCAAGTCAGCAGCAGCGTGGAGGGATACATACCTAGACCTTGGATTACTTTCAACCGAGCGACAGCCGTCCCTAGTCGAGGCCATGCGGGACATGTCCCGGTTACAAGGAGCTGTTGATATGCAGCTGGCCGGTTGCATCCTCCTCCACGGCTTTTCGGCTATGGTGAACGAGTACCACCGTTTCAGCTTCATTTCCAAGGGAAACTCCAAGCATTGGAATGCATTAGTGACCAACTCGCGACACCAAGAGTTAGCCCAAGCTTTGCAGCACTTTCGCATGATATGCTACGAATGGCCCAGTCTTCCCAACCCCGAAGTCATCCTAATATACGAGATGATCTCGATGTTACTTTACATGTCCCTAGAAGACCTCCAGCTATTCGCCGGAAAGGAAGACAAGAGCGAGGCAAGACGAGTCTACCACAGTGCACTCGAATGGATCAGCAGCATCGACTCACGACGAGCTGTATGGCACGCCGGCCAAGTCATCCGGGCAGCCAAAGCCATTCCGGCGGGGTCCGTCACTGGCTTCCTAGCGGTGGGAGTGTACTACGCCAGCTTGGCCTTTTGGTCGTATAGTGTGGTGCTCAAAGCCAAGAACAATAAAATGGGGGGCTCGGAAAACCGCCCGTTGGGTCCTCCTTCGACCATTCGCGGCCCAACGGTCTACCTCGACGGTGACGAGACCACCGACGTGCAGAAATTCATCTCTCTCGGATGTGGCAGTCCGGCATTGCAGGGCCGACAAGGTCCTGCGTTTGTCTCTGATCCGGGACAGACTATGGACCTCACTCAGGAGCTTCTGCGGGCAGATGCTTCTCAGGATGCGCTTCCCCCGTTGGTTCAGGGGTTGTGCCAGTTGATGAATGGTCTGGGTAATGCTGCTAGATCTGGGACTTGAGAAGATTAAGTGTAATTATGATGAATATGATGTACGATTGGCGCGGCTTGATGGTGTGTTAGCTTTCCGTAGTATTAGTGGTCTACGCGATCGGATATATCCCAGTATATGACATTTGACATATCCAGGGCTATAATTAGTCCCTACCTCAAGCACGAGGCTTGGAATCAACGATCAGAAAGAATAAAAGGGGAACTTGGTGATTGATGTTCTACTACGATCTATTTCTCTAACAAACTGAAACATGAGAGGAACTAATGATCATCAGAGAGGTCACTAAGTAGTTGATAATGAGTAGAGTCTCATTTCAACTTAACCAGATACTGCTTACGTAGTAGTAGCACTATTCTACGGTTACTATGGTTGCAAGCTATAATTTTTAAAACAACCGCCATACTACTACGGTAGTTGGTAGTATATATATTAGTTCATACTTCGCAACGGATGAAATTTATATAATGGGAGACACTGTCTCGAAACAGTGTTGGAATTTTATTGAATGAACTTCGTGTCATTATAAAACTACATATTTTATTTATTTATTTAGTAGTGAAGCACTACCGTGAAGGAAGAACCCATGGTCTAGTAGTATAGTGGTAGTAAATCGTGCCCGCCTGGAGAAAATAAACACACACACATAAAAAGGAAAGCAAATCCACAAGGAAGGTTATTGAAGGGGAACAAATCATTCATGAGTAGAAAAAGAAAGAGGATGGGAGAAAAAAAACAAAAAGATAATTCGAACTCCGATAGGGGGAATCGAACCCCCGGCTGCCGTGTGAGAGACGGCGATGTTAGCCACTACACCATATCGGATGTTGTTGAATTTTACAGCAATTTCTTCCTTTATAAGGTAAAACCTACTTCAGAGACTAATTGGGTCTCGGTTTTTGTATTAGGACCGGTTTATAGCATCTTCTTATCGAATGATAATGAACTTTGGTGTGATAGAAAGAAAGATAAAAGCGGGATGTGTTTTGGTTTTTGACGAAAGGTAAGGTCCCTGCAGGGAGCGCGTCGCGCTAATGCAGTGAACACGTGGGGTGGTAGGGATCATCGCGGGCTTTTCTTTTATTCTAATTCTGATAGTGCGTACAAAGTAGTCTACTGCTGGTGGCTATGGGAAATTGTGCGACGGGTTTATTACTAGTATTAACTGTATGCGATCGTGTCTAGATTTTACGATATAATACTTAATGTGGATGGCACAGTTTATAGTATTTATCTTACCTGGACTAAATATATTTCCCGGCTTGTACCATAAATATATATACTCGACCGAGCTTTTGGTGATTGCGACAAATAGCTACTCAGTTCTTGGACTCAATTAAAGCATATTACATATCCTCATTGAATGCTAACTCATTATTCATCATATTGTACATCAGTCATGGGGTATAAAGCGAAATATACAAATACGTAGGTCAGTGGTCCAGTCATCGTCAGCCTAGCGGAATACAGCACCATTCTCTGGCTTCCGAGCGTAGACAACGGTCACTGGTAGATAGGCATGGGTCTGATAGTCGCGAAGGGACGCGCGCATTTGAGCGAGGAACACCTGAGCTCGCTCGTATGACCATTCCAACGTGGAAGTGAGAAGACGAAGCATGAAGCCCTCTACCCCACCATGCAGCCGAAGCTGGTTCCAACGGCCCTAGACAGTGTTAGCAGTAGCAACGCCTGACAATGGACAATCGCTTACAAGTTCATGTAATTTGGGATCCGCGCTCCATCTGTCGTAGTTGTCAGCCAGAGAAACATGAAGTCAGAGGAGCAAGACCTACGCGTTCATTGGCCACTGGAACTTGTTCTCCACAACGCCAACGAAACCTGCATTACCCAGGCGTGCGGCGCTCTGTTCCCAGATTTTGAAGGTCTTGCCAAACTGCTCCCCCGCACCAATGACGGTCTGGCCCCAGAGTCGGTAGAAGTGATTTGGAGGCACGGTCCCATCATCCGCGACCGGTTCGACCGAATGCTCTACCACCTCAATGTAGCCGCCGGGTTTGAGGCAACGCCAGCATTGCCGAAAGAACTCGTCCCAATCAGGTATGCAGCCGAACAATTCCCGCACGTGAATGAAATCGAATTGGTTTTCCGCATAGGTCCACGGGAGCGTCACATCGTCAATCTCAAATACGCAGTTCGGAGGGACGAACGCAGGTTGAATCGGAGACAAGTCTACTCCGGTAACTTTGGCACTGGGATATTCATCTGCCATGTCTCTTGAGCCAAAGTCAGTACTCGGTCTATAGTTTGCATCAAACGAAGGAGATAATAGAATCACGCACGTTGCCCATATCCCGGTTCCCGTACCCACATCAAGGATTTCCTGCGATGCATTCTTAGACACTTGTCGATCCACGCTGGCCAACAGTCATGAGGCATACCTGTGGATTCGAAATGGGGGCTAGGTGTAGCTTCCCGTCGAGGGTCAGACAATACATATGATGCGCTAGATCTTGCTGTTCATTGGCAATGTCATCGTTGGGGCCCTGTAGGACAAATCGTAACCGGTCAGCCCACAGCTGTGGACAACGCTCTCAAAGCCGAACAACCCACCCAGTAGGCTCCATCGCGATACGAGTGATAGCGACGGCCATACTCATATCGATAGTCGGTGATGTAAGTGGACAAGGTGATTGTGTCATCGCCAATCAAGGAGTCCTCGCCGTACGCGGAGTCATCATCTGCGATGTTGTCCTCACCATCGCTCATGCGGTTCGACATGTCGACAGAAGAATAAAGAGGGTGTGGGGTATTTGGTTCGGTGCTGAAAGAGATCTCAGTGGTAAGGCTATGCTCGCAGCGGGAAGAGGTCATGGCGGCGATCGGGAGCCGAGATCTGAGGACGGTTGCGGAGATCTCCTCCGTACGGGGCACACGAACGGTTGGGGCAGTGCAAGGGGGTGATTATCCCATGAACCAAATGCAGAAGACCCAGCACCTTTGGAATAGGAGAGGCGGGGTTCAAATTTGGGGGATTAGTGTGGTAGTTGCGATAAGGTGAAGCTGCACAAGGAGGCAGAGAAATTCGACCGGAAAGATCGAGAAGAAAGGGGGAAAGCCATCAGGTACAACTGAAGAGAGCGGAACCTGAGTTGAGCGGTCTGCAACGCCCCGAGCTGGAGATGAAGGTTTACTGTTGATTGCAGTGTGGAACGTGTTGAGGGTGAAGCTGTTTGAACGGACAGATGGTACCTGCCCAGTGCGGTTTAGTCGCGTGGATGATCGGCTCTCGGCCGTATCGGAGGGCCTCGGGCTGCTCGGGCTCAGGGTCACCTGCCGAGGCGGTGTAATCATTCCTATGCTGTCATTGGTGGCAGATGCTGGTTTGAGTTTTGCGGCTTGCTCCTTTTCGGGCTTGTTCTCTGATTTCTTTCCGATCGGATGCGGTAGAATGCGGGTCACATGGCTTGCAGATGCACTTACTAGACTGTCTTGGGTTTAGCCTGTGCAGCTGATCCTGCACGGGTGGCTTAGTCATACTGCCGGCATTTGGCTGCAGAATCCGGCAGTGCAGCCATTCCATTGGCAGACAACGTCCAAGTTATGACGATCACCGTCTCCTTTCTGGCTGCTCTGCAGGCCTGCAACCATCTGGCAATGGGGGATGGTGCCCCTCCCACCGGCGTCTGCCTGTCCCCGCTTATCAACGCACTAATGCTGCGTTCTCGACGTCACCAACTCGAGCCCGGCTCTCCCTTGACTTCGGTCTTTCCGAACCCACTGTCACTTTTAGAGACTGTTCGACCACTCCTCTAAAATAGTCAATGATATTGTGCATAAAGTTTATGACTCGTGACAAAATGCATAGTCTACGGATGTGATGATGTCCAATTACCCACAATGTGTGGTCTACCCACCTTGGGTAATAACAGCCGCTTATCAATGGACCTAACTAGCGCACGCAATGCAACAACTTCGGCACTTGCTGCTTAATGCCGTGGTGCGTGGTTTTCCGGGACTTTTGAATTGCCCATGAATCATCTTGCAGTATCGGACAATGTGACTATTTTACGGTAATGATCACTATGCGCGGCACAACCAGAACGTGGTTCGGAGTACTTTTCCTGGTTCCACTGGGGTTCGCCTGTAAGATCCGCAGATTGGCGAAGCCTCAGTGGACAAATCACAAGAGTGTCATGAGTCGCGGAGGCCCATCATGACCCTAGCGCGCGTAGAATCTCTGATTCCGTCACGACGGATTTTCTGACATGTTCCACTCGTTCTCTCATCCTTCCAATCCACCGTACATAGTCGGGCCATATTTCTGTCAACCCACGAGCTTCTTTCTTGTACCCACTCAAGGCCTGTAGCTTTGCACACCCCAAATAACGTGATGGTTCCCCCCGAGCCGAAACTCACAACCACGGTTCTCGTGGTGGGCGCAGGTAAGGCTTTGGTAGTTGCGTTGGACTTACCCCACGAAGAAGCCATGCACTGAATATTCGGACACATAAAGCTGATTATAGCTAGGTTCAACTGGACTGGCTTTGGCTCAGGGGTTGAAAAAGGTACTATAACACCTACTAATGAAATACTCCTAGCTAAAGACTTCGTTTTAGGCTGGGATCCCTACTATCGTGGTAGAAAAACATGACAGCTTAGATGCATATGACCGTGACTGGAACATGGGCTTGCACTGGGGTGCAGGCCCCCTGCAAGCTCTCCTACCAAAAGAGCAATGGTCAAGAATCCAGTCAGTTCAAGTCGACCCTAATGAGCCCACAGCAGAAGAGGATGCTCTCAACTTCCTCAACGGACAGTCGGGAGAGGCCATGGCGTCCATACCTGCTCGCCTTTTCTATCGCTTGCGTCGTCGGAAATTACGAGGATTGATGGAACAGGGGCTGGACATCCGATATGGCAAAAAGCTCCAGGACATCCAGTATTCTGCTGATGGCGTATATGCCACCGCCATATTTGAAGATGGCTCATCAACCGCAGCGAAGATTATCGTGGGCGCGGATGGAGCTCGCTCGACGACACGGCGTGTCTTACTGGGTCCTAGCAGAGGGGATGTCCGCCGGCTTCCTTACTGCGCGACCTTCGTTCAGGCCCAGTACTCTGCAGAGCGTGCTCGATACCTACGCCAATTCCACCCTCTTTACATCGCTGGCATCAACCCTGCGGGGTATTTCTCTTTCTTTGGACTACACGACGCAACAGATCGTGAACGACCAGAAACCTGGACGTTCTTCTTCTACATATCATGGCACTCCTCCCTGCAGGAGCAGCGGGAGACAGCTGGCTGGAGCAACGCGCAAAGGCTTGAGCAAGTCAAGAAATTTGCCAAGACTTACACCGACCCCTGGAAGAGTGCGTTCGAATGGCTGCCGGATGACCAGAAAGTCTGGTACATGGGCCTGAGCGACTTTGACCCGCGGGACCAATATCATAGGTGGGATAATCGAGGGGGGCGGGTAACATTGGCCGGGGATGCAGCGCACGCCATGACATATCAGCGTGGCCAGGGCTTGAATCATTCGATCACCGACGCAGCCAATTTGGTGGAAGCGGTGCGACGAATTGTCTCTGGAGAGGCGACACAGGCTGTCGCCATTAGAGACTATGAAGATGAGATGATATCCCGTGCGGGAAGTGAAGTCGGGCTGTCTACTGTCAACACGGCAATGATGCATGACTGGCACAAGGTGCTGCAGTCACCGGTGATGACATCCGGCATGAAACGGTCCACCGAGATCAAAGCCAATTGATGCATTGTTATCACCATTTTTCATTGCTCTATGCACAGTGACCCTTTCCCACCGATATCTGCCTTAATAATACGCCTATAACATAATACCAATATACATTCCAATCTAGCAGATATAGCAACGCTTATGGGTTCCACGCCTATACATGAACCCTTAAGACTTATTTCACAAACAACCCAGCATGTGTACCAACAGGATTAACCCTTCTACCCCGCAATCGAATATCCGGTCTATCCGGATATTGTCACTCCCACGGACCAGCCTAGTTCTCCCATTCTGCAGCAACAAGCGCTACGCTAGTCTGCCGTTGCAGGAAGTGCCGTCCCACCCACATACCCATGCTGATCTCCACCAAAGTAGTCACAAGTGTCGTGGATTCGTTTAGCGACCGTTGGTTGGCCCATGAACTCCACTTTCGGAGTCGAGAAGGCTTTCTCGTCCCTATGCCATGGATCTCCCATTTCAGCCAAAAGTACATACTATGAGCATGCCAAAGAACAGAGTTAATCTGAAGATACGAATATTCCTGTGCTCAATTTATAGCAAAGTCTTCCGAAAGCATCGACATAACAGAATATAAGTTACCGGTGTAGGAGTCGATGCATTGCGTTATGGCAATCACTGTTTACCTGTAGGATTTGCAGCCAGCTGTACATGTTGGGAATGACCCCTTAGATAGTGACTGTTGGGCATGTTCCCGAAGGGATTTACTTCTACATATGGCTCTGATGTATAATGTAGTCGTTGTTAATGGAGGAAGGGTTTCCTAGTTATAACTGAGCTCTTCAAGATGACTTACTATTGTAGGCAGTTTAGTCCAAATTGACAATATACGGGTGTATGTCGTTGCGTGGCCATAGTTCTGCTCAGGTTATACTACACCTTCATGACAAAGAAAAATAGAGATGAGAATTTCATAAAAAGACGAATAACCAAAAGCCTAGAGAGATAGTTGACACTTATCTTGAAGTTCTAAGAGACCGAGAAGGAAGGGGACGAAGGAGGAAACTCTCCATCAGAATTTCGCAAATCTCCACAGCTCTTACTCCTCAACGCGAGCAAGAGTCTTCAGACACGAAAGATACTTATCCTGATGCAGGGCATCTCCACCTTTCTTATAAGCCCTGAGGACCTCAGAGTTTCTTTCCTTGATTGTATTGATCATGTACTGGATACCATCAGCAGCGAGCTCCTCCAGTGTTTTCTCATCCGCCTGCTTAGCCTCATCCTGGATTTCGTGCAGTCGCCTCAGCCAGAACATGTATCTCCATGGCGAGAACCCTGTAGGCGACCGCTGTCCGAGATCTGATTCAACGAACGCCTCACCACCCTTGCTGATGTGGCTTGGACAGTTGTTGCAATATACCTCAGAGAGCAGAAGCAAGTTGTGGTTTGCTATCTTGAGCCAAGCAACAGCGGACGGTAGCAGATGGAATACCTCCAGCTGCTTCGTACCTCGATTGACATCTTCCTCGTCAGACTCTTTCCCCGAGCGAAGTTGCAGGGGACTTTCAAACAGGGTACGGAAGATGAGCAGAGCAACTTGGCCCAGTCTATCCTTAGCGACACGCGTAGAGGCAAGCTTAGCCAGGAATGTAGCAAAATTCAGCCGGTGTGTTCCCGACATAGATGCACTGTGATTGATCCAGAAATCGGTCATATCGCCAACAAGGAAGGGGAGGTCGTTCCACAATGTACCATCGACAGTTCGTGCGATATCGATCCCGTTGACACCCCGTGAGGGTCTTGTCAATGGTCCCATTCCCTGGACGCGGAGGATGTCGAGGACTAGTCCCTCGTGCTCAGGTGAGTCGGAAGAGATAGTTCGCCCAAGCTCGTAGTACATGTACCATAGGGAATGAATGTGGCCCTCGAGAGAATCAACGCCATCTCCAATGTCGCAGTAGCGGCTGGTCACGACCCAGGTCCGGTTGCTGAAGGCTATGTCTCGGACTTCTTGGTATTCACCACGTGCGACGGCCTGTCGGGTGTCTTCTTGGTCTCTGCGAGCGTGGTCGATTGCTGCAGTAGAAGGACTGTCTCTCGGTAGAGAGCTCAGTAGGGAGTCACGGAGGTGGTCCATTTTGGAGATTGTAGACGGAAAATATAAGAGAGTGAGGAATCAAAGAAGTTGACAGAATCAGACTAAGATATGAACTATTGTAAACTTAACTCCTACGAAGGAGCAGGAGATTCTCGCCTTTGGGGAGCTCTTCTGGACCCCTGCATCTTAGGCAGCAACATAGGGCCTAACAAGGCTGACAGCCCAAGATGTGAACCTGGACTCGTGTGAATGCTGACGGGCTTAACTAGTTTCTTTGTTTCCTTGTCGATCAGCCGCCAACTAAGACAAGATTAGCTGTTGATCATGCAACCTCAGCAGGGACAGGTCACAAACCCCGCATTGCTGTGAGTAAGACGGCTTGCAGGGCTGAGTCGTATTCGGGATGTGATGAGTTGCCCTGCATACATTAGCATTGTTTGATGTTACATCCAATGTGATCAACTAGATGCTTAGCTTGAGAGCCGCTCAGATGGTCATGGGGCTAGCGAACCCTTTTCGCTGCAGTTGCACAGATGTGGCAGTCTAGTTACAGTGATAGCTACTACCAGTAATTTCAGTAGACATACTTGATTATCAAGCATGACCTCAAAGTATTTCAGCAACAATTGGATCCGGACCGGGCCGGAAGGCAAAGCACTTGGCGCATGAAGGGAATTGCATTGTGGATGAACTGCCGATGATTGTTTGTTGCCTTAGAAGACATTAGTGCTTATTCCCCTTTGATGAATTATAATTCGCTCCAGAGAAAGCTACTACCCTAATTAGAAGAAACAAGATTTATAACTTTTTCAACGAGAACTATACTTTAGTCCAAAAACTTACACACATACACATTACTGCAAGCCAATTTAGATGAAACTGCCCTGAGGCTTTCATGTTAAGGTCCTCGCAAACATATGGCAACCTTATAGCTAAATCAGTATACGCATATCAACTGAGACTATGATAGCACTTCACGTCACATGTGCCTGACGCTTACAGCGTTACATCGCATGTCCGCCCTAATCCGCAGGATTTACGCCCCAGCCCTGCCGCAAGCTACAGGGCTGTGTATGCAGGGTTCAAGGCTTGACCAATTGAGCAAACTTACTAGTCACTCTTAGCACTGAGCCCTATGCTATACCCCACTTGAAGGATATCTTCGTTGACTCGAGGATCTGGAGATCCTTCCTGCTTTGAAGAATCCCAAAGATGTAAGGCCACCCAGGACTTCACTTTCCTGCTCTCAAGTGGCTTACCGCGATCCTTCTGCGTGACTATGAAGTCCCAGTCGTATTACTAACGACTCGACTACCTCACCTAAGTAATCATACGAACTGGTAAGTCAAGGTGCTTCCTCGAACATATGAGGCATATCTTTCATTGGATAGCTTAGACTATCCCACCAGTGTCGCCTCAATGGTGACTGCTTCAGAGTGAGGATAGTATTTGTCAAATATGGCAAGAGTATCCCGAACTGCCAGAGTATATAAGACACTGTCACGGCGCTTCAATTCACAAGTATCATCTCCATCAACTCAACACAGTATCGCAATCATATCTCAGAAGAAACAAATTAGTCTTCAAAATGCAACTCACCAGCATCGCCATCATCCTCTTCGCCGCAATGGGCGCCATTGCAAACCCCATCGCGACCGAGTCGGACGACCTCCTTGCCCGGGACGCGCAGCTGAGTAAATACGGCGGAGTGAGTGCCTCTACATAATCCTCCTGATCATTATAGAGATGACACTGACATTCATGAACTGTTATAGGAATGCAGCCTTGAGCACAACACCTGCACATACCGAAAGGATGGAAAGAACCACGTCGTCAGCTGTCCTTCGGCTACGAATTTGAGGGTATGTAATCATATAAACTCTTATCGAACTCCGGGCTATTTGATGTGTGCTAATTTTGTATGCAGTGCAAGACTGATCGCCACCACTGCGAATACGATGACCACCACAAGACGGTGGATTGCCAGACTCCTGTTTGAATCAGTTATCAGCACTCTGGGCTGTTTTGAATATTTCTCTGGCTTGTCATAGGCATGAGACTTTATCGTGCCTTTCAACAATGCCGATGGTCTTGTGTCAATATGGGCTGGGGTCAGCTGTGGGTTTCTATGTTGGGATTGGTTACGTTGCTCATCAGCAATCATTGTTGTTATCGCGCTCGTTTGGTATCTAGCTAGCTCTACCTTTATCTGAAAGTTGTTCGTTCATTATAGAAAGCTTGCATCGTAGCTTAATGACTATTTGAAACTTTTGGAACGCGTAAGAGACAAAGTATTTGAAGATAGAGCAATTAAAAAGTCAAGTATCGTGTTCATCGTCATCGTCATCGTCTGAAAGACTCATCGCAGCAGCGATACATAAGCATAAACATACTTCGTAAGAGTAGTATGAACGTTGATATACTGGTCAGCCGGACAGTAAGCATAGCCAACTCAACCCAAGCTGGCCTACCATGCTATTTAGTGGACAGCAGAACAATCACACAACATCCTTCCTATAATCTATCCGCACCTCAGACGCCTCCCTCGCCTCCCCATCAGCATCCGCAAACGCTGTATCACCAAATAACTCCGCAACCTCCTCCAGAGTACTATTAGCCGTCTCAACATAGTAGAAGTATACCAATCCCGCAGAGAAAAGACAGAATCCAGCAATGACAAGGTAGAAGTATCCGTTGATACCGGCGAACGCATCCGGAGAGACCATGCCGATGATGAAGTTGAAGATCCAGTTGCTGGTGGTAGCCAGAGCCATTCCTTTACTGCGGCCGCGCAAGGGGAAGATTTCAGCTGGTAGTAGCCACGGCATTGGACCCCAGGTAAAGCCATATAGGATGTTGTAGAGCATAACGAAGGCGTATTGGCCCTTGGCGCGGACCTGGACGTCTAGGTCGGCTTCGGTGAAGGCGCAGACGATGCCGAGAAGGACTGCCATTCCGAGACCTGGTTTGATGCATAATTAGCTGGGTGTCCACATTGTATACGATGATACTAAACAATATGAAATGGGATGATATAGACTCACCTCCAAGTATGAGCAATGGCTTTCGTCCCCATCGGTCTGCTAACCACCAAGTCGAGATTGTAGCTGCAGTGTAAGGGAGTGCGTTGGCTGCAGTGTACAGAAGGGATTTACGCTCATCGAAGCCTGCGGTAGCAAGTGTGCTGGGAAGGTAAAAGGAGATGATATTGATGCCGTTGAGTTGCGCGAACATCTGCACGGTGATTCCAACGATGGTCCGCTTGCGGTATCGGGTGAACATTTCCTGTCCATGGTCAGTTTTGCACTCGATTGTCTGCCCACGACAAGCGTAAAAGAACTCACCATCCAAGACGACTTCCCTAAGTTAGTTTCGAAGATAACTGCTTCCTCGATTTCCACAAACACCTGCTGTACATGCTCCGCCTGAGTATCGCCATTGGCGTGCAGATCAGCGACCGTCTGCAAGCTTTCTTGCATGAATCCGTTCTTGGCCAGCCAACGAGGTGTCTCGGGGAGGAAGAACGACATGGCCAGCAAGACGAAAGAGAGAGCAATCTGAATAATGAATGGACCTTGCCACGACATTTCACTGGGCAGAAGGAAATTGAAACCGTAGTCTACCCAACATGAAAGCATATAACCTGCTATCTGAAAGGTATATTCGATTCCAACCATCAAACCACGCCGACGAGGGGCGGCAATCTCGGTCTGGATGATGGGTACTGTCATAGACAGAAATCCAACACCGAGACCTTGAATGGTGCGACCGGCAATGAAGGTGCCAAAGCCGGGAGCGAAGATCTGAATGAACGCACTGAAGAAGTAGATAAACCCGCCAAGACGGACGCACCGTTTGCGCCCCATCATATCGCCCAGCCGTCCTGCAAGGAGTGCACCCACTGCTGCGGATGCTTGTAGACAAGCAACAGCTATCCCGGTGATTGAAGGATCGACTCCGGTTGTTGAGCCGTCAGCACCCCCGTAGTCTTTGAAGAAGCGAGCCACAAAGGCTGGGTTGACGAGAAGACCAGACATGATTCCTATCGAAGACAGCCATCAGCAACAACACGAAGTGACATGACTATTTTATCGCCAGACAGGAGGCAATTATACCAGAGTTGTACCCAAACAGGGCATCTCCCAGACTGCCAAAACCACATGTCGCATAGAGCAATGGGGTTCCCTTGAAGGGATACCAAGCTCTCACTTTCGTCGGCTTCAGCTTTCGCTCCAGCCAGCTCTGCTGCTCTACTTCCCCAGCAGCCACAGCCTGTGCAGTGCGAGTTAAAGCGGCATTATCCGTCGGTATAGAGGACATTTTGGTAGCCATAGTTCCAGAGGAGCACCGTCAATGAGCAAGGGACAGTGCCAGGTTGAGTCCACGGTTCTGACGAATCGAGATATTTAAGCAGTTGTGGCCGTCCTTCTATTTCTACCCCAGAACATCATGTCCCGTGGGGAAGCAGACCTTTTCTCCAGGCCCTGAAAGTGGAGCTGGTTGTCGGAATTGAGCCACTCTAGTCGGCCATCCGGGGTTGGCGCGCTCGTGTTGCTTTAGCTCGGCGACCATTGTGAGTGCCGACCAGTTGCAACAAAACTCCTGTTCCGTCGAAGTGGGAATTCTTTGGTTTCAGCCAATAATTTTATCTCATGATCCCGTAGGCACGGCCGACTTCCGGGACTGAATTTAGCCTTCATATTGCAACAACGATGCCGGTTGTTAGAAGATGTAGGGGTTTTCTCACCGGTTCCGTGTGGTTTCGGTTCCGAGTCCAGCTTGGCCAGTTCCGACCCCACTCGGTTCCGAGGCATTTATTCCCCGCCGTGGGATGGTCTCCTGGTCTCAACCAACTGCCTCCTTTGGTTATGCAAATGGCTCACTTTGTGGGTACGGATAGAGTGAGCTTCTGAGACAGTCCGCCGGAACCGAGATCATAGATGGCATGACCTCCACCGTCGTACCACCCGGCCAGAAGTGCCCTGTTAAAAGCCCTGACCAATCCCTGGAATCTGGTTGATCTGTACATAATACTTGGCTAAAATGGCTCCTTCAGGAATCAATCAGGTTCGTTTCATTTTTTATGATATCTCCATCAAGAGTCGACTACTGACGTCCTCGATCGGTGACCGTACAGGCTTTCGTT
Source organism: Aspergillus piperis CBS 112811 (assembly GCF_003184755.1). Classification (NCBI taxonomy): domain Eukaryota; kingdom Fungi; phylum Ascomycota; class Eurotiomycetes; order Eurotiales; family Aspergillaceae; genus Aspergillus; species Aspergillus piperis. The sequence continues at coordinate 1,841,067 of NW_020291591.1, forward strand.
TTACATCCGGGTGGCAACTTCGATTATGAAGAGCGTGTGATACCCAATCTTCAGACGGATCGCGACGTTATCGTCCAGGTTATCGTGACTGGTCTTTGTGGCTCTGATGTAAGCCTTCGTTTGCGTTCATCGTCTTCCTACTTCGGGCTGCAGCTAACATCGACCTAGATCCACTATTGGCAGCATGGCCGCATAGGACGGTATGTGGTGGAAGCCCCCATCGTCCTTGGCCATGAGTCCGCCGGCATTGTAGTGGAATGCGGAAGCAAATCAGGCTTCACTGTCGGTGATCGCGTGGCCCTGGAGCCCGGCATTGCTTGCAATACCTGCCAGCATTGCCGCGCAGGCAGATACAATCTTTGTAGCGCAATGCGTTTTGCCGCTACACCACCCTATGATGGCACCCTGGCGACCTACTACCGTCTTCCTGCAGAATGCTGCTACAAGCTGCCGGCACATGTGTCACTGCAACACGGAGCACTGGTCGAACCGCTCAGTGTGGCGGTACACAGCTGTCGCCTGGCAGGAGATATGCAGCAAAAGTCGGTCGTTGTCTTCGGCGCTGGTCCTGTTGGCTTGCTCTGCGCAGCCGTTGCACGCGCATTCGGTGCGTCAACAGTCGTGATTGTAGACATCAACTCCGACCGACTTAGCGTGGCACAAAAGTACGGAGCCACGCACACGTATAAGATGAGCGCCGATTCCCCCGAACACAATGCCGCCAGAATCTTGGAAGAATCGGAGCTGGATGCTGGAGCTCATATAGTACTGGATGCCACTGGCGCTGAGCCTTGTATGAACTGTGGTATTTCAGCCCTTGCGCAGGGTGGAACGTTTGTTCAGGTCGGCTTGGGGAAACCGAACCCCTCACTGCCGGTCGGTCAAATTTGTGATAAAGAGGCCATTTTCAGGGGGAGTTTTCGATATGGCCCAGGAGATTACCAGACAGCTATTGGGCTGCTGTCGTCGGGTCGGGTTGTACTAGAGGGCCTTGTTACCCATGAGTTTCCTTTCACACAGGCGGAAGAGGCATTCAAGAACGTCGGCAACCGACAGGGTATCAAGACTGTCATCTATGGACCCGGTGCAGATGAGAATGCAGCGAAAGCAACCACGGCATAAACCAAGCCAATCTCCTCTCATTGTTCTGTATTAGTAATCTGTAAGACGCTTTGCGTGTTAAATAGATCTGCTAGCTTCATGGATCCGCTCCGGCCCATGACATGTCCCATAGCCAGTACAGTCCATTGTCACCAAAATCATCTGAGGCGATATCTGGAACTTCCAAGGGAAAGCTAGTGTCATTCCAGTTATTCTCGAACGACCCATGCCACGAGCTCTCAGCTGGGGCGTGCTCGTGAGTATCAGGCAGCTGTTCTTGGCTGTCTCTTGCGCCGTGTGTGTCCTGGAGGCTACCATCCCTGCCAGAAGGAATAACTGATGGATAAAAACACAATCAGCGTCACTGAGCATACCATAGGGATAGAAAGATGGCATTGCGCTCACCGTTTTGAACTGATGCTAGACTCTCATTCAACCGATGCATCCTGCCATAGTCTGGCCATGTCGGCCGCCGTAATGAACTGTCGGTCTGAGTTATTGGGGCATCCAGGGGCAGTCGTAGGGTGTCTTCCACGGATATGGACGCAGATCCCGTAGATGATGTGTGCCCTTCCTGTTGACTGTTTCTTGTGACTGGAGCCAGGATGGCCTCCGATTCACGGCGAAGAATCAGAGTGACCACATTTTTCAAAACGGTCGTACTTTGTCTTGATAAAGCTGACCGTTCACCCAAAAGGCTCTGTAGACGTAAGATCCGGGTGATTGTACGCTTCGCCACTTGGGTTGAATCTGATAATGGGTCTGATAGGGCCATGACTGCCAGTACGATTGCAGCATGGAATATATTGATGGCAAGAAAGGCAACAAGATGGCTATCTGTTGCAAGTTGAGCAAGTACCGGCACTTCTGTGACGCGCGATGTCCTGAGGGCAGCATTCCACCAATGCATTGAACTTTTAACCGGCTCATTCGGGGACATGGCTTCGAACGGTGACAGCTTCTGAGCTGGCGAGCCTGTTTCAGGGTGTGAAATGGGAGATTCCGTTCCAAGCCTTGCCCCAGAAGTGGGATGACTTATTGACAGATGCCTGACTTGCCTTGCCAGCAACGGCCTGTGGAGGACAATGAGAACATTGTCGTAGGTCAATTGCAACGACAGGGATTGTAGAGCATGCGCTCTTGCACTTGGCCCACTATCAAGTTCGAAATCTCGGTCAAAATCCAGAGTCAAGTAGTCGGGCAAATTATTCTGCCACTTCTGGAGAGTCTGGGTCGCTTCTTTCACTAGTTCAATGTAAACGTCCCCGGTCAAAGCCTTAGAGGAGCCTGAAGTGCGCGAGCCGAAAATGAACTCCAGTGCCGGAGATGCCATTAGATAGAGGGTGTTTAATTCTCTTTGATAAGGAGAATAGCAGATGGCGTATCCTTGCTCCGAGCCGGGTGCAGTAAAATATGGGTTCTCCAAATTATCCGCCGGCATGCTGAGATTGCAGTCCTTATCATTAATTCCCAATGGCCGACCGTATGTGATGGAAGCAAATCGGTCCCATGTGTATATTGTCCACCATACTCGCTTCCGCTCCTCAATCTCCTCAAGCTTCCCTGTGGGAGATTCTCGATGTAAACCCGCAGCCTGGGACATCTTGATTGTTGCACCGAGCAGAGAGAACGACAAGTTTGGACGACCATGATAAACATGATGTGACCCAAATAGGATTAGAACTTGAGCTGCAGTCACCGAAGACTCGTCCATCAACTCCACGACATGCAATTCGACAAGACCCATTAGATCGGCACTCAATTTCCGCCACTTACTACTATCGGCTGCATGTGTGACGGTTCTTTGTGATCGATACCATGCGCTCATCCCCAGCATGACTGCCAATAGAAGTAAGAATGACTTTTGCGAAGGATGAGCGAACCCGTCTATGATAGACTGTAGTCTTATACGGAAGGTTGGCTCGTAGATAACGAGAGAGAACCAGTGAACTGTATCGAAATATTCCTCGATTAAAGAGTAGGTGACTTCTGTGGGAGGAAGGTGTCGACCTAAGATCGAAGTGATAGGACGTCGCTGTCCTCCGGCTACAGTGCGCCGGTTGGCAACACTTGTGCTAGTCCGGGCTCCTGGAATGGCGGAGGTGGATTGTTCATCGATGACCTGCTTATCCAGCTCGTAGATTTTTTGGGCGATACCCATTGTAGATTCGGCTTCGCCATATTCCATCAAAAACTGCGCCTGATGCATCTCCTCAGATAGCTGTGTGTCAGTTCTCTCAGTTCTGGACGTAGATGGACAGTTGCCATCTGTATATTGTGGTTCATTATCAATAATTGCTGCTGATGTCCTAGTCTGCCGCTGGCGGCTTTGCACAACCGCTTTCGCGCTAATGAGTGTTACTGAATGCAAGGTGCAGTGACCCCGAGATAGAAGTGGAAGTGTTCTTGTCATGCTCATGAGAATGGAGTGACCTACATGCGATTTTTATCCTTGGGCCTTTGGGGAACAGGGAGCTGACGACAGGTTACCTTGGCCCGTGCACATAGGGAGCAAGGTCGGAAAGGGTCGCACTGTAGATGTCAGATAAATGGGCGTCATTTTTTGTACGTTGGCAAAGAATTACTAAAGGGAAAGTATCACGCTTACCCGAGTTTTATGGCGCCGGCATCTTTCACACGCATTACTGACTCGGGTCGGTAAAGGGGAGCGGACATGGCTTGTGTTGCTTGACGAATTGGACTCATTCGAGGGTTGGAGATGTTCCCGTTGTCGATTGGACATAGTCGGAGTTTGAACTTGGGGAGAGCAGCCGTTCGACGGGACCGGGGGAAAATGTGGAGGAAGTACCCAATCTCGCAAGAATTGATGTTCATTTTGTCCGCCAGGGCTGTTTCTCCGCATCAAAGCGGCGGCGCGAATCGGGGAACATCCACGGGTCACTAAAGTTTACGGGTTCGGATAGTGAGTTGATCCGAGATGCCCCAAATCTAGTATCCATTTTCGAGCAGTTTTGTTTACCACATACATGATAGCTAATAATCCGCAAATCTGAGAAGATTACCTCTCTGCTCTAGACGCTATGAACTTGGCAATGATTAATGTGTTAGTTCTGACAACGGGGACAAAGTCATTCATCGCTTGTGGTACTGTATATATTTACTGCTACGCTATCAGCCCTCATGCAGTTACCGAGGCAAGCCGTACTATTCAACTAGTACTTCATAGGCTACTAATTCAACCATCATGGCAAGCTACAGTACTAGTCTGGATACAAAAAGAGCTTAGCTGTTCCTGATCCCTGCAACCAGCTGACTTTGTGAGTCAGGCTTTCCATCTTTGAACTAGTATTGCTAAAGTGCTACTTGCTATCAAAACCTCTTATCTCACACCGTCGTCCCACCGTCCCGATTCTATTCTAGTCAACTCAGCCCTGTCTCTCTGCACATCATGGATGATGAACCTCCCTCCTCCGATGACACGGGTGAGAAGGCCACCCATGAGCCCCCCCATTATTTCTTTTGATAACAGCGGTGACGGCCCGCTTCGGGTGCCCGGGTTTGGTGCCGTCCCTCTGGATTACGAGCTTCCATCCGACGCGCGCTTTGCCCATGGAATCGAAGAGTGGCGCCAGGCGCCAGCCGTCACGGCACGTGAGCTGGCCATGACTGCGGTCATGAATCGTCTGACCGACCGTCCAAACTGGCATGTCGATGTCTTTGATGATGTGGTCGTGGCGCGCTGGCGGCAAGACAGCACTGCCTCCGTCGCTATGAATCCCCTCTTGAGTGACCGGGCCTGGGAGTGGTGCGTGCAGGAACTACGCGACAAAGCTACCGAGTTTCAGCAAAAGGGGCATATCCGGGTGTTGGACACTGGATCTTGTGTCTGCAAGTCTGATCATGTTCCCGCACTTCAAACGGGGGAGCTAGCCGGCGAGTTCCGACGCGCAGTGAAACCGGTGCTTCGGTCCCTGATGGAATCCGGGCTGTTGGATTGGCGGTCAAGGAATAGATTAAGTATCGTCGACCCGACTTTGTTTCCGCTGGTTTATGGGCATAGCTTGGTCTTGACTGATGGTGGTCGGGTGGAGGTAGAGAATGTGCTTGGCGCGTATCAAGGTGCGACCACCCTTGCGCCTGCTCATGTCGACAAGAGGACAGATTCGGCGAACATTCAGAGGCAAATTGATGAATGGTCAAAGCCGCTATGGTGGCTGTCAGTCGATGATGAAACAGCGCCTCATTATCGATGGAGCGCGAATTATCAGGCTCTGCCATCTGAAGTGGAATTTGTTGGGGATGCAGGATCGACCCAGGTGCGCTTCACCTCATATGTCAATAATTTGCACCCTGTGCACCAGGGCCTGTACCGTGCGATTGAAACATTGGTAGGCCGGACCATACCGTTATGGAACGACTGCTTGGTCCAAGGACAGCGGGGCTGGCGCGATATCTTGAACCAGGGCCAGCTGGGGCCGGTGCCACTACGGATAATCACTTATGGAGTAGAGTGGGAGAATGAGATTCCCGAATGCCTGCTCGCCTTCCGGATTCCAAGTGAGTGGAGAAAGTCGAGGTACCGCTTTTTCCGAGAAGAGCTTTTGAACAGTGCGGGGGATAACACAGACGAGGGTCGCAAAAGATACCAACGCGCACAAAAACGACTGGGAGACTTTCAAGACGTTATAGGGAGTGAAGAAAAGAAGTTACCGCCCCCCGAGTCAGACCTCTGGCAACGCGCAAAGGAGTATCTCGAACTTCCCGAGGATGGATCAGCGACCCCTGTTCCTGCTCCGGATGATTGGCTGGAGAACACTTGGTATGCGATCGAACGCAAGGCCAAGAGAGTGGTGCGTTTTCGTCACCCGGAGCCAGGGAAGGCTTTCTCTTATGAAGAGTGGAAGACGGGGCATCACCACGAAAGAGCTGTAGTTGACATGATCCGCAAGCGGAACGACTGGCATGATATGCCCTACAAACCTGTCACGCCTCCCCACAAACCATATACTGTTCGGCTTCAGGAGGCCTTCCGTTCGCAAGGACTACAAGTAATTGTGAACATGGAGAACATTGAGCTTACCCCTGACAGCCCGGACTACAAAGGAACAGACTGGCATATGGAAGGCCAGCTTAACGAGCACCTCGTAGCTGTCGCCATCTTTGCATACGATATCGAGAATGTTACAGAACCCCACATCACCTTTCGTCAGAACACTAAGATGGACCAATGCTTTTACAGATACAGGGAGCATAAAGAAACAGGATACAGGTGGCACATACGAACGCTGCCAGCCCACAGATATGGAAAACATGCCTACTCCGATCTATATGAACTGGCACAAATCCTGGGCTATTTGAATTGGGACCTCGATACTGATAACCACACGGTGAGAACATGGCAGGATAAAGGTGTAGTCTCGGTCTCGCAAGGGCGTTTGATCGCATTTCCCAACCTTCTAGAGCACCGTGTCGAGCCCTTCTCCCTGGCTGATCGGACTCGCCCGGGGCATTTTAGAAACATCAAGCTGTATCTGGTCGACCCTCACTATCGCGTCTGCTCCACCCGAAATGTGCCGCCCCAACAGCATCACTGGTGGGCAGAAGCGGTTGGTGCGGATCTGAGCGCTGCGGGACTGCCTCAAGAGATAATCGATCAGATCATGCAAGAGACGGGCAGCTGGCCTATGGGGTTACCGGAGGCTCGGCGACACCGCCACGCATTTTTGAATGAGCACCTCTGGAATAACCTGGTTAGGATGAATGGAATGGATTGGCCATACTTTAATTGCTGAAGACAAAAGCAGAGGAACTGGTGGAAGCGGTTGCCGTGCGCGCCGCGGAGACAGCCCCTTTCAAGTGTTATAAATTCGAGTCGATGAAAGTAATGTAATTGAGATTTACAAGATTAGTTTGCAAACAACATTGCTTAGTTAAACCCTTTCTTATGTTGTGAAGCTGACATCAAAAACATGGTGTCAATGAGTCGAGAGAGCTATCTTGACAAAACCAGCTATCTTATACCCCGAGCGGAGAGATAGAGTGCCTGACTGTAACCAAATATGGTTTTCATATATATTTATTTCATTCCATTTTATATTTACTGTCTATTTGTCCCTTACTTTGTCTTTCGTCCTCCAAGATGAATAAAAGTATGAAGTGGTCTACGGCCTGAGAGTCTAGCGCCCGAAGTGGGAGTCAATAACGTGGCTAGCCCGCCGGATATATTTCAGCTTCGATCTAGTCCTAGATGCAGCATAACATTCAAATGATAAGAATATAGTACCACACCCGGAGTACTCTCGACCGTGGATGTTAAGCATAATGGGATGTTCCTGTTGTTGGGTCTCGTCACTTGTTCTTCAGGTTGTCAACCCCGCACTTTGTTAATGCACAGGGGTCAATCAAGAATGAGAAGGTCACGGTGCCGCGCGTATCTCAGCGGAACTTCGCCGATCGTCCGAGGCGTCGGAGAAATATCCTGGTTGACGTGACGAATTTCGATATCCGGGGCCTGGGGTAAAATGATGATCTGGGGAAATAGAGAAATGCGGGGCGCAGGTTTATCATTCCATGTGTTGAGCTGCGAGAACCTTTCATTTTCCTGGAGAGCTGAAGAAGCCTCTACTCTTGATGCAGTTTGATATCTAAAGGCGCGGTCTACTACCCGTTGGCGACCATGAACAAACCTCAGGGCCAAGTGCTCTGTATATTGATGACCATAACATGCGGAATCTCATACCTTCTCTATGGCTATGACCAGGGGTTCATGTCAGGCGTGCTGTATGCTGTCATCGCCTACCTCGAAATATGGTTCTGACTGGCGTGCAGACTCGCCGAGGATTACCTTCAGACAATGGACCAGCCATCAACCTTTATGCAAGGACTACTGTCTAGTCTTTACACGCTAGGATGCTTTTTTGGTTGCGTCGGCAGTATATCATTCAGCGAGAAGATTGGTCGGAAGAAGCCTATATTAATCGGCACAGTCCTGATCTCGATCGGCGCAGTCATTCAAACAGCCGCATACTCGCCAGCTCAATTTATCGTCGGAAGAATCGTGTCTGGGATGGGAACCGGACTGAACACGTCTGTGATCCCAGTATGGCAGGCTGAGACCCTTCCAGCTAAAAAGCGAGAGCGATTCGGAGCCATCCAGTACGTGTTAGTTTGCACAGGCACCACCATCAGCTACTGGATGGCGTATGCTCTGTCCTATTCCGCAAATAGTGTTTTCCAATGGCGCTTCCTGGTCGCAGCACAGCTTGTGTTTGCGGTGCTGATAATGTGCCTTGGTAGGTACCTCATGTATACTTTAAACAACCTTGCCTGGCACACAGCTGATAGTCTGTGTAGTTCCATTGATGCCGGAGTCTCCTAGATGGCACTTCGTTCACGGCTACCGAGACAAAGCCTTGTATACACTGATGAGAATGCATGGGACATCGGATGAACAGCAGAGCGAAGTCCAAGCAGAGGTCCATTTGATCCAGCAAGCTGTGGAGCTTGAAGCCAGACATGGAGCGACTAAATGGGTGGATCTATTTAAGAATGAGCCACGCACGCAAAATTTCCGACGCCTCATGCTAGGGTGGTGGTAAGTCTCGCTTATCAGTCACTGCGGGATATTTCGGCTGATTAGATGCATCATATGCAGGTTGATGTTCATGGTGATGTGGTCCGGCGTCTGCAGCATCGGCTATTACATTTCATACCTCTTCGAAGTCTCCGTCGGTCTCAGCCATAATTTATCCCTGCTCCTTTCCGGGTTCAACGGTCTCTGGTATCTGTTATCAGCATTTATCCCATTCTTTGTGATCAATCATCTCGGCAAGCGGCGGTGTATGATGATTAGCGCTGCTGGCATGGGCTGCTGTTTCCTGACAATGTCACTAACGATCCGGTCGGGCACGTTTGCAGCCTCGATTGTCTGCATTATTGCCTTCTTCCTGTACTACACCTTCTTCGCACTGGGATATCTGGCAATACCCTGGTTGTACAATGCCGAAATCATGCCTCTTCATCTGCGATCCCAGGGGACAGCTCTGACGACCTCCTCGAATTGGATTTGGAACTTCGCCACCGTCATGATGACTCCCTCGCTGATGAGCCAGCAGGGCTGGAAGGGGTACCTGGTATTTACGGTGTTTAATTTCTGCTTTGTGCCGGTGATTTACCTGCTATATCCGGAGACTACCGGCCGACGGCTCGAGGAGATCGACGCGATATTCTATGGGACTTCGGTCTTGGTAGCCCGAACAGAGTGGGCCGACAAAGGCCGGTTTGAAGCCAACCCGCTAGGAGGAGTCATCCAGGGGCTAGAACCTTCGCAGAAGGAAACACAACACCACGTGGAGTACGTCAGCTCAAACTCGGAGAATTGCCAGCAGGTGGAACAATGTCTTTGAGTCACCATGTTGGTTTGGGCATCTCTCAACTGTTATGGAGGGTTGTGTATTTTATCTGCTTATCGGCTGGGAGCAGAGGGAACGGATTACCCAGATGCAGCGTCATTATGCAGATGTATACTCCGTACTGCGTAATGTCCTGTTAACTCCGTGACTTAAAATCCGAAATATAGGCCCCATAACTTGATTGATTGCTAATTCAGGGTAAAACCAGATCCACCGGATTGGTTGTCAGCGTTTTGTCAGGTGAACGATCGTTAGACCCACAGTCGGCGAAACGGGATTTCCAACGCCGACTGCTGGAAATAGATGATAACTAAGACTCATAAGCCTTTCAGACTATGAGCCCCTCGGGGCAACCAAAAGAATCCAGCCAGTAGGGAGGCAGTTTGAGATGTGCCTGACCATGGCATTCGCTGGATCCGTGTCGGTTCGCCCAAAGCCGAATGCCGATGGGGTCCCCGGCGGCTAAGCTTGCGCCCGCAATTCCAACATAAATTTTTCTTATGCTCCATCTTCCACTGCGGGAGCCAATAATCTGGTATCACTGCCTGTTGCTTCTCGTCTCGGAGGCGACCACTTCCGGTTGTATCAAAATCTGTCACCGATTTCGCCGTGCAGGTGGACCTCGTAGGGATTCGACAGGCTCCACTCACCACGTTGGAGAACAAGATATCAAGGGGCGTGGTCGCTGTTGTGCGTAGTTGAAAGGTTTTTGGAAGCATGTACTATTAATCTTCACTACAACTATATATGCCCGTTGTTGTGGCTTATAATTATCTTTTGACATCTCCATTATATTGCTACAGTTATTCTTTTCCGCTGAAAGGCGTGTAATCTATTAATCATGGATCCATCCCACCGGGATGGTGCAGATGAGAATGACCTCAGTCTGCAACTAACCAAGACCCAAACTGCTTCCAGTGTGGTCACCAACGAGCAACGTCGTGCCCTCACCAACATCGCTTCCGAGTTACACACCGAGTCGCTGGCCGCTGTCATCACCAACGAGAAAGCTTTAGATCCAAGCCATCCCCAGTTCGATCCGTATCAATGGGCCAAGGTCACCATCCGGGCCTTGGACGCCGAGGATATCGATGCTCGTCAACAAGGTATCCTGTTCGAGGATCTGTCGGTTCATGGATCTGGCTCTTCGCTTCACCTGCAGCAGACGGTGCTGTCCACCCTCATGAGCCCCTTCAAACTGGCTACTTCGGCATTTCGCAGCAAGAAAAGCACACGTCGCACGATTCTACACAGTAATGATGGTCTCTTGGAGAGTGGAGAACTGTTGCTTGTCCTGGGTAGACCTGGTAGTGGTTGCTCTACCTTTCTCAAAACCATCAGTGGTCACCTTCACGGACTGGATTTGGACCCTCAAAGCAATGTGCAGTACAAAGGTATCGCATTCAACCAGATGATCAAGGAATACCGTGGTGAAGTTTTGTACAACCAAGAAGTCGACAAGCACTTCCCTCATCTGACAGTTGGCGAGACCCTCGAGTTCGCTGCCCACGCACGAGCACCCCACAACCGGATCGGTGGCATGAGTCGAGCAGAGTATGTCAAGACGAGGGTTCAGGTGATCATGGCGTTCTTCGGTCTCTCGCATACATACAACACGAAAGTGGGTAATGATTTTATCCGTGGTGTTAGTGGTGGTGAACGGAAGCGTGTGAGGTAAGTTGGTCCAAAGGTCCCACGATGTTATAGCTTACTAAACCTATCTAGTATTGCTGAGATGGCTCTATCGAATGCTCCCATCGGTGCCTGGGATAACAGCACGCGTGGTCTTGACGCTGCCATGGCCCTCGAATTTGTTCAAGCCCTTCGCCTCTCTTCCGATCTCGTCGGCTCCTGCCATGCTGTTGCTGCGTATCAAACATCCGAGTCTATGTACCAGCTGTTCGACCAGGTGGTGGTGCTGTATGAAGGTAGACAGATCTACTACGGCCCTCAACAAGAGGCAGCTCAATACTTCGAAGAAATGGGCTGGGAGCGACCACTGAAACAGATCACCCCTGACTTCTTGACGTCCATCACCAATCCTCGCGAGAGAATCGCTAGAAAAGACATGGCAGACAGAGTTCCCCGGACACCAGCCGAATTCGAAGCTTACTGGAAGAAGAGTCCGCAATACCAAGCTCTCAAAGCTAAGATGCACAGCTATAAGGCGAGATATGCGCCCGGAGTCGAGCTCGAGAAGCGATTTGGCGAAAGCAAGCAGGCGCAGCAAGCGAAACATGTTCGTCCGAAGAGTCCTTATCTCCTCTCGATTCCCATGCAGATCCGGATCTGCCTCCGACGAGCATATCAAAGAACACGAAATGACCTTCCCACTACCTTGATTACCGTTTTCGTTCAAATCGCACTCTCGTTGATTATCGGTTCGATTTTCTACAACACACCCGCTGCCACGGCTGGCTTCTTCCAAAGGGGTGCTACCCTCTACTTTTCGGTCCTGATGAACGCTTTGATTACTATTAACGAGATCATGTCCCTTTACGCCCAACGTCCTGTCGTTGAAAAGCAGGCCGGGTATGCATTCGTGCACCCGTTTGCTGAAGCCCTCGCGTCAATCATCCTCGATTTCCCGATTAAGCTCTTCAGATGTATCTGCTTCAGTATCATTCTCTACTTTATGGCGAACCTACGTCGTGAACCTTCTCAATTCTTCATCTACATCTTGTTTTTGATTACTACGATTGTCACGATGTCCGGTGTCTTCCGAAGCTTGGGCTCTGCTACCAAGAGTATTGGACAAGCCATGGCCCTGGCAGGCATCTGCGTCATCTGCATGGTTGTGTACACGGGTTTTACCCTGCCTCAGCCATACATGCATCCGTGGTTCAGCTGGATCAGATGGATCAACCCTATCTTCTACTCGTTCGAAGGCTTGGTTGCCAACGAATTCCATGGACGGAACTTTGAATGCTCGGAGTTCATTCCTAACTATGCCAGTCTTAGTGGTGACTCCTTCATCTGCTCTGCTGTTGGTGCTGTCGCCGGAGCACGAACCGTCTCGGGAGACCAGTTCATTTCCTTGAACTATGAATACTCCTATTCTCGCATCTGGCGGAATTACGGAATTTTAATTGCATTCTTGGTATTCTTCAATGCGCTTTACCTCACCATTACTGAGCTTTCCCCCGGTGCGAAGCCCACTGCTGAGGCATTGGTCTTCCGTCCTGGACATGTTCCCGCCAATTTTCAGAATGATGAAGAAACTGGAGTGGAATCTGTGCAAGCCGTCACTGAAGGTGCAGGAGAGTCTGATCTCGGATCTGCCGAAATTCCGGAACAAAAGGAAATCTTCACCTGGAAAAACCTGTCGTACGATATCCCGGTGAAGGAGGGAACTCGGAGGCTTCTCGATGAAGTTAGTGGATTTGTCAAGCCAGGAACCCTGACGGCTCTTATGGTATGTCCTGCCCACCCTACGTATGAAGCTTCTTGCTAATTGTATCACAGGGAGTCAGTGGAGCTGGTATGTTTGACTGACTAATAGCCTCTTTTCATGACTGATAACTAATACATACTAGGTAAAACCACTTTACTGGACGTATTGGCGCAGAGGGCCTCCCTTGGAGTCATCACTGGTGAGCTATTCGTCAACGGCAAAGACCTGAACGCAAGTTTCCCTCGCAAAGTTGGCTACGTACAGCAACAAGATATGCATTTGGCCCAATCGACAGTCCGTGAAGCACTTCGCTTCAGTGCGGTTCTGCGCCAGCCCAAGACCGTTTCCCTCCAGGAGAAATATGCCTACGTGGAAGAAGTGATCAAGATGCTGGATATGGAAGACTTTGCCGAAGCTGTGGTCGGAAACCCCGGCAATGGTCTGAACGTTTGCCAGAGAAAGCTTCTCAGTATTGGTGTTGAGTTAGCAGCCAAGCCGGAATTGCTGATCTTCTTGGATGAGCCTACTTCTGGTCTCGACTCTCAGAGTGCCTGGGCTATTTGTACCTTTATGAGGAAGCTTGCGCACCACGGACAGGCCGTGTTGGCTACGATCCATCAGCCTAGTGCTCTGCTCTTTGAGCACTTTGACCGACTGCTGTTCCTTGCCAAGGGTGGAAAGACGGTGTACTTTGGCGATATTGGCCAGCAATCTCAGACGTTGTTGAACTATTTCCAAAGCAATGGCGCCCGTCGTTGCGAAGCGACTGAAAACGTGAGTTTTACCATTCACCCGCTATTTGATTCATGCATACTGAATTTATTAGCCTGCTGAATATATGCTGGACATCATCGGTGCGGGTGCTTCTGGAAAGTCAACCATCGACTGGGTTCAGACCTGGAATAACAGCCCCGAACGCAAAGAACTCCACGCTGAACTGGACCGCATCTGTCGAAAGGGCGCATCACTGCCGTCTCGCGACGAAACCATCGCCGAGTTTGCCATGCCTCTGTCTAGTCAGTTCTACTACGTGACACAACGTGTGTTCCAGCAGTACTACAGACAACCCGAATACGTTCTCGCCAAATTCGTTCTCGGAATTGTGTCCGGTCTCTTCATCGGCTTTTCCTTCTGGCAGTCCGACAACTCCCAGCAAGGGTTTCAGAATGTTCTTTTCAGTTTGTTCCTACTGTGTACCATTTTTACCACCTTGGTTAACCAGTGAGTGCTGCCTTAATCCCTACGACGGACTTCACACTAACTCCCCCAGAATCATGCCCCACTTCGTCGCCAACCGCGCCCTCTACGAAGTTCGAGAAAGACCATCGAAGGTCTACTCCTGGAAGATCTTCATCATCGCTCAATTCCTCGCCGAAATCCCGTGGCACATCGTTCTCGCCGTCTGCGCCTGGGCATCCTTCTACTTTGCCGTCTTCGGCGCCGACCAGTCCTCCGACCGCATGGGTCTGATCCTGCTCTTCGTTATACAATTCTACATCTTCGCCTCTAGTTTCGCCCAGTTCATCATCAGCGCCCTCCCCGACCCGGCACTGGGTGGTATGCTCGCCGTCTTCATGTTCGGTCTCTCCCTCATTTTCAACGGTGTCATGCAGCCCCCGTCCGCTTTGCCCGGCTTCTGGATCTTCATGTGGCGCGTCTCTCCACTGTCGTACTACATTGCCGGAATATCCAGTACTGCTCTGCACGGCCGTCCGATCGTCTGCTCGGATAGTGAGCTCAGCGTATTCAATCCCCCGTCTGGTCAGACCTGCGGTGAATATCTCGCTGATTACCTCACTACTGCCACGGGCAGGCTGTATAATGAGAATGCGACAGCGAGCTGCGAGTATTGTTCCCTCCGTTCGGCTGATCAGTATCTGGCCGGTCGGGAGATTAGCTGGGATGATCGCTGGAGAGATTATGGTATCTTCTGGGCTTACTTTGTCTTTAATATCTGTGCGGCCATTGTGTTCTATTATGTCTTCCGTGTGAGGCCGTACAACAAGAAAACGAAGGCTAAGAGAGCGTGAGATGTTGGTGGTGGGTATAACGTGTGATGTTTAGTATTGCATATAGATGGATTAGATAGACTAGACTTGCATAGCATTGATTAATATCATTAACTCATTATTTTGATGCCCTTGAGTGCTTGTAGTGAACAAATATCACAATGTATGGGTTAATAGCAACGTTTGTGAAGTACATAAAAAGGCCACTGCCTGTGAATCCAGCAGAGGCCTACAGCCCCGCCGTGCCCTATATTCTACTCTACTTGAAGCTCTCATCGCCGTAGCGATGTGAATCTTAGAACAAAACGATGCGATCATGACTCACAATTAATACAATCTTCAATCTGATCAAGCCGTATTTAATGATTGCAGTGCACGTCGCTGCCTAGAGGTAATGTAGCTGTCAAAGTCACCGTGTTGTGATTCACCTTCCCTTCTCAGCATCTCGATATAAAAAGACTCTGGCTTCTCTTCCACCTCTTATTCCCTCTTCTTATCTATCCAGAGATCAAATTCAACCCTCACTTATAAATCTTTCAATTGCCTTTACGTAACTCTGAATTAAGTTGGTATTATCCTTATCCAAGGAGAGAATAATAGCCATCATATCATTGATTGCAACATCAAAACCTGCGCGTCAACCTGACACCCTGATCCTAGAGAGTCAGCATACAGTCAAAGCCTAATCGCTGCATATATAGCTCCACGAATATGAGGTTCTTCCACAAACGCGTTCATCATCGGCTGCATTGCTAACCCAACGACTTAAGAACACATACTGCTGTACCATTTCTCGCTATTAATCAGAGGAGGTTGATGACCATGCATACCCTGGGTCTGGTATATACTCCATGTATCGAAAGGTCGAAACGGCTGCGCTTGAGGTGACAGAAAAAGCGAGAGCTTCTGTCCCGTTCCAAGTGTCGGATAATGGATGAAGGGACACGAGTTGGGTCAAGAATGATTAGTCTCAAATGCGAAGAGGGCCGTATCTTGGCCGCTTCCAGCTTGGTTGTTGGTGCTTCCCTTTCTTACGCGGCTATAAAATGGAGAGGATGGACTACTTCTGCGAATCATGGAGTAAGTTCACTTACATGGAAAACTTAGGAAGTCTTGGATTGACTGCTAATTCTTGAGCCTTTCATTATCGACAGGCACTCTTTTACCCGCTGCGGGGGATCTATCACCTAAGGGGAAGTCGAAGAGGATCCAAGTCTGCATATCACAACGAATATAATGCATCCCTCAGATGCTTTACAAATTCAGCTATTGAAGATATCTCAAAGAACGGATGATTTCAACCAGCCATTTCTGCGCTTTCTGGAAGGACTGTATTATTGGCAAATGATATAAGAAGATCGTGTGGTTTTCAACGACTATTACACCCAGAGTACTCAACTATATGGGTACCATAATGATGGACAAGACCAGGGTTGGTGTTGTCTGCTTCGAGCCCAGTCTTTGAAACCTTTAATCGGGATCCCAGCAACAACAATCCAGCACTGCGAGAGAAAGTCAGACCGTGCTAATAGCTTGTTCGAGGTTCAAATGAGCTTACAAGATAAACTGAAAATGATAAAAATACCTTCTATCCTGCACATGGTCGTTTATCTGACTACTCCTATCTCAATGTCAAATTCTAGGCGTGACGGTACACAACGTCTTATCAAGAACACGTCTGGCCCAGAACTGCTGCCGCCGAAGCTTCATCGTATCCACCATTGGATAAACAGTCACTCGACCACCTCTAATACGAAGACACCGTCCTTATCTATTTGTCCACAGCATCACCGGGGAACTATATCACTAGCGCGGCTTATAACTCACCGAGGGCATCAAACGTAATAACGTGGCCATGCGGTACCGAGGAATGAACTAGACTGGCGTCTTGAGACTTTGGTATATCATCTTTGTGCATTGCCTTGCAATTGCTGCAATATCCAGTTATGGGTATTGCGAACGATTTCCTCGAGTCTGTCTCGGCTTGCTCTGTCTTTATCTTCTACTTTCAAGTACCCAGAGGTGAACCTAACACGGAGAGGAAATTCAGGGTTCAGACAATATGTTCTGGCGATTTGCGATAGCCATTCTTTTGAGACATGAGAACGCCAGATGCCTCACTACCTTTCTACAGATCTTGATTAAAGCGATCCATCCTACGATTCAGAAACCTACAGTCCTCTGATGCACAGCTCAATGAAGTGGCGACTAGAAACCGACAGCTCACTGCGGCTGCAAACCTCATATCTAAAACTCCAGAAATGGATCTAAAAGCATCGCGGTTTACGCCAAATTCTAGATTGCCCCCCAGAAAACAGGCCGTCAGCAAGGCAAATGGAGCAGGCAGAGTGGGATGGTGCAGGCCGTGACTACCGCGTCCTCGAGATTTCCCAGATTGCACTGGAGATAACTGAGTCAGTCAAGAGGCCCTGTCTATATTCTGACTGACATGTCGACATCACTGGCATCAGTTCTCGATATCCGAGCCCTTTTGAAGCATCACATGGATTAGGAAACAATTCCCAAACCATCAGAACAAGAGATCGACTGGGACGAACTCTATGATTCTTTCAAATCTGGCAAAATGCTTCGTCTAGAGGGTGGTAACAGATGGTCTTCTCGCATTACGTTGGGATCAAGTGTGCTTTCATAGTGAAGACAAGCCCGATACAAACATAGCTGACAGGGGTATTAATATCCACGACAATCTCGTTTGTAAACCAGACGAACGATCATTGCTCTTCGGTAACAATGACAAGTATACATGGTGTCTCAACGATTTCACACTCGTCGGCAAATTGTTGGCGGGGTCATGTTATGTGAATTGCCTGCTGCTAAGATCAATAGAAGAATGAAACCCTGGGTCAACTCTGCTACTATGTCAAATAATATAGCCATATAAATTGGGTTCTAACACTTGTTGCACGGGGCAGATGGTTCACATAAAGGTGCGAGCAAGCACTTGTCCTTCTCAGCAGTACGGACACCTTCCCCAGAAACAGTTTATTAATATAGGTGCTTAATCGTCGTTATGAACTGGACAATATCAGAAAAAAACACTGCAAGACACATTACCCAGATCACTCTCGACTGATACTCATGGTGCCTATCTGGAGAAAGTTGCGGTTCCTCCCTGTCGATGCTGGCCAGTGCTAGTTTTGTGGTTTGCTACATTTTCTGGATAATCACCCGATTATTCTGGAGTTTTCGTGGACCCTTCAATGTCAAAATGCAACAAGAACCATTCCTAATCAATGGTTTCGAGACTATGATGGTTCAATCTACTTCAGATGAACGATGAGTATAAGAGTACAAAGCGATGCTGGAAGGCTGTCAAGGAAACAGGATTGTTATTCGAGAGGAATTACCGTTATGAAGAAGCGCACAGATGAAAATAAGCTGGCGATAAAGCATTGGATTGGTGAACTCGAATGTGCCCGGCCGCAGCCACTACAGGACATCGTTCGGTCATATGAAGTTGAAGAGAGCGAGTCAGAAAATACTGAAGATCCGAAGTCTGCGAATTGCGCAGAGAATGAACTTAAACAACCTCGTTCTCGATATCGCCTATGGAAATCGTCCATGATGCTGCCAAAGAAGCATGATCTCTTTGGGGCCTCTCTGGAACAAGGAATAATCATTACGGATTCTTTCTCCGAATGCGTTTGCGATGGTCCTTTGCTTATTCCATTACCGAAACGCCAACAGATAATGCGGCATATTTTTAGTGGCGAATGACCATGAGTCGCCTCTTGAAATCTACACTCCGGCAATCGCGTATAATTAGGCATCGGGCTAATGTTGTGGATACAGCAAAGCAGCGCGTGCGTTATTAGTTTCTTCCCCTGACTTGTTTCCTCCAAGATGAGTCGTATGAACAGGTACTTTTCGGGCGGAGGAGAGGTACAATCTACACCTACGAGTGAAGGTTTACGTTTAGTACTCTAATTCTCATGAATGCTGAGAAAAACTTCCGGAAAGCTGTCAAAAGGTTCTCCAACGAGCCGGGATGTTGCACGGGTATCGCATTTGAGATACCTGGTACAAGCCGACCAAGCGACAATGGATAATTCGCAATGGCTCAATGAGGTCAGATCATGCAGACTGATTTCGAGCTCCTCGAAACGCATTGCGCTCCTTATGGCGAAGCAGGGTGTGCAATACGAGAATCACGGGCCACAAAGCTACCCGCTACCGACCTTATTGACAGGTCTTCATGGGCTTTATTTCAATTTCCATGATATGATATTGGCAGAGCTGGGATTGTGACCGTGAATAAAGTATCAGATAGCAAAGCTGTTTTATTTATGGGATTAAGTACTTACACGCCGATGGCAGACTGCCTACTGATTTCACCGTCTCGCGCAGCGCCAGAGTACGCTTGTGTGTTAGGCAAAGGTATCGACAGATACCACCCAAGCTAGGATGGAGAGGTCGACGCACCCAGTACTAGAAAAGGCCCAATCCAAAAGAGGATCAGGGGACTGATTTTAGAGATAGCCCATAGGTGATGATATGATAGATTCGTGTCTCGTCGCGAGCTGTGATACACTTATGATCATTGACTATAAGATTGCTCCGTTGTTGGCCCTTGATAAATTACAACAAGGGTATGGCAATACGTGGTCCTGGTGAAGTGAGGGGAATAAAAAGCAATCGTGGGCTGGCATTAATAGATAACTTGTCTCGGTGATTGATATTAACCACTCTGTATCATGTTATCTTGATAAAGCCATCATAATGCCATCATCAATATTATAGCCCATAGTAGACTCAAAGCTCGTAAACTATCTTGTACGCCGAGATCTTTCCATCTCTGTACTCCTGGAATCCGTCCGCCACCGCGTCTAATCCCTTGAGCAACTTCGGCGTATTAGGCTTCAGTGTACCTTTCTCCAACCAGCCGGGCAACTTCTCAAACAACTCGCTGGCAAGCTCGTGGTCATCTTTCGATGCCTATTATATATTACCAAAGGATTTAGTCAGCTGTGTTTTATGCCGATATCCAACGATGCGGGGCACATCATATGATAGGAGGGATGAGAATACGCACGGGCCACTTAAACTCTCCGTAGCTATGATCTTTAAGGAACGCCGTCCAAACCAACACATCCGTGACGCGCGTTCCTGGAACAACATTCTTCGTATTAGCCTTTCCAGGACGCACTGTGCAGAGATTCCCAAGTCCGGGATGAAGCGCGCGTGAAGCTGTAGCAGAGGACGACGCGTTGCCGATGGTATCAAAGACATGGCGTAGACCCGGCGCCAGTCCCCGGATCTGCTCAGCAACATCTTTGTCTTTGTAGTCGAAGGCGTACTTGGCACCAGAAGCGCAGACCAGGTTGAAGTGCTTGGGGCTGCATGTCGTCACTACTTCGAAGCCGCAGAGAGAGGCGAGTTGGATGGTGTATAGGCCGACGCTTGCTAAACTAAGTCAGTATTGTACTTGGTTCAGTGTCATGGGGACTTACAGCTACCACCCCATACCAGGATCCTGGTACCCTTGGCTGGGTTGCGATTAAGTGCAAGACAGCTTTTGGAAAATAGAGCTAGCCATGCTGTAGCTGCGGCGAGGGGGATGGTGCTGGCTTCTGCGCGCGAGATGTTGCTGTTGGTAGGTAACTTGAATGAGATTCGTTCGTCTGCTAGACAATATTGGCTGTATGCGCCTAGACCTTTGATCTCTCCTGCAACGAGGCACGCGTCAGCGTGAATACTCAAGTGAATGCGGTGACTACATACCTCCCCAGACTAAGCCAGCAATGATATCACCTTTGGCGAGTCGGGTAACCTCACTGCCTAGCTCAATAACCTCGCCGACAAAGTCGCATCCGAGAACAGCGCCGTCGCCAAACGCGTTGCTATCGAAGGATTGCACTATAGTGTGTAAGTGGGGTTGGATGCAGGACAGGTAGGATGGGATTGGGAGGTGAACTAACCATCGGTCGGGTTTTGTGCAGCATGCGACAACTTGACCAGCACTTGATTCGAGGCTGGAGATGGCAGGGAGATCTCTTCTCTGGACAGCTTGGGTGATTGACCATCTGTCACGCGGACAACGAGCGCTGCGTTTGATGGGGTGGCCATTATGGTGAGATGCTGGTCGGTATTCTGCGCTATTCCGAGTGCAGACCGAGTGGAAGGTTCTTGCCAGGTCAGTTCGAGGTTGTACTTGAAGTGTACTTTTGCACACTAGCTAGTTAGAGGTATTTATAAAGGAGCGCGAGAGACTTGGTGAATGGGCTAACAGGCAAGGTGATTGATAAGCGCGCTAAAAGCGAAGCAACATGCGGGGAACGGGAATCCCCCGCGTCAGGAGATCTCCGGCCATTTCCCGACATACACTTCCGAGTGTTGGCATAGTCTCTCATCGGTAACATCCCACCATTTGGATTGGTTATTCCATTTTTTGCCATCCGGCCTCAGCCGCGCTTTTGTATCAGTGGCTGCAGATAGCTTAGTACACATTCCTGCACTCCCACCGAGCTATGTGCCACTCCATCCACCACGTCCAGCTGAGCCTCAATACCGTCTGCCTTCCAACTGCTCTGCAAATGCTGTAGCGACTGCGATCGTCCCTGGTCCATCATCACTACCTCC
Source organism: Aspergillus piperis CBS 112811 (assembly GCF_003184755.1). Classification (NCBI taxonomy): domain Eukaryota; kingdom Fungi; phylum Ascomycota; class Eurotiomycetes; order Eurotiales; family Aspergillaceae; genus Aspergillus; species Aspergillus piperis. The sequence goes on from NW_020291591.1 coordinate 1,862,543, forward strand.
CGCTTTCCCATCTTCTCTTTGCCACCGTCCTTCTCGGATGCCTTTTCCGCAGCCATTCGTTGGGCCATCACTTTCTTCGCCCACTCCCAGAACTCCTTTCCCCCATGGACCTTCACGTCTTGACTTCCAATGACTAGCTGAACCTGCACGTTTCTCATAATATCCTTGTCTAAACCTTTACCGAACAGCTCCTGAAAATTACCAATCCCACTTGGCCATGCCAGTTGCTCGTCAAGCATAGTGACCTTGCCCGGGGCACCAACGCTCACAGCCGCTAGTCGCTCCGGGTGCACGTAGAAAAACCGATGCGCAAATTGCCCTCCACCAGAAAACCCCGCTAAGAAGACCTTCTCTGTGTCAATTCCAGGCCATACTGTAGCCACTTCATCTAGAATTGCCAGAAGCGCAAGATCGGAGCGCAGTGTCGCTGAACGCAGCACCTTATATGAGTCGAGATCATTCGGTCCATCGATGTTCGCGGGGAAAAGCGGGGCGAGGATGGCACAGGGTGTCGACTCCGCAAAGAAGGCCTGCTCAGGTCGGATGGAGGTTTTGCGGCTCGTACCGTGGATATTGACCAGCAAGGGAAGCTTGGCTTTGTCGTAAGGGCTAGATTTAGAGACGCGGTTGGGGTCTGGATTGTATTGTGTGGGAGGGATGTACAGAGTGTAGGACACGCGTGGTTCAGCTGCCAGAGTGCGCTGGGGGATGTGTCCGACGAGAAACGCCGACTTGAGGAATTGTGGCGGTACTTCGGGAGTGGTAAGAGGTATGTTCATGATTGCGCGACTCTATTGCAAATATTCCCTCGGGTGTGGTCGAAATGCTCCAAAATGAATGTGCTGGGACACTGGTATATAATCTGACGGTCGGAAAGAACGGAATGCCGGTATGCCGACAACTAGAACTGTTGGGCCGTAAGCGCTAAGAACAACGTTTGTTCCCCAAGGATGAGAACAGTAGATTGAAGCGTTATAGGGGTAAGCTGGATAGACAACCACTTGCAACCAGCAATACACCTGTAGCGACGGCGTTCAACGTTGAGAGTTTATTCCGGGCCGTCAGCCGCATTCCCGATCTTAAGTGGTTGCGGGGACATGCGGAGTGTAAGTGGATCCAACAGAAATTGGTTACCAACAAAAGTGTTGAGAACATTCCCTTGTGGCCGATTTGACATTTCATCCCAATTGGGTGAGCGATCAAGCCAGATGAAGTTGCTTATCAACTGGATGCTGACGATAGCTATTCCTCACACCCGTTGTCTTCATCAGCAAACAGCGTCTCTATCTCTTTATGAAGCTCGTGCATATACTTCCAGAATGTCGTTTCAGCTTATAGGTTTCTGACAATATCTTCCAAGTGTCAGTACACATCTGGGAAGATCATAGGGATGGAATTGCTGGCCATGGCACATGTTGAGCAAACTTTAGTACCTCCGTTGCATGGTGCTTACCGTTGGTTAGAAATCCCTGGGTCAGGCTGGCAATTTGTGGTACTATTTTGAACTCTGAGATTATAGGGTTTAGCCCATAATGGATAGTGGAATGCATGGTCATAGGATATCAAAGATAGAAGTACCATAGCTGGACATGATTGCTGGTAGAATTTGTTTGAGGAATCACCTGATCCGCAGGTGATCGAGTCACGAGGGCGACGATGCTTTGATCTATTCCCTCCTTCCTTCACTTCATCTGCATCTCCGTCTACCCCGTCCTTGGATTTCCATCGTTCAATGACACAAAAATGACACAAATTGAATATTCTTATGCCCCATGGCTATCCTACTACATACACTTCAAGCCCAGTGTTTACCGGGTTCGATATTGGATTGCGATAGCTCAAATATTTGGGCTATCACGAGGGGCTGTCTTTCATTCCACCAGAGTCGCTTCTCAAGGCCGAGTTTGCAAAAAAGAAGGTGTATATATTACTAGGGGCCTGTCTTCCGATACACAACCAAATACTTGCTTACCAGGGGCATGTCTCGGAGAAATAGTTGCAGCCTAAAAATTGAGCAGATGCGGTGCTGGTTGGAGACGCGCAGGCATTCCTCTGGTTCCCCGCAACTCACAGAGTGCATCGGAGGAAGATACTGGTTTCCGACTAGTGGTACGTCTCTTTCAAAACTGGCTATATTTCATCTTCTATATTGCCCCTTAACTGGACAGCTTGAGTGGACGACGAGAACGGTTTTAGCGTCATTAACGGCTAGCAGCATCTTACGATCTATTTGAGGGAGCGAAACACGTGCTACTCTGTCTTTCAGCACTGCCTATGACAGGCCGAACTAGCGTGGGTAGAACATGTCTTAGTTATTTTGGGTTCCACGGTCAATGAACGCTTGTGAGACATCAGGAACGGACTGAGTTTCTGGCTGAGACAAGCTTTAGCCAAGCTTCGGGACGGCTTTCGGCATCGCATCCGGAGTTCCTAGCTGGTCCAAATTATGATTCATGGAAAGCTGACAAGGGGGTGCACGAGGAGTCAAGAACGTGGGTGAATCTGGCATGGCTTTGCTCAGTTCCCCCAATTGGTGTTAGGAGATCTTTGGCCCACTACGGTGAATGATTACTTAGTACATCCCCCGGCTGCATATTCTTCTAGGGTCATCTCGCTAACGGTGTGACCGGATTCGGGCGGGAACTTTAGAACACAAGAGAATCAGGGACATCTTCTGACCAGCTGATCCCGGGTGAGACATGGATAAATACTGAAGAATCATCGCCAATGAAGTCCGACGGCCAGACCCACCGTGGAAAAATGCAAGCCGTTCGGAATAGCGGCTGTTTCCGGCATAAAACATTTCCCCAGGAAGCGGACAACTCAATTTCGGCGCCCCGTTGATCTACGCAGGACCGAGACGAACACTCTGCAAAATAACATGGCGCAGGGGCTACATTCCATATCAGTCCATCTCCTACGCCGCTGTTTAGAATTAAATATTGATCACCGCTTTCTGATAACAAATGACGGAGACGCGCAATACCCCTGGGATGGCGCTGGTTAGTCTGTACTAGCGCTGGCACTAGCAAAGCTTGACCCAACAATGGCGCAGGAGAATCCTGCTGCCTAGCTCGGATTGGTCGCCCTCGGCAGGCGTGAAACAATTTCCCCAGCATGAAGACCTGCCATTCGTGCAGATTCGATCCAATTGCTCTGACGTACGATCACCGGGGAAGGTCACAATGAAGTACAAATGTCCCTGCGTAGCGGATATGGAGGGCTGCGAGCTCGCTTATGATTTACTGTGATGAGACTCCCCCCCGGTGACCTGACCCAGATATGACCCGTCTCTACCATGGTATCGCCGAGCGCCATCAACATGTTATCTTCAGCGGGCCTCTCCAAGACATTTAGTGTACCCATAAAAGTGATACCACTCGTCATTGCCACTGTTCACCAATACTTTTCGGGTTAGTTGGTCCGTCCTACTCAAAAAAATTGTATGCGATTATCCGATTCCAATATGCTTAAGCGATATCTGCGGGCTTTCGGTCTGCTATCGTTTGGCTGTCGCCTTGTCCCACACGTTCCCCCTTTTGACCGGTCGGTTCGGGGAATCAATGACATGCGGGATTTTCCCGCAATATAATGCTGAACCCGCCGTTCCTTTGCTACTGAAACTACGCTGTTGTTTCATCTTTTCACTGTACCCAGTGTATTCTCCCCGGCAGTCCTTTTTGGCAGTCCTCTGCCACACCCCTTGACTGCGGCATAGCATTCTTGTTCGGACCCAATATGCGCCACATTCCTGCATGGTTCGTGGCCTGTCTGGCTGCGGCCACCGCCTCAGCCTCTGCCCCGGCTTGCAGCACCGACAGCAAGTGTCCGGAAGAGTACCCGTGCTGCTACAGTGAGCACACCATGCCTCGTAATTCACACATATCCTGACATATTATCTTCAAGGTGGACAATGTGGTGTAGGAACCTACTGCCTGGGAGGTTGCAACCCTCTTGAATCGTACTCGCTCGACAGCTGCACGCCCGAGCCCATCTGCAAGAACCAGACCTACTCGTTCACAAGCATGGACAATGCAGTCCTGTACGACCACTACCTTGGTAACGCGTCCGAATACGATTGGGTGTACAGCGGCTACCCCAAGATCAAGAATGATAGTCTGTGGTTGACGATGCCCAACGGCACGACGGGCAGTCTGTACTCCCTCAACCATTACATCTGGTATGGGAAGGTGTCGGCCAAGATCAAGAGCAGTCGGACACAAGGTGTCGTGACGGGTTTTATTCTGATGTCGGATGATTTTGATGAGATCGACCTTGAATGGGTTGGATACAATCTGTCGAGCGCGCAGACCAACTTTTACTTCCAGGGTGTAGAAAACTGTATGTTCGCAGCTTGTCTTTCTCGTATTTCAAACTGACCATTCCAGATACCAATGAAGTCAACGCCGCCGTGTCTAACGGCAACACCTTTGACGAATGGCACACCTACACCATCGACTGGAAGCCCGACGTGTTGGAATGGCTCATCGATGGCACCGTGATGCGCACACTGACCAAGAACTCCACCTACAACGCTACCTCAGGTGTCTACCAGTACCCCCAGACGCCGTCTCGGCTGGAGATGTCCATCTGGCCCGGTGGTTCGGAAGCCGAGGGACTGGGTACCATTGAATGGGCTGGTGGTCTGATCGACTGGGATAGCACGGATATTAAGGAGTACGGCTACTTCTACGCGCAGTACAAGGACATCACGATCGAGTGCTACCCTGCCCCGGCTGGAACTATCGACAAGGGTGACACTTCCTACGTGTACACCAGCGACAGCGGTCTGTCAGACACCATTGAACTCTCCGGCAACAGCACCGTTCTCTACAACTTGCAGGATACTGGCCTGAACATGACTGCTGGTACCAAGATGTCGGATTCGGCTACCGCCTCGGGATCCAGCTCCGGAGCCAGTAGCACCGGCGGGAGTAGCAGTGGAGACAGCAGCACGAAGAAGAGTGCCGCTTCTGGGTATGGCGAGCGCGTGATGGAGGGATCGGTCCTCGCGGCAGTCGGTGCCGTGGTTGCGCTGAGTCTGTCCTAGATGGGTGGTACACGGTTTCCAAGTATGAACGTGGCACGCGAGATGCTTGATGTGGTATATATTTCTTCGGATCTATATTTGAAAGGTGTATGACTATAGTGTACTTAATTGTAATATTGAGTGTAAATGTACATATAACGCTCGCACTGAACATATAATTGTCCTACAGCGGATTGAATCAGCCTACGACAAACACTATAAAGATCCTGCTATATCAATCGATAAGGCTACCCTATAATACCACAGACAGACACAGTCACACTCTGCCTCTCCCCACCACCCAGGAAAAGAAAAGTCTACAACTCAGCAGGTACCCCTGTACAAGCAAGACACAAATTCCTCACCAGCCCAATTCCCAGAATAGCACACAGCAACACCCGCCAAGTCGACTCATCGCCGCTCTCCATCCACGCTTCCTCAAGCCCACAAAACCATTCACCCATCCTCATCCCCATCTCCACCCGCATCATCATCACCACCACCACCACAACAACAACGACACCAACCCACACCCCCCTTACCCCTCTCCCTATATCCCCCCTCCTCACCTTCCCAACCCACTCCTCAATAACACGAACAACAACCCCACTCCCCCCAAGCACAACCGGCACTCCACTCCCAGGATGCGTACTGGCACCAACGAAAAACAACCCCTGGATACTCTCATGCTGAATCCTGGGCCTAAAACACAACACATTGAGAAATGAATGCGAAAGACCGAGTATCGCCCCGCGATCCAGATTATATTTGTCTTTCCAGGTTAGTGGGGTTTCGATCCTTTCGCATGCTATGTGTGGTTCGATGTTGTTGCCTGTGAGGTCGTGGATAGTGGAGAGGATCAGGGCGCGGATGGTTTGAGTGGTGGTGTGCCAGTAGGCGGTTGCGTTGTGGGGGTTTAATGGGGATGTTGGTGATGAGGAGGAGGAAGATGTTGTTGGGGAGAGGTGAGGGACGGGGACTAGGACGACGATAGCGTCTGTGTTCGGTGGTGAGGCTGAGGGGTCGATTCTGCTTGGGATGTGTAGGTAGAATGAGGGATGTTCGGGGAGTTGGTGGTTTTTGAATATAGCGTCGAAGGTGGATTTATATTTTGATGAGGGAGGGAGGAATATATTGTGGGATTGGAGGCTCGGAAGAGTGGTGTCTAAACCCCAGTAGAATGAGATGCTGCTGCATGAGGTGGGCTTGTGTTGTAGAGATTCGCTGTAGGTGGTTCTCGGGAGCAGGTTGTTGTATGCGTAGGTTAGGTCCGCGTTGATGATTACGATGTCTGCGGGGAGGAATTTGCCGCTGGAGAGATGCACCCCGGTTATGTGCTTGTGGTCGTCGCTGAGGGCGATGGAGGTTACGGGCGTGTTGAGGATGTATGCGGTGTTGTGGCGGATGCTGATTTTGACGAGGGCGTCGAGGATCTATATTTCATATTTCAGCCTCAGATCATATTTAAGCAATGAGAGGGACGAGGGGATGGAGGTACGGTTCTAAATCCTCCAATGGGATACCATATCCCATCTGTCATCTCCGTATACTGTAGCAGAGAGTACGTCGCCGGAGCATCAAATGGGCTCATGCCCAGGTACATACTGGCGAATGTGAATGCCTGACGGAGTTTATCGGAGTGAAAGTACCGACTCGCACGAGTATATATACTCTCGAAGACGTGGAGTCTGGGTAAAGCGAGGAGAAGGTCCCAGCGGACGAGACTCCAGATGGTTGCGAAGTTACGGTGCAGGATATGTTCACAGGACAAGGTATAATGTCGACCGGATTCAACCAAAAAGCGCAGGAATCTTTCGAATCCATGCGGTCCTTCGTAGGCTTCTATCTGTTCTTTCATCGATGGAATGTCAGTGGATAAGTCAATGTGGTCGTGATCTGGAAACCAGATGCGGTAGTTAGGGTCGCATTTGCGGAGGGTGATGCCCTCATCGGAGAGGGAGGTGTCTAGGTCGTGGAAGATCTGGTGGAAGAACGACGGCATGAGGAGAAGGGAAGGGCCTTGGTCAAAGCGCTACAGATGTGAGTATTGCCTTGGGATATATAGAGGGACGCACGTAGTCATCCTCTTGCATTAGAGAACAGCGTCCCCCGATATCTGCGTTCTTCTCCACCACTGTCACTTTGTAGCCCTTTTTGGCGAGGCGCACTGCGACAGCGACGCCACCAGCACCACCACCTATTTGGTGAGTAGTTAGAAAAGGGGTGCAGAAGATAAATGTGCTTCATACCAACTACTATGGCAGTGGGAGGCTCCATTGAGCCAAGAGCAGGCGCTTTAGGATGTGAAGGTAGTTGTCTGATTCTCTAGCGTTTACAGCTGGGAGTTGATGTCATACAGTAAACTATGTGCGAGATGTCATAAGCTTTATACTCAAGGGATCAGGCATTCACCACGACAGAGCAAGTGGGCGACGAGGCAGACGAACTGGTATCCACGGCTCAGACCGAGCACCAACAGGAAAACGTAAACCCAAAACAACATTTAGACGCCTAGACTGTATGACAACCGAACTTACTTTCGGGTAATCCGGGTATAGCATACAGGAACAAGCTAATTAACTCCCAGCTCTTCCGCCTCCCAATCATACGCTACTTTCAGTCGCTCGCTCATCTCCAGTGGCTGATCCAACCTCTCTGACAAAATCTCGATCACAGCAGGTACATCCACCTCCATGTTATGCTGATCATCCACCGGATCTATCATCAGTACCGCATATGGCTGATCCCGCATGCTTGCAGCCTCATAGAAAGCAAAGTCCGGTCTGGACGTGGGCATAAATTCGATCAACAGCGTATCATCGGCAGCCCAAAAATGATTATGCAGAGCACTTCCATGGGGACCAATCACTGCTTTGACGTTCTGATGAACGTAGCGCATCAGCGCGTCGGTGCTGGGAAAGTCCTCGTGATTGAAGATCTTCAGTTCTTCCCTTTTCCCTCTCTTATTGAGAAGTGATTGGATATTTGCCAGGAGAATATCCTCGTTGAGTACTTCTCTGCCAGCATTGAGGATCAGCCCGTTCGATCGTGTCATGTATAAAATTAATTTCCGGTTTGTCTTTTCCACTGGCTGAAGACTATCAGGACTGAGGAGCGAAAGGGATCTCTGTGTCAGCCACGGATGGATAAGCGGTGCACGACAGCTCCATATAAGCTGCGATGCCACAAAGGTTGTATCGCCATGCAGCACCCGGTCTGCAGGATATCCGAGGTATGACCAAAACTCCTCGACGGATCTGTGTCCCTCGCGCCCAGTAGCTACGTACTGCGTCTGATGATCCCGCGACTGCGCGACTGCGCGCATGCCACGGTCGAGAAAGTGCTGCATTGACCATGAGTCTGGGAAGTTTGCCAGCAGCACGCTGTCATGGGTGGGCTCCTCGCTGCTAGGTACAACATGAGAGGTTGTAGCGAGGCCGGACACGCAGGCTTGCATGATCCACTTGTCGAAGGGTGTAGAGGCAGATAGGGTAACATTTTCAAATACCTGCAATATAAGTATCTGTATCTTATGCAGGGATGTGTACACTCACATATATCTGACCGTGCTTTTCAGGATAACGCACTCGACCTTTCATTTCATAAGCCCGTTCCCACATCATCCACGTCGTGTTCCACCACCGTTCTGCATCGTGAGGGCGGGACGTAGCGAATATTGGAGGGCTTATGGTGTAGGCAGGGTAGATCAGTTCCTCAGCGGATACTACATTCGGTAGTGTCCGAGCCATACATGGTGCATAGTATCCGGGGGTTGAGTCGGTGCATTCTGTCAGTCTGAGGGGACGGAATCGGTCGCTTTTTGTGCGAGATACAGTTATATGCTTTCCCGGGTTCAATCCAGGCGTGGCAACTCGAATGGTGTAGTCTCCGATATGCTTGGTTTTGTAGAAGATGAAGAGGAGCGAAAGAGATAGTAGAAGCGACAAAAGAATGCGCCGCATTGTAGTAGCAGCATCTGTTGAGGATTCCAGTATACCCTCAATATTTTCCAGGTATATTCATTTGAGTTCAGTAGGACGCAACTGGATATCCCGCTTGTTTCTGTTCATAACGGTGTACCTCAGTGAACCGATTCTGTTTGCTGAGCCCCAGCGATGACGCATAGCCGTACTTGGCCACTGCGGATCTAACTGAACACTAGGCCATCGTATTGATCGCTTCACCTTCCATTAACTATTGCGTTCTCCTCATGCACTGCCCCTGTGCTCGATCCTCTGCCGAGCCCTTCCTGTCAGCTTACAGTTTGGCACGCCTGATGTGCGGCTCCCGCTCGGACACGGATTCGGTACCTTGAAGTTGGTTACGAGCCCGTGCTGACAACATCGGTGATAGTTTTGCATTAATATGCAATGTCAGGCACGAGAACCACTTTCAGAGTTATGCCGACCAGGCCGGGAGTATAGTGGGAGGATGGGAGGTGAGTTAAAAAGGGTAATCCAGTTGTGCTGACAAGGCTGTCCAATCACGATCGCCGTCTACAGCTGATGCATCAGAAAGGCTGGCTTGAATTAGTGCAGATCTGCTAAATTAGGTGATGATCTTCATGCTGCGGGTGAATGCCGACTAACGCTAATCCACGTAAGATCTTCTGCTCCCAAATCAAAGCCACCCCTCCTGCCGATATCCTTCAAAGTTGTCCTGAATGATTCAATTCTGGCAAAGAAAGAAAAAATAAACACGTTCTACTATTTCTATAGACCCACTGTGCGGTCACTTGCCAGCACCGCTGACGAGGTTTTCGACTTTATACGACCATACAACCGACTTCCGATCCACAATCTTGGTCATGTAGACTGACGCTAGGATTAATGAGGGGCCAATAGCAACTGCGGCTACAGTCCACGCCAGAAATATGACATACCAGGCGGACTCATCATGCTGCGTCTGCCAGAAATCCGCCCCCCACAGATAGTGGCAGACAGCCTCCAGGATGCGATTGCGCATGACCATAATGAACAAAGGATGAAACAGGTATAGTGAGAAAGAGATTGTGCCGAGGAATTGCACGGGGCGACATTCTAGCGGAACTCGCAGGAATCGATGACGCCTGAGCGTCCCAACAACGAGGATCGCTCCGACAGCGTGCCAGCCCCGGATGCGGATCTCAGGATCCACATAGAACGGCAGCTTTAGGTAGGACAGAAACCAGAAGTCGGGTGGAAAAGTCGGATCTTGCGGAAGGCACAGGAGGTATATTCCGCTCACGAAGAGCAGACCGGTGAAAATGTTCGCACTATTTCTGACAACTGTGGTCGGTTCGATTTTCTGACCAAGACTCCAGGACGCCTCGCGCAGAGTATCGAGCTCCGCAAACAGGAGACCGGCAATGAATGCTGATAATATAGGTGAGCCAAACCACATGAAAGTGGCACTCAGGCAGGCAATTACCACCAGCCGCACTTTAGGCCTGATGGATGCGAGGCCGAGTATGATCAGATAAACAGTCAGTGAGCATTGGTACTCATATGAGATTGTCCACAAGTGGAAATTATACCCCGTCACATAGAACGGTCCACTTAAATGAAGAGTAGTCAGAAAGGTCATGGTAAGACAACTCAGATGAGGTTGTAGCGCTGACCAAGGCTCCGCTCCTGAGCACCCTTCCAGCTCACCCGGAAACCAGTTGAATAGGCCAATATAAAGAGACATATGGCAAATTACACAAAGGATCAGAACGGGAATGTAAAGGCGAAACCCGCGGCGAAAGACGGAAGAGGTAAGTTTTCGATAGAACTGAGCCGGTGCATCATCACGGAGTCGGATTATGGAGGTCGACACAGCATAGCCTGAGATCACAAAGAAGAGAAGGACCATGGACTGTCCAGCAAACAGTAAGCGAAGCGGCGGTAACTGGAAGAGATTCCGATTTTCATCCGCGGGGACAGCCCAAAATGATCGGTAGGGTGTTTTCATCTCTCCCACCGTGAAGTGAAACCAGCCGACGATCGCCGCAGCTATGCCTCTCAGGCCGTCAAGCCAATTTTCCCGAGCTTTGACCGAAGCTGCTGATGCCATAGTGTGTATTGGATGAAAGAGGCAGATGTGCTTGGAGCAAAGGATTAGGTGTGCTGTGTCATTTCCGCCCAGTGAGGGGTTTAAGAAGCCTGGCCTTGGTGCAGCCCAAACAACTTGGACCCGCGTAATAACGAAGGATCGGCCGTGGCACGGCTTTCTTTGAATCAGCAAACAGATCCTGCCTATCAAACAATAAGCGAATATGGTACCTAGCATAGCCAAGAAATATGATCACAAGGTTGGTGACTTTCTTGGTTATAGGACGGGTATGTGAAGATCACGGAGAGGGTCATCCGTTGTCCGAAGGGGAGCCATCAAATACCGACTCCGAATATACTAAGCCCAGGCTACACAGTTCGGGTTGCCCAGCATAATCTGATAGTAGTATAAGCCACTATCGTATCAGTAGGATCTGGATACGAGCGAATTGTGGAATCCCCCGCAGCTTATGTAGATCATAGATCTTTTAGTGTCCTCGGAACATCCTAATGGGCTCTGGTCTAGCTGACCAGAGTGCTCACAATGGCTCTTTCTACGTTTTGCATGGTCTCTTCTGATATAGGTAACGCTTGGAAAGGGGATAGGCAAGACCTGAGAATATCCCAATCCCTACGCCGAATCATGCAATGAACCATATAAGCTGGACATTGAGAGGTGGAGTAAGATGCAAAGACACACCTTCCGCAATTCTATGCTGACTTCCGCGTCATTATTGAGGTAGGTGATGTCCGTACCCAATCACAGTGAATATTGGTTGTTGGTTCACAGGATATCACATTGACTCATGGTTGGCGACCATGAAGCTGGAGGTCAAAATCCGTGCATCCTCGAACAATTTGATACTTGGTATCTTGGCACCCACTGTGTTGGATGGCATTGCGATCCCTTGCTCTTGATGAGACATTCCCTCGCGCTGATGTGACAGTCTATGTGTATGTACTGGTGCACCAAATGTGAGCCTGTCGTTTGCAGCCACCTGAGGACTGCGTAGCTTGTCCCGACGTGGGCTGATGGTTCGCACGGCATGTTTCATCACTTCCATATTCAGGCCTGCGCAACACCATGCTAGGAGCCTCCAAGATGACAGGATATCCGAACGTATTGGCATCAGCACTAGGTGGGCACGCCATGATCCGTCGAAAATGAGGGTGGAGGCTTATGACTGTTCTAGACAATGTGGTTTGCATTGCCACCTGGACCATAATCAGGCACCGACTCAATTCACATATAATGCAACCAAGAGGGTAGGACAGGTTGTCAGATTACCCCTGAGAGAACATTTTTTCTTTGGCGCTTTCCAGTCTCACGGTCTGGCCCGTTTTGTGCTATTCACAGCCTTACAGTTCTTCAATCATGTATTACATACCCAGGCCGTTGAAGCCACACAGTGGCATGGGTTCTGGTCAGCGATTGGTGTCCCTGGCTGAAAGAACTCTCAATTTCCTTGGTTGTATTGTTGCAGCCGCGGTATACTTCTACGGCTTGATGTATCTTAAGCAACCCTTGACCTTTGACATGATAGTCAGTATAATTCTGGCCGAGTACTGTCGATGGAGAAACAACAAGAGACGCAGAGATGCAGCTCTGCAGGAAGAAAACGGTAACCTTGGCCTTGCTGAGAAGGGCAAGTCAAGCGAGCAAAAGTTGGACTGCGTTGCCGCTATTGTTGGGTATAGGGAAGAGCCTACCCTGTGGAAACAGGCATTGGAGAGCTATTTGCAGGCCCAGAATTGCAGATTCCTTCTTGTATGTATCGACGGGGATGCAGAAGAGGATCGGGAGATGGTTGAAGTCTTTCAAGATGTAAGTGATTATCCTCTCTTTGCGTAATGGTTTATTAACATTCCTTTACCAGGTTTACCCGGAAAAGTCTGCATTGATGCACCTAGATATCCCCTTAGCAGAGATTGCCATGCAGATGGATCGAGCAAGATCCTCCAAGACAACCGATGCTGAGATTATTGCTCAATGCTGTTCCGTCGCCAGAGGGGCTCTCGAGAAGAGTGGTATCACTCTGGTCGGCGAGAAGGGGATTTCTAAACTGTGTGTTAGTCAGCCGCACATGCACAAGAAGGGAATCATGTTCACCTCCTTCATAATCTCCTTGGTGCTCTCAGATATCCTCGACATCGAATTCTTGTGGACATCGGATTCAGACTCAATTGTGATGCCCGATACATTAACGCGTACGATGGCAACATGTGCTGCAGATCCGGGAATCGGGGGTGCTAGCACGGCACTCACTATCCACAACAAAGATGAAACAGTTATAACACAGCTTGGAAACGCGGTCTACCTGAATGAATTGTATCTGGCACGTTCATTTACTGGTGCTGTTGCTGCAAATGACTGCCAAAGTGGACCGTCTGCCGCTTTTCGGTTTTCTGCAGTCAGTGGGGAGTTGCTGGCTTGGTACAAGCAAAGTGTGTTCGGGCATTGGATGGTGAGGATATTCCACGCCATGATATGAGCATAGACTAACCGTGTAGGTTGTTAACGAGGATCGACACTTGACCACACGACTCCTTCTCAAAGGTTGGAGAGTGGTTTTCGCATCCGACGTTATGACTGCCACTGAGTCACCCACAACATTCAGGAGGTGGCTGTTACAGCAGGTATGTGTCCCAACAAATGTACCCCGCCCAATGATAAGGCATCATTCTAATATACTCAGGTTCGCTGGGGCCGAGCGGTGCACGTCGAAAGTTTCCACAGACCGAGCGTGTACTTGATGCACTCACCGATATTGTTCTTCGGCGCCCTACGGCGACAATTTGCTGCCTTCGTCGTGCCCCTAACTGTTGTCCTGTACCTCTGTTCTGGAATGCTCCTAATCCGAGCCTTCTCATTCCAGGATTACACCCATCGCCTGGGGCTGACAATCTCCTACCTTGTGCTTCGTAATCCATACCGACCAACTATGAAGGAGTGGATGTGGAGTCTTCCCGCACATCTGTTCTATCATGTGCCGTTGCCTGCCATTCAGGTATGGAGCTTTCTTACAGTCCTCCATGACTCTTGGGGAACGACTATGAGAGCCAACAAAGAGGTGAGGCATTCGATGCTGCGACTCAAGGTTTGGGAGGTCGGATTCTTTGTCTTTTGGATGGCCATCCTGGGCGGTGCCTCGGGGAGGTATGTTGCAACGTCGCTGATGCCAGGTTCGGCTGACGTGGTGGCATTTATCCTTGCGGGTATTGTGCCCGTGTTGATTGTGGGTGGGTGGTGGACTGTTGTCGCGAAGTGAGCCGAGCTGTTGGTTTTGCTGCATGAACGGGGTGGCCATGAAGGCTTCCCTGGGCCGACATACCAGGAGTATAAATATGCTTGAGTATGATGTCCTTGACAAGTAGAAGAGTCAATAAATATTGCGAAAGACAACCTCAAAAGAATGATAGACATGCCATACCAATTCAAGGTTGAAGGTATGATGGCAACGGAGAAGGGAGTTGAAGAAACGCGACGTCAATACATGTCTCCCGGTCACCTGATCAGCCTACTATACAAACAATGGTACCATCGCTTCTCATCAGTATTGTGCCATTCGTTAGACTAGTTATACTAGTAAGTACTAGCTTCACCCACGGTCTGTAACTGAACATGCATTCGCTCATGAAGGATTCTGTAATGATTCTTTGGAGGTATATATTTCGTGATCGACCTAACAATGGCTCAACATAACATCTACTTCCTGTTCGCCAAAAGCTTCTTCTTCGTCCTGTCAGCACACGCCTTAGCATCGAAGATACCATTGACGCTAGGATGCTCCCGAGTAGCCTGCGCCCAACGGTTGAAGTTCTTCGCCTCCGCCAATCCCTCCCAGATTGCGGGATCAATCAGTCCAGCCTCCTTATCCGCGAACGCGTGCAGACGAATTAGGAACGAACCAAGCAGCACCTCCACCAAAGTCAATTTGTCACTACCACCGAAGAAAGGTCCGTGCTCCTTCCCCTCCAATCCCTGGTACAGGAGCGGCTCGATCTCCTTCTTGATAGCAGCTACGTATCCCTCAACTCCGGCCTTGCGGTCGGCTTCGGTAGCACCACGCAGGGCAGCGTTGTAGTGCGGGGCAGCTTTGCTGGAGTAGGTGTCGACGAAGAAGGCGATGCGGGCGCGCTGCAGAGCACCCTCGGGGGTGTTTGAAGGGGGCACGAGGTGGGAGGGGTATGCGTCGGCGAGGAATTGAGCGACGATACCGGATTCGGTGATAACCTCACCATTGTAAGAGAGGGAAGGAACAAGGCCGCGCTTTTATGGAGAACATTGGTTAGCTAATATTGGTGGGAGGTGGATATGAAGGTCGGACATACCGGGTTGACTTCCAGATACCATGGCTCGCGTGGGGTGTCCAAGTCAATGGTGACCTCTTCGAAGGGAAGACCAAGCTCCTGGAGAACAATGTGGGCGCGATGAGCCCAGGGGCAGGTGCGATTGGTGTAGAGAATGATTTTGGGGGAAGACATGATGAATATGTGTCTCGTTTAAGGGAGTTAACAGCTGTCAAGTGGTGAAGACGAGAGGCGGGACCGGCGGGTATAAAAAGGCCGGCAGAAGCGGGGCATCGGCAGATGGAACCGGCGGGGAGGAAAACGCGGGAGGAAGAAAGCTTACACGTCCGACGGGATTATTAATGGCCTGCCCGCCGGGTGATTTCCCGCCTGGATGGCATCACTTCGGGCCTATCAATTATTCACCGAGACCCTATATCGCTACTCACGCAGAAAGACCCAAGAAATTCGTCATCAAAGACGTTATATTGCACAATCGGGGTATAACCTATCTAGCCTATACTTTGAACATTTATATAGATGATAACAAGATGAGTTTGCATGCGGGGTATATAATGTGCTCGTAGCCACGTAATATGTCATGGAAATTTATCGTAATGCAGTGTTGATACTACTAGACAGGGTACGGCTGCGACTCGCGACGAAGTCGACTGGCCCGACGACCAGCATGTCTCTCGCGATCGGCGGCTAGCGTCTGGGCAAACTTGCTGCGACGACGAATTTCGGGGCCCTTCCAGTAGAAGATGTAGATGGGAATGGCCACCAACGCGGCAATGCACCCCAGCAGGGTACTGCCCCAGGCCAGGTGAAACTTGCCGCCAATGTTCTCATACAGAGGAGTCGCATACATGGTCGCAATACCAGCGAGGAAGTCACGAGCAAATCCGTTGCCGCCGGTCGCAGAGGCAGAATAGGCACCGTAGGCAGCGACCATGTAATCAATCGTAGCCATGTAGATGGAGTAGTTGGCGATGGCGATCAGACAGGCGAAGATGAGGGGAGCAATCCAAGGAGCATAGGCAGGGCCGATAGACGTCCATGCAAAACCCAGCAGGCCAATGGGCTCGAGGGGAGCTAGGAACAGGAGTAGAAGAAGACGGCGCTCAGCAAGACGGGCAGCATTGCCTTCCTTCTTGCGGATCTGGCGTTGCCGCCAGACATCCGGCAGGAAAATAAGGTATGCGATGACATAGCCGATGAGAATGGCACAGAAAGCCAGGCCATTGGTGAGGGTGTTGAAGCCCCACTGATCGAAAACAAGCGTGAAGGATTCGGTGAAGGTGAAAATCAGAGCATCGGAGAAACCAGATAGGAGTGACAAACAAAGGACAATGGGCTCGCGAATGAACATCTCAAACGGACGTCTCCAGATCCTCAACACCTCTTTGACACTCAGGCGGCTTTCCTTCAATTCGTTAGGGCCGTAGATGTTGGGATCTTCGCCAGACTTGCGGCGGCGCTTAGCTTCGCGATCCAAGAGGATGGTCGCCCTAGTTTCAGGAACCAACACAAAGTGTAGAGCTTGAGTGAAGCCTCCGACGATCAATTGCACCCAGAATACCCATGGCCACGTGAGGTACTGCCCAATGAATCCACCAAAGACGGGTCCAATCGTAGACCCGCCCACTGAAGAAAGCACGACGTATGCAACCGCGAACCCCTGGTCATCAACTTCCCACATATCTGCAGTCATACCCAGGGTGACGGAACCGCCAGCAGAGCTCAGACCACCCAGGAAACGGCAAACCACAATGGTACCAAAATTAGGTGCCAAGGCGCAAGGGATCTGCCAAATATTGACTAAGAATAAACTGAGCTGCATGATCGGCCAGCGCCCGAATTCTTCACTCCAGGGCGCCCACAACTCACAACCGAAGGCGTATGCAACCAGGAAGATCATCTGCCCGACACGGGCCGCTTGAGCGCTAACGTTGAACTCATTCTCAATGCCCGTGAGAGCATCCGAGTACACGCCCGTGTTGAAGTTCATGGACATTTGAACCATGAAGACCACAGTTAGGATGGTCCATTTCTTGTACCAAGGGAAGCAAAAGCCAAGTTTGTTGTAACAATCGTCCTCAGTTAGCTCCCGCTTGCCGTCAGATCGCTCTTTCTTGGACAGATCGGTATCACTTCCAGATGTTGGCTGCGAGGCATGCTCAGCCTGCTGGGCGAAGGGATCGTCCGATTCCGATCGGCGGGTCAGGTTTCTGAGAGCATCGTCTGTCTTGCCAGACTTCTTCTCGTCATACATACTCTGATCGGCAGGGGCACCGTTCTGCGGCGTGGGCTCAGTGGCCGTCATGATGATGGAGTAGAAGGCGCACCCTAGGACAGTATGAGAACCCTTGTCATGCGGGGTGGAGAAGGTAAAGATAAAGAAAATAGAAAAGACCAATCAGTTTCTCGGGAAGGTGAGAGGGAGAGGAGGTTGATTGGACTGAGAATGATGCTGGAGTGACGATTGATTGCCAGATGGGATGTGAGGGGATCTTTATAGATCGCTGATCTCTTGTGGAAGGTATTTCGCCTGCACCCCGGTACATTATTCTTCCTCCGGGGCACCTGGTACCCTGGAGTGCGGAGCGGATCTCTGCCATCAGTGGCATGACGTGAGGGCTTACCCATGGGAGTCTCATTAGCAAATGGCAAAGGATGGGTATCCCGAAAGGGTAATCCGAGAAGCCGTTCGCTAAAGAAGCCTGATAACGATGGCAGTCGGGGCTCGGCGGAAGAGATCTTCTCCCCTCGCTGGCGTCATAGTTCCGGCCCGTCAGACCGGGAGCTGGGGTTCCCAATCAGAGGCGGGGACTCCTAAATTGTTCAGCTTGGACCATCATGCTAAGTACAAGAGTACTTTGTATCAACCACTTAAAAATCCGTACAATTGGCCACGGCGGCGAGAGACTATGCATCTAAATCGGAGGTGTTGGGGTGGCTGTGATTGTGTGAAAGTACTGATTGCGTGGCGACCACTGGAGTCGGTTTCCTTCGAGGCGGGAAAAGGTCGGATAGACACATACCACACGGCCGAGGTGCAGCCCGATGTGCCAGGTTCAAGGTACAGGACAGGATTTCCCGAATGGCTCAGAAAGTGGCCATGCAGGCGGTTTCTCTGGACTTCGCGACAGGCTGTGGAGTAGACATGCTCCGTTGTAGTACAAGATGCAAAAGCAATGCACGGTCACCTGCTCAGGCTAACCCGATCGGCACGAGTTTTTGTCGGCCGGGGCCGGCGGTGAGCCATGACGTCAGGGCTTCACCTACGAGAAGACCAATGATTTCGCAGTATTTTTTTTTTGACAATCGTCCCAAATAGGTCTAGTCAGGCGGCCAACTGGTTTCTGCCTGCATTCTGCCGCCCTTCTCCGACCAGAACCTACACAGTCCAAAGTAAGTAGTCTGCTACTAACAACAGTAGTCCACCTCCTTCTTCCTTCACCCTCCATTTCCCCAGTCCCTTCTCCGCGCCCCTCCACGGCAACTTGAGAATGTCTTTCCCCTCCACCATGACGCAGGGCTCAGCTCGCGTGTCAACTGACAACGTCACTTTACGCTTTGATATCATTCCCCAACGTCATGGTCCATGTGGTTGCTGCCAGATGCGCTTTCTCTCATGGTGTAGGGGATGACATCGGGTCGGTCCTTGTAATCCGGTGTCTAGCCTCTTGGCTGCAAAGCTAATCCATACACGTACAATCTCTATCGGCTTGGAGAACCACGCAGCTATTCCGTCTCCCTTGTGCCGCCCTGGCCTCGCATCCCGGCCTCCCGATGCAATCCGACGCCACACCTAAAGTCGACCCGAGGAACGACATCGCGTCTAAGGGAAGAAGTATGATACGTCTCAACAAGGTTCACGCACATCATGGTCCGGATAATTTCTATAGCCGCCAATTCTCCCTCTGGTCAGATGGACAATATTCCTCTATCAACGCCTTCGAGACCATAGGTGAGTACATCAATCATCCCACGTAGTCTCATTCGCAGATAAGTCGAGACTCGAGTGGGAGGAACAACATTTCCGTAACCATGTTTCCTTTTGGTGCTCCGCGTTTCTCGCCCCCGCTCCCTCCATCGCACTAAATCGGTGGACCGCAGCGAAGTATTTCATCGGCGATTCTCATTGAGTGAGTTGCGACCCACTGTGCATCATCCCCTTCCCATCCACGCAGACAGCCATCCAAACCGGTTCCGCCTGCAGCGTTGATTATCATATGATATTTAGATCCATTGCGCTATTTGTCGCATTCGAGCCTAGCAACATATGCTGCCCATATGCATGCCGGGCCCTCGGCTTCAGGAAACTCAAAACCCACGCCCTCGTCTCGGCTCTGCGGTAGGATTCACTATCCTATGACTAGGGTGGTGTTGGAACCCGAGCAGCCTACTGGTAGGAATTTGCGCAGCACAAGGCTCGGAGCGATCTGCACCGTCGCAGTCACGCATCCTGCGCGCTTCGTAGTAGCCTCAGCTGGTTTTCAGTATCCTGACACCGTATCTGTTGTGGCGCTTAGGGCACAGTATGCTTCACGGTGAACACAATCGGTTATCAATTCAATTGTAATAGAAATTCTTATTTGCTGAATGGACACAATACACGCAGATCTGGTATAATAGGGTGTACATCCGAGCCTGCCCTGTACAATAACGCCACTTCTTACTCCTAATTGCACAGAGTAACTTCCTCGGTTGGGCCACTAACAGCATGATTCGAACAGGAAGGTCGGGGCAGTAAGACAGTTCCGCTAGCCAACTAAAGATCCTGCTTTGGACGCTAATCCCCACTTGTGTAACCAAGAACTGTCTACCCTACACTACATACCTCAGGATACATGCACCTTGCTTGGTGGCCGGATGGTCTAGTGGTAAGCCATCCTGGATGATACTCCTATAAAAAGTATCTGAGAGAGATTCCTCAACTCCATGCTAGTACAAAGTATAGTAGATTCAATCTCTATAACTGCCTTTAAATACTACAGTAAAAGAAAAGAAACTAGATATATATCCAGTACTAGAAAGAAGAATATATCTAATATATATTAAGAAAGATTATAAAATATAGTTCTTATTTATATCTCCTTTACTGTCTCTATATTGAGTATAATAAGAATTTCTATATAGTTTTACCCATGAGGTTTTTTTATAAATTTTTATCTTAATATATGAAGACAGCTAATCCGGATATAATATAAAAAATAAAATTATAATTTTTATATAAGATCTGTATAATAATATACCGCCTGTATCTGATTAAGATAAAAAATTACTAGTATATATTAAGAAAATATTTAATTTTTTTTAGCTGTTAATAATTCAGTAAGAGTGCCATTAGATACATTATATTTGAGTATAATTTCCATAATGAAATGAATTGAAATGAAATGCACCTTGCTTTCACTGACGCAGATCATGGAAGTACCTGCCGTGCGCCCGATGTCCATTAATCCCAAATTGTGCTAATGCAGCATCAAGCATCGCCCAAGGCAAGCCATAAGATTATAGCGTGTCGCCAAGCCCCATTGGACAGGGGGCCCTGGTCATGGCCGACGTGTCGGACGGAGGCCATCATTGCCGCTTCCGGGATAGTCGGGCGACTCCGACGGTGCTGCCGACCCAGCAACACAGTTCAAAGTCACACAAAGATTGTACTGAAGCCCAAGATGTAGAATCATCTTGGGCAGTCATGTAGACCGCCATAGAAAATACATACAACGCATTCCTGGTGTTGGTGAAGAACACTATGGCTGGTTTGCAGTGAATGTAGAACAGCCACGATTGATCGAGCAGGTCGGGAGAATCCGCTGCTGTAGAATGAAAGGATTTTCACCCCAATCTCGCAAGCCCATAGAAACACATCGAAACTCATACTATCCGTGTGCCTATCGGAATCCCAGCTAGCGTGGACTTCGGTTACATTCCGGGGAATGTAGCGTAGTAGTACCCACATGTCCGGTCTGTCTTATTTTCCGATAACGTGGTGATAATAATTCTCTGGTCCTATCATTTCCTAGTTTTCGTTCTCTATAGCCGTTCCTGGCTAATAACACACGGAAATTATCTCCAATATACTTCGCACGCCATCTTGACATCCAGCCATAACCGGTTTTGTAGCTTGAGTATCTAGGCTTCTAAGTGGTTCCTTGCTCTACAAAACCAACAGCCGGAAAATTGCTGGCAACACCATGAGCCACTGGACTTTTATGTTGCCCCTTAGTGCCATGTTTGTAGCGTACCACGTGCCGTTCCGAGTTCGGACGGAGTAGTATTCTCATCCATGCTTTCGCACTATGTTTACTTCTCTCGGCCTAACTTGCGATCCGGTGGTCTCACTACATCGGCCATGAAAAAGAAGATCAGTAACCCCTTTGGCAGCTGATGACGCTCGGGAAGGTCTATCTCTATTCCGATGATTGTACACGTTTGGTAGCATGGCATTTCCTGGTTTCCAAATATTTCCAAGGATAACTGGCACTCATTGCGCTAAGACTTGAGATTTCTTAACGAGGTAATACTGACTGTTATTCTAACCCCGGTAGTCTAGAAGGGGCAGTACCTGTAGGCGTTGTCAGGCAGTACACCTATTAGTCGTGTACTATGGGATGACTAGCCATCACAGAAGGCAATGCTAGGTATCTTTTGGTATAGAGTTGAGTATAAAATCCCTTTCCGAAAGGAGGTTGGCAATAAATCGGTAGACAGCTTTTTCCTGCTGGTAATAAATACAATGGATAGGATTCTGGTTAAGCTCGCGCGAAGATTACCTCATCCCTTAAAGCTGTTTGTGGTACTCTCCGTCAAGGAAGGGAACAACTGGATCTGAACTATCTAGATCTCAAGGGAATGGGTTGGATGGCTGGAAGGGATTGTGATCAGAGAGCCGAAGGACCAGCTGACCCTGGCCAAAGTGAATGTCTCAGCACTTTGGGTAGGGTTTTGATCGCCTTTCCTTCTTAGCAATGCCTCTAGTCGTGTTATATATCCTCCACCTTGTGAATATATTCCCCATATACCCCGCTATACCAACGTAATAGTAGTCGTTTCAATATCATCCCAGAGCTCTAAGCCTCCCGACGCGCAAGTTCCCCAGAGGAAAATTCCTGCTCTTCGATAGTTGCCAGATGTCTCTGTCGGTAGCACAAGTAAGCCCAACATGCGCCATGAACCAACAAGATGATAATATCTCGGTTCATAGTGTGCGCAAAAATAGCTAGAGATTAGAACCAGGGACAACTGGGCAATTTCCTGTCCTGCTTCAAGGAGAATATCGTCATTAGTTGCATGATCTGTCCAGTCGAAGCGAAGATGGGCAAGGTACTCTCCATCGTCTGATGTAAGTTCATAAGGAAAGTCAACGCCAAGGCTCGCTTTTCGGCGGCGATGCATCTTTGTAGATGAAGGTAACCGAACAAGTTTGGTCCGCAGTGAGATGAAGCCACTGTGCACTTTCCCATATCGATCCCGGCCCGTCGTTGTTCCCATAGATGCGATTTGATATTCAGGTTTGAGGGTGCAAAGTTCAGGCCAACTGACCGGATTGGACTGGGATGCCCAGCTCCACGTGGGGGCCAAATACTCCTTTGGAGGTGTCAGGAAGGACGCTAATGTTGTCAATCCTTTCGGGACCCAGAGAAGGTCAGTCTCAAGCTCGTCACTCCAAATGCCGGCCAAATATTTGCCCTCCGTCTGTGATGAAAATTTCCTAGCCAATGCGGATATTGCTGGTATTGTATCCCGCGAATAAGAGAATTGGCGAGTGGAATATTCTTCAATCATACAGCGCCATCCATCCGGAGATAAGGAACTTTCGCGGTGTTCTCTATCTATGTGGAAATTTTGGCCCCAGGGCTGACACATATCATCGAATGACATATCCTGTGAGCGCCGAAATTGCACGTCAAGCATATGCACCATTCGTGTGCCGAAAAGGAGTAGACGAGGGCTACACAACGCTTCTTGAAGCGTCCAGCCACGAGTGTTCCATTGACTTTCTTTCAGATCGCAGTCGAAGGCGGATTTTTTAAGATATCCAAGACCGAGAAATTTTGACGGATATGGGTATTGAGAAGGGCCTTCAGGCGGAGACTTGTCATACTCTTCATCGTAGTACCCAGTGACGTGGTGTATGTAGTAAAACCCGGATATCGATGGGTTTAAAGTTGACTGAAAAGGGACTTTGATAAGGTGTCGCCGTGGCTGAGTGAGAAATCCGCTTTGGCATGAATTGCCCTGCAAGGCACACAGGGTAAAATACGAGTTCTCGTATATTTCTGCCATCTTAGCTGATTCTCTCTCCCAGTCATCCTGACTGTCCTGTACAATGCATAATGCATCCACCCAGAGATAGCGCACGCGTAATGCCCGGCAAACGAGGACCGCGTCAGAGACTGTTTTAGGCAACGATTCCATTTTAATTTCTTTCATATGTTCACGTAATGACGCTTTAGTTGTCTTGAGCTGCATTGCTGCATATTCCTCACTGCCCCAGCAATAGCTGAGAGCAAGGTATTTGCCTCGGTTTGCCCATTTGTGGGACCCTTGGTTGACCACTAGGCGCATCTTTGAACGAGTCAGCCAACAGCCAACATCTATCACGCGGGTAGGAAGATGTGGGTCTCTGGATAATCTGTATGACTTCTTTGCCAGCTTGCGTAACTGGGCCCGGCCTTTATCAGAGAGAGGATGAAATACAGGCGCTCTCTGAATGCGAAGTCAGCTTCTGCATGGGTCTATTACTGGGTCAGAAGTGTATCATAACAATCCGATACCTAATGAAGTGCCTACCACCTATGTCAGCCTGCAAATCAAAGCTGACTGTATATACGGATTTGTCGTCATCCCGATCCCCTTTGAATTTGAAATGAACGGCAAGATGTGACATTGTAGAAAAGCCCTCATGGGACGGTCTTTGGGGATAAGACTTGTAACAAATGGAAAACTTGTAGATCAACACGCTCTTGTGCTTGGGATCTGCTCTGCGTTCGAATTGGACTATCTTCTCACGCATGGCAAGGCACATGCCACATCCCGATGCAGTAGAGGCCGACATGACAGGAAGATTGGGCAAATTGTCAAAAAGATTATAATCCAGGAGAATGCATTCCTTTGAAGGATCCCAAGCACATTTATCAAAGATAACCACGGGCTTGCCCCATGGGCCTTGTGCCACGCGGCCGTGTTCGTCGTCATTGAACTGGAGGACTGCGCACCTCTGGCAGAGTGAACTAGATATCTTCATTGCCGGAAGTAGCGAAGAAAAGGGTATATGTGTTCACGTTCAATAGCAGCGTTCTCGGGTATCTGTTTGAAACGGAGGGGCAAGGTGACAGCTCACATTCCGCAGCCTGACTAATTAGCTGCATTAACTTAGTAATCACGTTAATTTAACTTGGACTGAATACTACTAGTGGCTAATAGAGACCAATGTCCCAAGGCGTGTTACAGGATGCCAATGAGAATAACATACTAGGGTTATATACCTGGATGCTTTCTGAATCGACATCCCGGTCAAAATCGATCCATCCCTCTCTAATATGTCCCATCTCTTTGTGAGGCTCGTCCCACTTCGCTGCCATGGTGTGAGTATATTCTGTCCTTGATTTTCGAAAGGCCGTCTCTATCGCCTTCCATTGTCTCCATGTGCTCCTTCGCCACCCATCCTGGCGTGTAACCACCACCGAAATCGATCACCCACGCATCCTCGTTCCTGTCTACCAACACATTGTCCGGCTTTACATCTCCCCAGATAATGCCAGCCTCATGCAGCAATTCCACCGTTGTAGTAACTTGCTCCTCCCATTTCCTCCGCTGCGAAATTGTGACTTCATCATGTAGTGCACATGAAAGAGTAAGATTGTCGCAGTCTACCAACGATATCAAAATGCCGATAACATGACGGCAGTCCTGAGCAGCATATACTACGCCGATAAATTGAGGTACACGCACTTGCGCATTATTGCTCAGTCCTTTCGTTTCCATTTTCTTGTAAGTATCCAACTCACGAAGAAGCCCTCGTTTCGTGTAGTTGTCTTTCAAGAAACACAGCTTTCCATCGACACAAACCTTCCTTTGGTAGTTGGAATAACTATCTTCCCCCTCGTTGAGGCACTGCTGTACCATTTCTGGTGTGAAACAACCCCAGCTGGGATGAAGAGCGAAGTTGCCTATGTCAACACCCGGTTCGCACAGCGTCCTTCGAGCATTATAACCGCATCGGGGTTCCATTATCTCATCGATAAAGTGAAGCTGAAAGTAGTATGTTTCCGGATTGAGGTAATCACGAAGCGTGGAAGCTTGTCCATCCAATGGCGGTGCTTCAACTTCAGCAAGAATAGGAAGGAATGGTGGTACTATCCAGTCATAGAATTCATTGTATGTGGTTTCCCAGTCATGGCCAAACATATCGTTGATAAATCGCGCGTACTTGGTGAAAGATAACTCTGAGTTGACGAAGTTCTTAGGGCAAATTTCTACCCGAAAACGCTTGCCTTTGCACCCAATGTCGAGCCGTGCCCACAAGTCGTGTCTGCCGTAGAGGATGTCCTGGACTCTCCAGATGGGACTTGAGGCTGTCATTTTGGGTCCTATATGTTGACCGGAAACTTTTGGTGCAAAGAGTGATTGGTATGTGGGAGTGAAGGCTTAATTGCACGTATATTGTCGAATGGCGACCAAGCGGGTCAATGGGTTCACTTTCGGTGGGTTGTACAACCTAGCGACCACCACCACTTATTGAAACAAGATAGGGTTATTGTAGACTTATTTATAATCCTCCTTCTACACATCCCTTACTCATTAAGGCCAGCGAAGTGCTCAGGGCCACACCGTAGGCTAGCAGTGGCCAGAACACTTGGACATTATAGCTGTAACTATTACGGCAAACATCCTCTCATGATTGGCAGTCACCTTTTTCTGGTCAAAGTCCTGTTTCGCAATATTCCAAAGACGATGCAAGAGGGACGATTAGTCTCCTCACTCAAGCGCTATATAAAAGTTAATCCTGCCTGGCTAATTATAGTACCAACACCAACCCACCCATTATCGAAGATTACTAGCAAAGGTCCAATTTCGGCGTATCCCGTCCACAGCTAATACTATTCGCGAGGAACCAAGCGCAATGTGTTACTCATCCATCCGATTCCACCATTGTGGCCACGTCTGGCAATCCATCACCAACTACTGCCCAAAAGCACGCCCAGTTCAAGGCAGCAGACGATGTAAGCCGTGCTGTGAGCACAGCACGCGCCATTTTACCACCATTGGAGCACTCTGTACTCGAGAAGATTGTTTGACGAAGGACATGTGTGATAGGGGATGGACCTGCTGTAAATGTGTACAGGACAACATCGTGCGTCACTATGTACGCAGTGGCCCACCATCCGCAGTAGGTGAAAGTGTTGGCGGAAGGAATCGCTGCATTCATGTTGTTTTCTTGGAATGCCGATATACATCTACTCCTCCGCAGGATACATACTCGATTCCCACGGATCGTTGAACGCGATGCTGACATGTCGTTGAATCAATACACAGTCTTCTCGTTGAAGTTCGGTATGGGTGGTGGATGGTGTATTGCTCTGATTGAGCGGCGTTGCTAGTCACAAGTCGCTACTCTGCGTCATTCTTGCTAAGATCAGCTACTAGGGTTCAGATTGGATTTAGGGCTCTAGCCGTGAATGGCACTGTTAGGATTCGGCAATCGATGAATAGAAAGAGAAACACCCATCCCTCACACACTTTCATCACTCTCATACGATAGTTCCCTTGGTGTAACGTTAAATATTTCTGCAGTAAGCTTGCTTTGTGTGGCTGGCGGCTTTCCGACTGAATATACCACATCTCTCCCTCACTTTTGATTACGAACAAGGAAAGACGTAGCAGCACAATGGTGGTTGCGAAAATGTCCCCTACAACGCACTAAATCAGTAGTCTAAATGAATATTCTACCAAGAAAGACAATATAGTACAAACAGTATGTACAAATTATATGTATAAACACACCCTACCACACCCTCATCCTCCCTACAGGACCACCGACCAAATTGTTCCTTAAGAAATAACAGTAACATTATCACCCAAGTTCCTGCAGTTCTTGGGCAAAGTAATAACGGCAGCCTCACCCCTAGCTACATCCGAGTGATTATAAGTCGGGTTGAACGCCATGATCTGGCCCACAGTGGAGCCAAACTTGTCGGCTAGATCTTTGTAGGTGCCATAAATAAGTTGATACGGCTCAACCTCACACACACTAGGACTGCACTGAGGGACCTTCAGCTCATTGTTCACCTGCACCGGTGCATCAGGATCACTGACTCCACCCTGAGCAGTTGCGGAGAGGGCGTCGACAGTGATGTTCAGTCTCAGGGCGATAGTTCGGATAGTATCACCCTTCACGGTATAGTAGGTGTGAGGACCACCGGAAACACACTCGGCGTAGTTGTCGATTTTGCTGGGGAAGAGCAGACACGTGGAGTTGTCGGGGGTGCAGGTCTCCGGGGGGATGAGCAGCTGTTCCCCTGTCAAGAAGGGGATCATGGCATCGGCCATGCGGTTGAGTCGCGCGATATCGCAGATTCCGCGGTTTACGGTGTTGGAGACGCTGGCCATGGTGTCGCCTTCTTGGACAGTGTAGAGACCGACGGTGCTGTTTAGGTGGGAGCGGTTGCAGGTCGGCGCTGCCGTGGCTGCCGACGCCAGGAAAGGCAGCGCTGCGAGAGATAGGAAATGCATGGTAGAGGAATTAACGTCAAATGAATGGATTTTCCAAAGAGCGACAAGGAATGTAGTTAAGGGAGTGACTTTTTTGCTGTAGGCTGAGCGGAGTGTAGTTGATAGCATTTATGGGCGAGGGCGGTCTTACTTTATATTCATTTAGGAGATTGCGTCCCTTCCATGGTCGGGTCGTTGGGGGTGATGCGTCCAATGTCGCAACCAGATATTCGATGGAGAAGCGCCGGCGATCGTTCTCATACGCGTAAGCTTAAAAGTATATTGCAGACTCGGAGATAATGGCTTCCCGCGGGGACGGC
The DNA here is from genome assembly GCF_003184755.1 of Aspergillus piperis CBS 112811. NCBI lineage: Eukaryota > Fungi > Ascomycota > Eurotiomycetes > Eurotiales > Aspergillaceae > Aspergillus > Aspergillus piperis. Next base: position 1,890,922 of record NW_020291591.1, read on the forward strand.
CCCGCAACGGCGAAGATCTTATCCCATCCGCGTACCTTCATAGTCGCCATCTGGGGCTGGGCCCCGACATTTGCAAATCCCGGTGTTCATACTGGATGAAGATGAAATGAATGACGCGGCTATGGTGTGAAATGAAGTGGATCTGAATAAGTGTGTGATGCTTGTTGAAGAAGCTACGCTAGGGTAGTGGAAACCGATATCTATCAATCCCCGGCAGTCGCGGGCAAGCTACTGAATATTGTGCCTGAAAAGGCAAGAGAGTATAGGAAGCCATTTATGTTGTGGGGCTGCTTTTTGCTCCTTCTGAAATGTTGTGGCCTTCGATTAGATTGATGGTTGTTGTCCCCCTTATCAATCCGGAGACAGCCTACTTCGGAGATAACGCAGGCGTGTAGTTTTCGGGGAGGGTGATTGCGAGCATAGAATTGACATGACATGGTCGCCAACCTTTTCGCGGAAGAACCGAGGATTATATACTCAACGAGTAATACAGAGTCAATTAGAAACATAACGATTAATGACACCCTATAATCATCTTGGCATAAGCCCCGGCATCCGCCCGGCAATGGCCGCCAGGGTCCGCCGGGATGCCGATCGTTTCTGGCCCCGGATATTCATACCGGCAGAATTCTGCATTCGGGGGTACCTTGCGAAGGGCGGGATCGTATCCCCGACCTGCCGGCCCGGGCGCGCACGGCAATTACAACTTCTTAATTAAGTATTGACTGTTCAATAAGAATGTAGTGGGAAAAGAGCAAACTGAATATCCGTTCAATAGTACAATTAGAGTAACGTTGCTCAATTAGTCACTCCGATGTCAATGCTGTCTCGCTGTTGCATTGAGTATCTGAAATATTTAAATATTTCAATGGATACTGCCTAATTTAAATTCATCACTACCTTCTGTGTTTCTGCTATTTTCAATTGATGCTATGTTTCTGCTCACTGCGATCTATATGCTGTGTCGACTAACAAACCCTATTATTTTCGTATACACTCGCACATTGGGAACAACACGAGCATGTAGATGTTGACCCGTCGGAGTTTGTCTGGTTGTGAGGTACCTGCCATAAGCTAGGGATATCGGGCACGGTACCGACTAGAGTCTACTGGAATATCTCGCCAATTCGCCCGACATTTCAGACTGCACTTACTCTACGAAGGTCTCAGCTGCCCCCTCTCCCAGCAGTATTGGGTGTGGCTTTATACTCCAAGGTCTATGTTGTCAATAATTTGGCACAATTATATCCTGAAATTAAATTGGGTGAAGGAGGCAGTCCACTTTTGCGGTTTTGATTGTGAGTTGGGCGGCTCAAATGTCTCGGTTATTTAAGTTGTAACGTGTAACGAGGCATTGATACCAACCACGCTGATTCATTGCTGCAAGTTTTCTAAGGTGTCCAGGACATGAAGAGATACTAACAATGCTATGATCGCTCTGTCGTGGCCCGGTGCGTACTGGTGAATTGACTAGAAGAGAATTGGTCAAAATTGGTTCCATTCCATCTGTTGCGACTCATAAACTAATGGTGCAACACTCAATAGGATTAACTTTGATCGGCTCAGTAGCCTGAAAGCAAATAAGTAAAGTGCAAAAGAGTGACATCAAAATCGAAACCTCGATTTCATCAGCTGATCCCGTAAGCCCAAAATAGCCGGTCATTTAGAAATCCAGGGGTCACGGATGCGATAAAGCTCAATGACCAAAGCTCGACAGCAAGCTCTCCTTGTCAGACGCTCGGGTTGCGACATGTTTGAAATTCCTGCGATTTATAGAGCGCCGCTGTTGCGCTTGGATGCACTGCATTGTCAGTCATATCTCTATGCGTCCTTATTAGCAGTCGCGTGCTCGGAAGAATGGACTTCGAATGCAGGAGGGTAGTCCTGACGCTTCGACGGAGGGACCTCGAAGGCCGGAGGGTAATCCTGACGCTTCGGCGGTTTGACTTCGAATGCAGGAGGGTAATCCTGACGCTTCGAATGCGGCTCAAGTGTAGGGTTATACTCCGGTGCTTCAGCCACGGCTTCCCCACGGTTTACGTTCGTCTATCCACACTGATTAATGCGCAGTTCAATGAGATGGCTCCATGCATAATACTAACGTCATGGGTCAAAGGGATTGCCATTGCCGCTGTGGCCATGGCCAGGATCATGGGAGTGAGTCTCATTATGTGTTGAGTTATCGGAGCTGTCGAGTGTTTCGATATGCAAGCGTTTGGGAATGGGAATGGCCTGGATTGATAGTTGTAATACATACAAAGAGAGTACCATGGCCTTTATATCTACCGCAGCGCTGTAGAACGACACCAACATACGCCGGCCTTCCTGCGCCAATGTAGTTGCCTATACCATCATTCTGCGAGGTGACCCACGACGTGTTGTCTGAATGGGTTCCATCTCCGTAGATAGTATGTGAGGATTCACACAAGGGGCTTGATTGAGAGATTAAATGGAGGTTCCTGTAGAAGCCATGATCAGCGTATTTGTCCTCTGTATAATGACAGTGCATCTGGATTATCACGACAGAAATCCAGCAGGTTGAGTGATTGCCACTAACAACATCTTTCTGTTGCATTCTATGCGACACAAACGAGCGCTAGGGATCTTCGAGAATGCACATATGATGAGCCAATACATTAAATTACGTAGAGGCAAGAGTTCCCTGGTGTCGTTAGCCATCCGACCGGAAAGGACGCGGTGCGTGATTTAGCGATTGGCATTGGTACTCAGAGTCAATGCAATCGTATTCCACAAAGTTGATTAGCTCCGCGGAACATACTGACGTACTATCCCCGCACTCGTCAATGGGCTGCTACATTTCATGGTTGGGGTAGTCGAGTGCCTGTCTTGCGTTCTGATATGTAAGGCGAAATTTGCGGTGAAGACGGGTATAGGATGTATACCAACACGTTAAAGCGATTCGAGTCGCTGACTAGCAAGGGATGATCCAGGAATGTCCGCCTTGCCTGATGTAAATATTCTCAAAGTGCTCTTCCATTATGTGATCGCGAGTGTAGACCAGTCTAGGAAAGGGAATCACCGGCGAGATGTATGATAACATTTGCAAGGAGTGATATTTAAACGACTTAGGTTTCTCTTCCCTATATGGAGATTTGTTTGGTCTGCCTGCAGCCTTCCCTTGCTTCCCATCAAGACAGAACCCGGCTGTCAGGGGGTAAGGGGAAAATGTCAGTCTACATGACGCGAATCAGGTGGAATAATCTTCCGGGTAATTGATATGCTCAGACCTAACCCCTTGAAACGCAGTGCACCTCGTTACTCACACATATGCAGTGATCGACGCCATGGTGATGAGTGGCTGCGACACTCAGGCTCGATCTAAGTTTCTCTCGCTCTAAATTCGAGCATGTTCAATCTTCTCAATACAGTTCTTCTAATCCTTGTTTAATGACCATCCGCAGTTAAATCTGCGAGCAGAACAAAAGCAGAATGAGCCTGTTCCCAACAATCAGCAGCGGATTTTCCAAGAGACGATATGAAGCTTTACCTCACGAGGTAGATAAGACTGTAGGCGACAAGCATTTGTCTACAGCCTGCCAGTGCCAGAGCGGAAACAGAAGAAGGCCACCAGAGCTGAATATCTGCCTGATATGCACTGTATTCTTTACCACTGTCATCCTTTTCCTACTTCTCGCCGTGTCATTTGACACGTACTTGCACTCGGAGAAGAACGCAGCTCTGCGTGGAAGTCTTTACTGGTGTATGCTTGAATGTATATCTAAAGTGTCATCTTGAACTGACTTTTGATAGCACCAATTCTTGATGATGTGGAGCTACCCCAGCGCATAGCGACGATGAACAGCACTCTCTTACCGCCACCAGATCCGTCCATCGCCCGTCAAGAACCAGGACCAGAGAACGATGCCGAGTGGTACAAGTACAATGACACACCACTGTTCTGGCTCACTCGGGAGGAGATTGAAAAGCTCGGCCAGAACCCTGGTACGGCTGCAAGATGGGACCGTGAGTATTGGGGACACGAGGAAGACCTCTTTGTGGGAAAGTTAGATATATCACACGTATGTTCTGTCGCTCAGCTAATTCCATCAGAAACGTGTGTTGATCACCAGAGTGACAGCAAATACACTGCTTGGATAGCCTCCGAAAAAAGGCCTATGCTGATTATCCGGGCTATCATCCCGAACACCATCACAGCAAGCGGAAGGGGAGTAGTAACAATATGGACTGGATCCATCTAGGCCACTGTCTAGATATGCTTTGCAGTTCGTCCTTTGCAAAGCGGATACTGGTATTGTTACCTTCACCTATGTTGAAGGACAAGAGGCGCCTTGGCCCGACTTCCATCTCAAGCGCCAATGTGGGAATATTGACCCCATGCTCGAGTGGGCAAAAGGTCGAGAAGTCGGAGATTGGCATATTGCGCCCCGGCCAAAGGATGCATACCTCTGGCCTAATCCATTTGTAGGAGAGCCAGACTTTGAAATAGGGTATCCTCTAGGGCATCATCACCAAGGGGAGGGCAACCCTCGTCCGAATCCGTCTTCAAATTCATGAATGTCCTGGTAGTAAATGTCGGAGATGATGTATGGCGGAGACCAGTTTTCGTGTTTGCGGTGTGGTGCGTGTATCTACCAATATTGCTATTCCACTGTGTGATTACCTAGGGGGATTCAGTTTATCAACAGCGGAAGTAATCAATGATGAACTGATCAAACTGTTGTTGGTCCTGCCAGAAATGCTCCCTTGTGAGTTTGCAATGTTTGCTTAGTTTGATCAAGTCATCCGTCTCAGTATTAGTCAGCAATGGCCTTTCCCACATGACCAGTCACCGTTGGGTCTGATATCAAATGACCTTCTTTATTTGAAAAGATACTCTAAACTAATATATATTCTTCATTACTAGGAGTAGCGTTGCTAATCGAAGATCAAAAGTGTAGTGAATGACTTATTCCATCACAGCTACATCTTCAAGGTGTCTCGACATGTTTTAAATATATTCAAGCCATCTGGCAACGGTGCGGAACTGTTTAATATGTCATGATCTAGTCCGACCTATCCGAAGAGCCGAATTTATACCAGAAGTCCTATGTTTTGTTGGTGCCTTATATGTAACAGCACTGAGTATCAGAAACTTCTCAATCTGAATAAACTGTGTTTCTGTCCCTGGTCTGACACCCCTGTACTACCAGTTCCTGAACCAAAGATGTGTGGATGCGCGGCACAGCTCGAGTCCATCGCAGCGTCGAAATAGACCAACCCTCATGCTCGAGAAAAACCCCTCACCTTCCAGCCACAACTCTAACAAAAGTAAAATACATCCAGGACTGAGCGTACATGCAACCGTCTCGGAGTGTATTCGCCACGCAGGCCTGCGATACATGCTGAAAACGACGAGTAAATCGTCATTTGGTTCACACTATCTGGGATCGGCGTAGAGAAATGCATGTTCGACAGACAACATTTACTTCTCCGGTGGAGAAAGTTGCTCCTTATCTCCCAGGTACTTCTCCCGAAGTGATTCAATGGCGAGCACACCTAGCTGCTGAACGGAACCCAGCGAGGTGATTTGCAGCACACTGATCTCGAGCCCGAGGTTTTGCCGCCACCATCTGCGGATCTCGACACTGACCAGAGAATCAAGACCCAGGGCAGTCAACGAGGAGGTGACATCCATATCTTCTGTACGCAGGGACATGATCGAGCAAAGCATATTCACAATCTCACTGGTAACAATATCAAGGCTTGAGTCTTCGCTCAACACGTCAGGATTCGCAGCCACCCTGTGGAGGAACTGTTTTAGTGGACTGTCGCCTGAGACTAGGGCGTTGCTGCGAGACGTGCTAAGATTCCGGTGTACGCTCATCCGGACGTCGTCCTTGGCAAGGCCATTGAGTCCCCTCGTTTTGGATATGGAGCCAACGAGGAGGTCGGCGATCCCACCGGAGCATTTGGCTCCTGCGGCCTTTGCGGCACGCTGCTGACTTAGAACCACCCGGATAGATTGCAGGACCTCGCTCTCCGAGAGTAAGAGGTTCACAACCTTTAACTTCTGGAAAGTTGCGGCGTCTTCGCTGACGAAGCCCACTTCACCCATGACGCCAACGTCGATGACATTTGCCGGCAGCCCTAGTGCTCGGCGATGACGTGTGAGGGCATCTTGGAATGTGCCCCCGGCAGCGTAGTTGGTCTGCCCCCAGTTCCCTTGATGGCCCACAATCGAACTGATGAGGAGGAAGAAATCCAGGTCTACGTTGTGATCGAAGACTTGGTGCAGATTCCACGCTCCCTGAACTTTGGGTGCGGTCGCTCCCTCCCAGTCCTCTAATGTCATGTCACCTAGAGGCCGATCCTGGGAGTATTCATTCGTCAGTGACTGGTTTAAGGGAAGAAAATGATTACAAAATGCCTTACCCGTAACACCATTGGCATGTGTAGCACACCAGCGATTGGTCGAGGGCTAAGGTCCACTGCCAGCCTGACGTCCTCGATGTTCGTGACAGTTCCTGTAACCAGCGTGGTCATACCGCCCAAAAATTGCAGTTCGCGGAATACCTCCTGCGTCCGGGGCTTGATGTGCGCAGTTGGAGACAAATACACCAGATGCCGGGCCCCATTCTCTATCATCCAGGCCGAGACAGCTCGACCCAGACCACCAAGGCCACCCACTAGAAGGTAGGCCTTGTCGCTGGAAAATAGTGGTGGGATTTCCAGAGCGACGTTCGTGGTTAATCGCTCCGGGTCTTCTGGCATTCTCACTACGATCTTCCCAATGTGCTGCCCACCTTGCATGTATCTGAATGCCTTTGTCACATCGACTGCATCGAAAACGTGATTGGGGTAGATCGGCTTCAGATGACCCTCTTGGAGAAGGTCTACGCATTGTTGTAGATAACTGTGTTGTAGAATGGTTAGCAAATTGCAGGGCATCTGCGCGGGATATCCACTTACCGTTGGATCACCTGGGGCTTTTTGTCGATCAACACGGACAGATCGACACCGGAGAAAGTTCGGTTGTCTGCAAACTCGTTCATGCTGAGCATTCCGTAGTCGAGAAAGTCGCGCTTCCCTAGCTCTACCATTGTCCCGAAGCTGGCAACGCACCGCCAGGACGCGTGGAGCAACTCTCCAGACAGCGAATTTAGAACCACGTCCACGCCTCTGCCCTCGGTATCGTGCAGGACCTTATCTGCAAAGCTGGAGTCTCGTGAATTGTATATTCGGGATCGGGGGATCCCAAAGTTTTCTGTAAGAAATAGGACTTTATCCACGCTCCCAACTGTGGCATAGACCTATATCCCGTCAGCTTCAAAGATCCAATTATATGGCCCTGCTGCCCCGGTATGCTTGACCAACCTCGGCGCCTATCATTTGACTGAGCTGGATAGCGGCTTGGCCAACGCCCCCGCAGGCAGAATGGATGAGAATAGTCTGAGAGCAATTGTTAGTTCGAGGAAATCAACAAAAATGACTACTTCGGGAAACGACATACATCTCCCGCTTGCAACTTCGCAAGCTCAATGAGAGAATGGATCGCAATGCGAACACAGAGACTCTCTGTCGTAATCACACTGCTAGAGAAACATCCCCTTGAAGCCCCGGTCATCACTCGATCACCTTCCTGGAGTCGGGCCACACCAGCTCCGGTCCTGGTCACCGTTCCTGACCCTTCTAGTCCCAGTGCTGTCTTGGACCCACCGATCACGCCCATTGCAATGAGTACGTCCTAGTGCCAGAATAAATAGTCAGCAGCTGGCAATTTACAGGCAATTGAATTCACCAAGGAAACAGTCGCGGGTAAGTTTTACACACCTTGAAGTTAAGCCCAATAGCCTCCAACTGAATCTCTATCTCATAATCATCCAAATCCCTTGGGCGCGTCTGCACCCATGACAGCGAATCCAGCGATCCTTTCTTGTCAATACATAACTTTCTTCCAGTGCCCTCTTCCGGATCATCCACGTGCTCGCTTGGGGAACATGGAAAATATCTAGGAACATGCGTTATGCCGTTGACGATTGCATATTCCGGGTCAATGTCTGCTTTGTCTCGCCTCTTCTGGGCGCGGAAGTTTGCGATAATCTTCTCCAGACTCTCTGTCGCCTCTTGAGAAGAAAACTCGTCGACTTCTACCGTCACAAAATCGACAGATAACTCGAACCGAACATTCCGCGCAACTCCCAACACTAATGAATAGCGCGGATCGTCGCAGTGGATTTGGCAGTTTTTCGTTATCCAGATCATGCTCCCAAACTCTGTGGAGGTAATATAAGCAACGAAGGCGTTCCAATCTTCGCGAGCAATTTCGTGGAAAAAGGGCCCTTCTAGATCCAATAACGAAACTACAATTTGTTCCGCTGGCAAATCCTTTCCCAACTTTTGCCATGACACGCTGTAACCTTTCTTGATCAAGGTTCGTTCGATATTGCTTGCTGCGACGTTGATTTTGGATCGGTATAGAAGAGTGACCGGGGTGGATATAACATTGCATTTATCTGCCGCCGGAGATGAAATCATGTAAGCATTGACATGGTAGGGCTGATCGTCGTCGAAGATAGCAGAGTCGACACCCGTAAATCCGGCCTTCCGTAGTTCATCGTCCCATCGCTGGACGGAAACATAAGGCCTAGATTGGCGTCCGTCCTCGCTTCCCAGCCACCATCCGGGAAGTGTGCCCTAACATTCGGTGTTAGTACAAGCAAAGTTAGAGTAGATAAAACAATCCTTTCCAACTCACCATGATGAAGCCTATAAAAAGCATCTCTGGCATCGTGTGAGCTCCTCTTCAATAGGAACGGTAGAACAAAGCTCACCTGTGCAAAGCTCTTGGAGGAAGAGTTTACCGCCGGGAGCAAGCAGCCGTCGAACATTACGAAGCGTGGCATGGAGCGAGGGGGTTGCATGTAGGACCTGCATTGAAGTGAGCCGATGAAAAATAATTTAAAAAGGGAAACCCTAGGTAAAACGTGGGTCTCACATTGTCTGCGATGATTAAGTCAAAGCTGTGAGGTGAAAAGCCCTGCTCCTCGATGTCCCTGGTAATATCGAGAACACGAAAGTCAATCTGCTCATACCCCTGGAATTGTTCCTTTGCCGTAGCAAAGAATCCAGGGGAAATGTCTGTAAACGTATACTGTGAGTACATTCGCACCGCGTTATCAGTAACAAGAGACTTGAGGGCTCTCGCCGTTGTGCTGCCAGTGCCTGCGCCAATCTCAAGGACTTTGATTGTAGGTCTGGTATGGCCCATGGTTGCGAAGAACGAGCCTGTCTGATTCTTCGCAGTGTATATGTTTGACAGCACATTATTCTTCGTCAGGAGCTCCAGTGGTTGAACTTCGCCTTTAGCCAGACCTTCAATATTCTGCAATATAGATTCGATAGCTATACCCAGAGGCGCTGATAGCACCTTATCCAAGGCTTCCACAGATATTGCCTTGATGAGTGAATGGCGTTGTTGCGGATCCAATGTGGACCATCCACGGGCCTCAGGGACGATGTGGTCGTACTCGCCGTTGGCAATGCGGATCGATTCCGCCTCCAGCCAGTTTCTATACTGAGCGAAGTGCTCGACCTCCATGACTGTGGACCGGAGCCTGTCGCAAGCTTCATGGATGCAAAGCACAGTAAGTTGTTCTAGCAAAACGACAGTTCTTTTGATAGACTTCACCTCGAAAAGGTCCTGATGCTGCACCAGATCAATGTGAGGAGCCCACCTCATCTGCGTCGCCGCAAGATCATCAACTTTCTCCTGCACGTCCAGACTACTGAAAGTGCAGCTCGCCATCTGGAGAGCAGGTTGTCCATTTGAGAATGCCAATATGCGACCGTCAAGTACGTCGTCATCTTCTGCACCAACTGATACTTGAACTTGAATACAGAAAGCCTGGCTCGCCGGTGCGATCTGAAGCTCCTTGATTGTCTTTGGTACCACTGGCCGCTCAATCTTGCGTGACTTGCCGCCACACTTGGCCAAGATCATTAGCTGCAGACACTGGTCGATCATAGTGGGATGGATGTGGTAGAATGACTCGCTATGCTGAAAGTTTCCATTTACCGTTGCTATTGCTTTACCTCCTGTCGGATCCACAGTAATGTCTTCTAAGCCCTGAAAGGTTGGGCCGTATGTCAAGCCGAGCGCGGAAAGGGCGCGGTACCAGATGCTCGAGTTAACCGTTCGAGGTAGAGCATCCATAAGATCACAGTCGGTGTTTTGTGTCCATCGGCCAGCCCTGACGAACCCAGTACAATGTTTCGTCCAGTATTCATTGACAAATGAGGATATTGTGAACTCAAAAGCCGCCGAGTCTGACACGCTCGTGATCCTTCCTGGTCTTATATTTGTTATAATCTCCACCGGCGTCCCTGGATGAAGTAACAAAGCATTATTCATATGCAGCCGATGAATTGTATATTCAGGGATACCAGTGATCCTTCGAATAGCTTCTCCCACCATAGCGATATATCCGGCACCTGGGAAGACAATATCACCACCAGGTTGGTGGTCCTCCAGCCACGGTACATCCTCCAGTTGAAGAATGTTTCTCCATGCAGGCTCCAGATCACTGGCCTCGAGCAGCGGTGACCCCAGAAGCTCATGATTGGGGAAGGTCCGGAATCTCCACCTCTTCGTGACTCTGCTTTCTTCCCAGTATGCGGTGCGTTCCTTCCAGGAGTAAAGGGGAAGGTCAGTGAGAACTGTCTCGTCCCTAGTCCCGTTGACAAGGCCGAGGTTGACGTTCACTCCAAGGGTAAAAATATGGCCCGCAGTAGCCATCATACTGCTAACCAAGCTCTTTCCTCTGACAAGTGTGGGAATGTACGTAACATTAGACTGGGGTCCGTTAGATGAATAAATCTGCCGGAGGGGGCCAGCAAGTGTTGAGTGCGGCCCGATCTCGACGAAGACGGCACCTTCTTCAACTTTTAGTAAGGACTGAACCACAGAGCAGAAGCGCACAGGATATTCTAGGTTCCTCTGCCAGTACGCGGCGTCCAATTGAGGCAGACCTGATTGAAAATCTACGCTCACTGTGGAATATGGAAGGGGTGGATGAGTTCCAACATGTTTTTCGAGAATGGTTCTGTATGCCTCTCCGATAGCTTTCATGTGATCTGTAGACCCCAATTATCAGTATAGTTGGTAAATACGTACAAAGTAGGTATGGAACTTACGGGAGTGGTACGCAATATTGACCTGTAGACGCCTATAGAAGGCTTCCGGCCGCGCAAGATTGATCTTGTGACCCACTGCCTCTACCTTCTTTACGTCGCCGGAGATGGTCACACTGTGAGGGCTATTCTCACAGGCAATGACTGCCCCCTCCACCAGGAACTCTTCAACTTCCTGTGGGCTCAAACCGATGGCAGCCATGGCCCCTTCAATCGGGAGTGAACTGGCTAATTTCCCGCGGTAGAAAGCAATCACAATTGCTTCTTCGGCTGTCAAGCTTCCATCGCATAAGCTGCAGCTATTTCTCCACTGGAATGGCCCACTACCGTAGCTGGCTTAATGTTCCACGCAGCCAATAAGTCCACAAGTGCAATTTGGAGTGCAGTGCACATAGGCTGTACAAATTCTGCTTTGTTGGTCCAGAATGCGAAAGCTGCATCTTCAAGAGAGTCTAAATCGATACTGGTTAGCATAGGCTGTTGCAGCGAAGCAACAAGATATATCCTTTATACCTAAGATTGTCCACGATGGAGAATCCTCGAGGGCCCTCAAGGCCATATCCATTTTTTCTATGCTGCTGCAAAAGGAAGGAAAGGCCCGCAGAAGCTCGGAAGCCATACCCGCCCATTGCGCACCTTGTCCGTTGAAGACAAAGGCCAGGGGTTGGTTCTTCGTCGGGGTTCTGCGCGTATCCGACACGGCAGGTTGACCATAATCGTCACTTATGACAAAGCCTCGACAGACCATGTGATCTCGACGTTGACCGAGTGTATATGCGACATCAATTATGGGCACTCGTCTGTTCGCCAGGTATTCCTTCGTTGCGTGAAGCCGGTCTGCAAGTGATTCCATACTGTCGGCAGAAACAACATGAAGATAAGACCGCCTTTTGCCGTTTTTATTCCTCTTCAAACCTCGGGCGTTGGACGGGGCTGATTCGACAATAGTCTACAAGAATTAGAGCATTTTTCGCGAATATCTGAGCTTACTGGACGGTGTCTTACGTGTGAGTTCACGCCTCCAATACCGAAGGAGTTGACACTGACCCTTTCCATGCGGTTCACTGGCCAGGGCAGCGTCTCTGTGGGTACTTTGAGTCGGGCTTCCTCAAATGGTACTGGAAGGCACACAGAAAACTATCAGTAACTGAGAGTAAAATAACGGGAACTGAAGGTTTTGTCATACTGCCTGGATTAGGTGTGGAGAAATGAATGTTTGGCGGGATCTGTTTGTGCTCGAGAGCAAGCACAGCTTCGATCAAACCGGTAAGCCCTGAAGCACCCTCTGAATGACCCAAATTTGGTTTTACCTACAAAACAACGCTGTCAGTTGCAAACGTTAAGGCTGTTTAACAGAGGACCAATATTACCGCTCCCATAACGATACCCTTTTTTCCAAACATTTTGGCAATCCCCGCAGCCTCGGTTCGGTCTCCAACTGTTGTTCCTGTGCCATGAGCCTCGATATATACCGTCTGTGAAAGATCCGAGATCCCTGCCTGCTCGTAGGTCTTCTGAATGAGTGCTGCCTGGGCTTCAGCACTGGGTGTGGATAGTCCTGCGGTTTTCCCATCACTGTTCGTACCCGTCCCCCGGATCACTCCCCGGATGGGATCATTGTCGCGAATGGCATCCTCAAGCTTCTTTACGTAGATAGCGTTGATTGCCTCCCCGCGAGCGTATCCATTTGCAGAAGCGTCGAACGTTTTACATTTTCCGTCTGGAGACAGTGCGTCTTCCTCGGTCATGGCAATTGTATAAGTTGGCGTAAGAAGGAGGCTAGTACCTGCCACGATCGCGGAGGAGCACTCCCCTGTTGCAATGGCACGTTGAGCCATGTCGAGACCGACAAGAGATGAGGAGCAAGCTGTTCGAACTGTGCAGCTTTTGTGGTTATATACGTCAGCATCATAGCCTCTTTGACGGAGCGGGCAGGATGCAACTGTGTGCGACTTACCTGGGCCCCGTGAGATCGTAATGGTATGAAACTCGATTGGCAAGAGCAAAATCCCCCGTGCCGCCAACCCGACCCTGACCCAAATTCTGATAGTCCTTGCGGGTCATATCTAGCCAGTCTTCCCCAAAGACCCCGACAAAACACCCAATATCCCTTCCCTGCCATGCGACCTGACCTCCGCTCTCCATACATTCCCAGACCACCTTCAATAGGAGACGTTGCTGTGGGTCCATCCTGGCAAGCTCGACAGGGGAGATATTGAAAAACTCCGCGTCGAATTTGCTGATATCTTCATCCAGGCAATAAGCATACTTGCAACGCACGGATCCCCTTTGGCCCGACTCGCTATAGAACCCATTGATGTTGTACCGATCTGGCGGCAGTTCCCTTCGAGCGCACCGTTTGTTGACGAGAAGATCCCAGAATTCGGAGTCGGTTTTGACTCCACCGGGAAGCCTCAGCCCCACCCCTACAATGGCTAACGGGCAGGATGTGGCCGTTTCGGTCGATTTAAGGCTGCTCAGTTTTGTCCGGAGGAATTGAAAAACCGCAAAGATGTGAGAAATGACTCTCACAAGGAAATACATGATGCAAGGTGATGGGATCACTCGTAGGGTAACAGCCGTTCATGTTTCTCTTTTCAATGACGCTGTACTTCTTTGTTTATATAACCAGTCAAGGACTATCACCAACTATGAAAGCCTAGTCTATCAGAAAAGCAACTCTCTCAGGGGTTTACTGTAACAGCAACGCCCACCTATGCTGGACTGTATGTGGTTGATCTTACAGCACAATGATTCACCTGTTAAAGTCACCCTTGCGGAAGAGGTCAAAGCCCGCCGATCAACTCATGGTCCAACACATCTAAATGCACGTACAGCCCAGACTAACATCACAACGAAAGGCTAAAGATGAATGTAGCAACTTGTTCATTCGAGCAGAATAGATGTTGTACAACCCCAGAAACCAGTATGTGAAGAGCCAGGAGAGGCCATGATTGTGTCCAGACTACAGCAAGGGATGCCGCCCCCCCTTCCCCACCCAGTTGCAACACCTGGTCCTATATATGTTACGCAGTCTGTTGCATGGTATAGATCGGAGTACCCTTACGAGAGACCCATGCAAGATAGTGAGGCTTCAGCTACAAGCCATGGTACGATCAGTGGGGTTATATTCTACTATTTACCCTGACCTTAAAAGGAGGAAAATGCATGCATTATGGGGTAAGCAGAAAGTCGGTCCTTGTCCTGTTTTGGCATATTTCCTTGCTGGAGCTCCTGCAGCCACCGGATACGTGGTCCCATTTGATCAACTGCACTCATGCGCGGGTGCGCGAATGCAGAAGTTGTGTAGATCGCCAAGATCACAGTTCATTGAATTTTAACACCGGAATAATTGTCTACACTACAGCCATAGTATCGGAACTGTAGTCACTATATCGGACGGGTGATATATTCATTCTACTATGCATCGGACGGTCTCCACTGGCTCGAATACTTGTTCTTCTTTTGTCGTAGCACAGTCTCTGCAGTGTCTGCACTGATGCTTAGGTATGTGGCGGTGAAGTGTTGAATTGTTGCTAAATTTCTAGTCTGCATGGTGCTTGCCCGGAGAGGTGATATGAGGGAGATGACCACCCCTTGAAATGATACCAGCCACTCTGTGGGCGTAATAACCCATCTCCGTACTGCTTGAGTGTTGAGCTTTTCACGCCCGATTGCAGAACGTGCCACGTCGTCATATCCTGCATAACATACATATGCATATGCGGAGCGTGGACAGACATTGTCCAGGCCGAGCTCAGAGTACTACATATTCAATTGACGTAGGGATAGGATTCGATCTACCGAGATAAACTACCACAATATTCAAACTTGCTCCAGATAGAAGAGCACTCATGTAATATCGACTGTTGACTCTATATTGAGGCACCACGCCTTCTCAATTGGAACTTGTCCATACGAATGGATGACACCTAGGGAAGAACAAGGCGATATGATTTGCATTTGCTTCAATGGCGTCACTAGGAGGAGGGTGTGTCTCGACCAGAAGATACTGAACGAAAGCTAGTCCGTAACTTCGCTCCCCCATGCGATATCATGCGGGACTATCGGTCCGCTCTTATTGCCCGGATTCTCTGGGTCAAAGTCCATGCGATCGGGGATTCTCAAACCAGCTGGTAAATGGTATCGAACAAACCAGACAGAGACACCATCCTTGTACAGCCATGGGTCCTCCGTTTGGCGTTGCCACGTTTCCAGTCGCGACCGGAGGTCGTCAAGAACGGCTGTGTACGCTGGATCCTTCACAAGATTGTGAACCTCTCTTGGGTCCGCCTCCAAGTCGTAAAGTTCCTCTGGGGGGCGGAAAAAGTAATCTCTCAGCTTTCGTCCGCCGACCATGATGTCTGTATCGCTAGAATTGCGGATATCCTCCCAAGAGAGGGATCCATACAGGTCAGCTGCGAAAGGGAAATCCAACCGCCAGGCCAAATTGCGGTGGTATTTGTACCGACGATCGCGAATGAAACGTGTGGGCCAGTAGTTTGTTACTTCATGGAATGTGTGCGAGCCAAAGGTCTGGTTGAAATCTGGCAACTCGTTGGAAGTTCCAACAATCGGTAGAAGGGATCGGCCCAGTCGCTTTTTCTCCGGATCGGTGACCTCGGGGTGATCGACGAAGTCAAGAATAGTAGGGAGAATGTCAACGTAGGAGATCATGTTTGGGCTAACTGCAGGAGGTGTGTTTGGTTTTCTAATAATCAAAGGAAGTCGTACACCCGCATCATAGAGTGTTGTTTTGGAGTTGATGAAAGGCGGGCCGTTATCGCTAACGAAGATGACGAGGGTCGAGTCTTCTAGGCCAGTCTCCTTCAGAGCATCTAGCACAAACCCGACACCTTGATCAAGACGATGAATGGATTTGTAGTATTCGACCAGTTCGGAGCGAGTACCGGGGGTATCATTGACGAATGAGGGAATTGGAACATCTTCGGGTTCCAGATGAAGTTTGGTGATTCGAGGATCATAGTCATCCGTGTTCCCAAAACCACCACGAGTTCGGTCGCGATGAGGATCGTGGTACCCGATAGTCAACGCAAACGGTCTGTTACTGGATTTTGCTTCCTCGAAAAACGATCTGGCCTGGTCGGCAATAACAGCAACATCGCGGGTATCGCTCTCCTTGCGCAGCTGCCAGGGGTAAACAGCAGATGGTCCTACATGAACCTTTCCCAAAATACCAGTCCAGTGGCCGGCTTCATTCAAGAGATGCGGTAAACTCTTCACGTGGTCAAATGTCACGAAATGATGACGGTGGCTCGCAAGCCCATATTGTCCATTCTGGTGGGTGTGAAGACCGGTGTAGATGACAGAGCGACTACCGCTGCAGGATGCCGTACTTGCAAATGCATAGTCGAATCTAGTTCCCTGCTCTGCGAGCCGATCGAGGTTTGGCGTTTGGGATGTATTGTCCCCGTAGCAGCTGAGTTGTTTCCCCAGATCATCTGCGATCAACAACAGAACGTTCTTCTTACTCGCCATGGTTGTGAATGAAGCAAAGTAGATCAAGACTGCGCCAAAGTCTCTGTACCTTGTGGATAAAAAAGGTAAGAAATGCAAAGTCCCAAAGGAAGAAAGAGTTCTGTGGGATGCTGTCCAAGACCCCTGTTGAACTCCGCTTAGGACCACTTACCCTCGCATGGGCGGATAAGGAAATACCTCACAAGCAGGAGCTAGCACTAAGATAACTAGTGCAAATTCCACCTATAGGAAAAGCTCCAAGGCTTGGACTTCGGGTAATTGGAGGTTCGGTTTAACCCGCTGCATCAACGCAATTCCGTCAGCCGATGATGTGCTTCCCGGGCATACAAACACCACAACGCCCTTATCAGGACCACACTTCTTCTATCATGATCTCGTAAGTGAACATATCAATATAAATTAATCACGCCATATACTAGACACCGTCAATATATTGCTTTCATGTTGCAATGCGCCCTTAAATTAGGAATTCCTGAAGAAAAGCTGAAGTTGGAGGCATGTGCCTGACAGGGTCCACTTCTGGTATACTCTGTGCTATGGTAGCTTGTGTCGTCGGAGAAAGCAAGTATCACGTAGTACCTGGACGCATGCATGATGCTACGCATAGCAATAACCAAGAATATATAAATAATATAGTGGAATTTTCGCAGCCTCTCTTGAGGAATGCTTCTCCCGTCCACAATATATTTCTTCCCACACATGATAGAAAACCGCGTGAACATTACAACTAAAAGTTCTCAATGCGTTTACCCTCCTTAATTCCCCTCTCCCTGCTAGCTGGCCTCACGGCTGGTCAGCTCATTGGCCCGGTCGGTCCAACAACCAATCTTGAAGACAAGACCATTGAGTGCAACATCCTAGATTATGGTGGTGTTGCCGATAATCAGACCGATGTTGCAGCATCCATTGAAGCCACTTTCGGCGAATGTGTGCTGAACAACCCCAAAAGTCGTCTTGTTATCCCCGAAGGCAACTATCTGATTAAGCGAAGTGTTGTTTTGAGTAATGGAACCAATTGGGCATTCCAGCTTGACGGTCTGATCACCGCGGCATATGGTGGAAACTGGACAGCCGACCGTGAGTTGATACTCCAAGGGTTTGCTGGAGAGCAAATAATAAACTCTACCATCAACGGCGAGGGTGACGGGAAATTCTTACTAGATGTGCTTGTCATTGTAAACGGTATGATTTACTCTCCGTTTCTTGTTAAGACATTATTCAGGCTTATTCCCCTTCAACATGTGTAGCTGTCGATTTCGAGTTTTATTCGTCCAACGGGCTTGGCGCATTTCAAGGACAAGGATATATCTATCGAAACTTGGACAAGTGAGTTATAAGAGATTCTGTTCCTCAACACAGCTGATGGGCTTTCAAAGTACCGACCGCCCTCGACTTGTGAGGCTTATTTCGCCCACGAATGCCTCTGTGCATGATTTGATCCTCGTGGATAGTCCCAAATTCCACATCGTGTTTGATTTCGCTGTGAACTTGGAGGCATACCACCTTACCATCCGCGGTGCTAATCTAGGAAGCTATGATGGGATTGATGCCATCGGCACCAACTATTACATCCACGATAACGAGGCAAGTAGAAAGTCCATCTCTCCATGGCTTAACAGGGGCTAACAATTGGACAAATGACAGGTCACGAACCGTGACGAATGTGTCTCCGTGAAAAGTCCATCCCATCATGCTTTGGTCGAGAACCTGGTTTGCAACCAAGCAGGCTCCGGTGTTTCAATTGGCAGTCTCAACGTATCTGCGGAAATATCCAACATTGTGGGTCTCATCAGTTGTTCGTTGGTAACACGTCTTGGTAGTTAATAATGTGAAACAGGAAGCTCGCAATATCAGCATTATCCAGGGCAACAACATCGCATTCATCAAGACGTATCCTGGAGGATCTGGTTACGTTAGAGATGTCACATTTGAAAACTTCCGGTCCCTGAACAGCCTGTACGGATTGGACATTAACCAATACTGGCAAAACACTTGGGAACCTGACACCGGTTCCGTGACATTGAGCAACCTTGTTTTCAAGAATTTTTCAGGTATTTTGACCCGTCTTTTCAGTCAAGTCGGCCCCATACTCACGCATAAACATAGGATCGGTTGCCGATGGAGCACTCCGCCCGCCATTGTATCTGTTTGCCAGTGACTTGACCTTTGCAACAAACGTCACCGTGGAGGAATTCTCTGTATGGACTGAGACTGGTACGACAGTCGTGAATAAGATCAGCAACATCTTTGGCACTGGAGATGACAGCTATGGAGAAAATGACGGCATTGAATCTCTGCAATCTGGAGAGTCGCCGTATACATACACTAGCACCTATACTATTACGGCTTCTCCGACCAATTGGCAAGCTCCATCAACCCCAACATGGGCCTTACCGAGCACTGGATATGGAAGTAAGTCAGATTGTTATGTCCGTGCCGCTGAACAAAAGGCTAACTAGTCAACAGCGGCGTCACCCATCCCGGTCTATACTCCTGCACCCCTTTGGCGTCCTGGTGGAATCGACTACAATCTTCATTACTGGGGAAGCTTTTAGTTAGATCATCGGCACAACTGTTCGTATAATGGATGTCGGGTATAGCAGGAGAGAATGTATAGGTAGACTTTGCTCGATACAAGCTTATTCTGGGGTTTATTTTTTAGCAAAAAGAGCGATTATTCTCTTCCGTTACTAGTATAGAGCTCTCTGACATAGCACGATAATGAAAGCCTTGTCTCCCGACCATAATTCCACTTTTACGAACACTTATAGCATCATTTCACATGTTCCTATCAGTGCAGCCCAGCATTGCGTAGGATAACACACCGCTGGCAAGTGGATGAAGGAGATACTAAACTACGCCAATTCCAAAGCTGGTTCAGTCGAAGTACTGTCTACAGCACTAGCAATTTCCCACCAATCCTGATAGAAAAATTTGAACAGGGCCTCGACTGTCGGTAAATTAAGCAGGAGGGGCACCGACAGCTTTCAGGGTCCTGGGTGGGCTGTGATTGGAGTAGCCCTAGCTTGTGTCATCCGCGCTTACATGACGACGATGGTCAGCAGCAGCAACACATGGTCGGTTTGCGCCAACGTAGACATCAGCAAGCTGGGAAGCAGCTAGTTGCTGTCATCGTTCGATTAATATAATATAATTTTACTACTATCTAATTAGTATACTTCTGCTTAGCACTGATAGTATAGTATGTTTGGTCGTACTTTGATAACGCAAATGCCCATCACCTCATCGTTACCGTCGATCACGCACCTTCGTACTCTAGCCTCGAGGGGCTACTGCCCTATGTACCCATCACATGTATATAACTTCAAGATGACCAACGTGCATTCATCTCCAGCAAGCCATACTATCTCGGTCGGCCCTGGGTTAGCTGTTATACCGTCTTGTTCTTGTCTGGTATACGGATCGCTCTGACTATGGAGCGAAATTCCTCCAAAGCTGCGTCTTCATTGGATCGCGATCACCAAGCTGACAAAAGCCAAGACTTGAAAGATGGAACCTATGTGAACCTTGCCGAGCCGGATGATTCCCCTGGCTCCGATGCGGTCCTTACTTCTCTCTTCCGTCGGACCAAGAAACACGACCCCGACGCCATCGCGACCACTAGAAGTGTATTCGACGACCCTTCCCTCGCACCTTTCTACCAGCCCCATCCAAAATATGAGAATCTTCATCGCTTCGATCCCAGCGCACGGTGGACCTATCGTGAGGAGAACAAAGTCCGACGTAAAACAGACTGGTCAATTCTTCTCTGGATCCTGGTTATGTTCTTCGGGTTGAACCTCGATCGAGGCAACCTGAGCAACGCCAACTCCGACAACCTTCTCGGCGATCTAAACCTGACTACGAACGACTACAACAATGCGCAGAACATGTACCGCGTGGGATTCCTAATTGCAGAAATCCCTTCGCAGATGCTCGGAAAAGCAATCGGTCCTGATCGGTGGATTCCCGTTCAAATCATCCTGTGGAGCTTTGCATCCGGAGGACAATTCTTCATGCACAACCGAGCGGGATTCTTCGCGTGTCGATTCTTCATAGGGCTGTTCATGGGCGGCTTTATCCCCGACTCCATATTGTACTTATCCTATTTCTATACAAAGGCGGAGATGCCGTTCCGCCTGGCACTTTTCTGGTTCACTGATTCGATATCGGGTGTCATCGCATCTTTCATTGCGTACGGTGTCTTGCATATGCGCGGAGTTGACGGGCGGGAAGGATGGAGATGGCTTTTCCTAATCGAAGCGCTGATCAGTTTCGTGATCGGCTGTTTAAGCTTCTTGTTTCTGGTCCCTGGACCCACTCAGACCAGAACGTGGTGGAACCCGAAAGGAATCTTCTCAGAAAGAGAAGAGACCATCATCGTCAATAGAGTGCTGCGCGATGACCCATCCAAGGGCGACATGCACAATCGCCAAGCATTGTCCCTGGGGATGTTGTGGAAGAGTCTGAAAGACTACGATCTCTGGCCGATATATATCATCGGGATCATGTTCGAGATCCCGACTTCACCTCCGAAGTCATATCTGACCTTGTCGCTAAAGGCGATCGGCTTTTCCACATTCCAGACGACCCTCTTGTCCATTCCAGTGACTGTCTTTGCCGCTATCAATCTTGTACTCGTCGCGCTCTTATCTGAGTTCTGGGGCCAGATCTCAATTGTTTGCCTCCTGACACAGCTGTGGTCACTTCCACTTCTCATTGTCCTCTATACATCTGCTGGAAGCCTTTCCAATTGGGGGCTCTATGCCGTCTCATTTATCTTGCTGGGCTGGCCAAATCCGCAAGCTGCCCAGGTGAGTTGGTGTTCACGGCTAAGTAACAGTGTCAGAACTCGAGCAGTCGGTGCAGCGGTCTTTAACATCATGATTCAACTGTCTGGAATTGCCTCTTCCAACATTTATCGATCGGATGATAAGCCTCTGTATCGCCGTGGAAATAGGCAGCTGATTGCGATCAATGTTGCCACTATTGTCATGTACGCGTTGGCCAAGTTTTATTATGTGTCTCGGAACCGTTGGAAGAAGGCTCAGTGGGACAAGATGACGGCCCAGGAGAAGGCGACTTACTTGGAGACAACCACGGACGAGGGGAATAAGCGACTTGACTTTTATTTCGATAGTTGAAAGAGTTATCATGCTGCTAGGGAAATGCGCGGTTGGTAGGAGACGTTCATGTCAAAAGGGTTAGTGGTTAGTAGCGGACCGCATTATCGAAGGGAGACTGTTTGTCGACAGGACAAGCAATGGATATAAAGAATAATTAGGGATCATAACCATCCGTATATTGTCGAGGAGATAATGAACTCGTCAAATCCGGTTAATTAAAGAAATTTTCTATCAGAGCGACCGATTGAATGTGTCCTTCGTACCTTCCGTTATGACACAGTCGAATACTTGTAGGATAGCAATATACAAGAGAAAAGCAGATGTCATACGTAAATTGAAGGATCATATATTGTTCTGCAACAAATGGAAATTTCAGATTATCACGGACACGAAGAAATTCTTCCTGGCTTTATGCACTTTCTACCAATTCTGGTCCGCGGTAGATTTATCAAGATATTAAGTTGGGCGGAAACGAAAACGAAAACGAACCAAAATAGAAACAGGGGTCCTCCGGCTTAAACGAATATACGAATGGAGCCCCACTATAGATCTGGAAAAGTTCACCAACTGCTCAGCATAGGATGTTCGCATCCAATAGCAGCTACTTTCTAGACAGTAGCGTCTGTTTCAAGCTTCTTGATCCGACTGACTTTTGGACCCCGAATAAACCACCCCGTTCGCTGGGTGGACAATCCTAAGGCCATAGTACTGAAAAGTGTATCCGTAGCCCCATGGTATCATCCTATAGACAACATAATTTTCATTGCAGGACATTTCCTCAGCCTCACCTGTGCGGGTCCATTTTCTGTTAGTCTGTTGTTCGAAGCCCCATGGTACTATGGACCGATAGTATAAGTACCCAGCTTGATAACAGAGACTTTCTCCGTTTGGTATTCGAAAGACTTCCCAGGCCCTCCTTCTCTAACTACTGCTTATCTATTATTTCCCACACTTTTTTTCCAATCTTATTTGTCTCTACTTGGTTGCTGTTCCATTCCGTTCATTACAAAAATGTTAGACCCCAGAGATTCAGAAAGTTATGAATTCGCATTCTACCGCTATGACCCCAGCATGGGTGGCGCCGTTCTTTTCATCCTTCTCTTCATTGGCACAACAGGGTATCATGTCTTTCAAATGGTCAAGTTTCGCACATGGTTCTTCATTCCATTTGTCATAGGTGGTATATGTATGATACTCTTCACTGTTCATAGCCTAGCAATATGCTGACTTTCCTAGTTGAGATCATCGGATATATCGGACGTGCCATGTCCAGCAAGCAAAGCCCCAACTGGACGTTCGGGCCATACATCGTGCAGACGCTCTTTCTCTTACTCGCCCCTGCTCTCCTTGCAGCCTCTATATACATGCTACTCGGTCGAATTATCCTAGTGTTACAGGCTGAAACCCACGCACTGCTGAAAAAGAAGTGGTTGACGAAGATATTTGTCACGGGTGATGTGCTTTCATTCTTATTGCAGGGAGCAGGTACGTGTTTGCTTATTAAATCCCTCATTATCTAACAGCTCTCTGACACTGTCCAGGCGGCGGAATCCAGTCCAGTGGCAGCCTATCTGCCATGAAGACCGGCGAGCACATCATCGTCGTCGGCCTCGTGATTCAAATATTCTTCTTCGCATTTTTCATGATCACCGCGACCCACTTCTACCTGAAGGTCAAGAAGTATCCGTTCCCTCGATCTTGTTCTCCGCATATTCCTTGGAAGAAACACATGAAGGTACTCTACGCGACGAGCTTCTTTATCATGGTCCGTTCGATGTTTCGACTCATTGAGTACATTCAAGGAAATAACGGGTTTCTTTTGCACCACGAGGCCTTTCTTTATATTTTTGATGCACTGTTGATGTTTATCACCATGGCCATATTCAACGTTATTCATCCGCAAGAAATCGGCCAGCTACTCCATCACCCCAATGATTATGACATGACATCTTTCTCAGAAGAGCAGACCCCAAAGCCCTACCAAGGGTACAATAATGTGTGAGAGAGCTGTGGCATTGATACTATATTTCGGTCACCATCCAATCTGCTCCTGTTCGCGCCATATATTACGTTCGTTGTCTTCTTTCCAGTCCCGACTCTTTATTACTCCTTATCTACATCTTAATGACACTCCAAATTTCAGGAGGATGAACAAGCCTTGCCAAATTGTGGGGCATATAGCTACATTCCAGTCACGTGACTTCCCGATCGAGAGGCCGGGCCAATGCAATCAGAAACAATAGAATCATGACAGTTTGTATAAAAAAGCTCTGTACCGACCAGGCTGTTGTTGCTTTTACTCTTATTGGATTGTGGGGTTCAATAAATTATCTCGATCCTGATCCGTAGAGGCGGATACTCCGAGAAGACATCAGGAACTAGTGCACAATAGGACTGGCTTATAGCGGTACCTCCAAAACTGGCCGTTCTTATACAAGATTGTCCCAATATCAGACCGAATTTTATTGAGTAG
Organism: Aspergillus piperis CBS 112811; assembly: GCF_003184755.1. NCBI lineage: Eukaryota > Fungi > Ascomycota > Eurotiomycetes > Eurotiales > Aspergillaceae > Aspergillus > Aspergillus piperis. Next base: position 1,915,171 of record NW_020291591.1, read on the forward strand.
CGAGACATGTCGGACTGTTAGCTGGGACTATTTTTAGCATGTCATGCCCTAGGTCGGATTCCGTACACAGAAGGTTAGTGGATGTCTTGAGGGCTTGAACAAAATAAGGCTAGGATGAAACCGGGTGTCTCACTGGGTATCTCATTTGTCCAACAGCATCGGTTGTTCCGGCCCGCTAGTTTCCACCGCATGTCACTTGTCTCGGATTATTCTTGAAGGCTTGGCATTTCGATCTTCAGGGAGGCGTTGGTTGGTGTGCTTAAATAGAGTCATCCACGCCATTGTTTTCCTTCTTCAACTTGCGCGAATTGATTATTCAGTATGGCGTCTAAGTCCCTGCTACTCCTTCCGGCATTGGCCACGGCCGCTCTGGGGAATGTATTGGACCTCGATATTAAGGTCCGAAATGGTTATGTATGTGAAGTCGAGCTCCCTCAAATTTGTTTGCTTACTCGTGGAAATAGAGGACCATCGAGGTTGACCTCGGAACCCCAGGAGGCCCGTTTGATTTGATGTACGACACTGGATCATCAACGCTCTGGGTGCTCGATAGCAATTGCACAGATGATTGCGTGAACGTGAGCGGGTTAGTACATCACTCCCCCTTATTTCACGACTATATTACTGACGTCTACCAGCTACCCTCGACACAGCTATAATCTCACTTCTACCGGCGTCAACTTGGGTATCGAAGACAGCATTGATTACAGCGGGGGCACCGTCAGCGGCTTTACTGCCACGGATATTCTCACCGTGCCAGACACTGACGTCTCCTATCGCCAAACCTTTGCGGTCATCACCGACAGTACCTGGGCGGCATTGGCAGCTGATGGGTTCATTGGTTTGGCATCCTCCACCATCGCTTTCAAAAATACCACGTCCGCCTTCGAACAAATGATGCAGGATGGACTTCTGGATGAACCTCGATTTGCCCTATACGCAGGTTCCGGTGTGTCGACCACGTCGAATCCTGATCCGGAGAACAACGGTGTGTTTACTTTCGGTGGTAGCCATGAGGATATCTATGCGGATGGTGATCTGCAGTGGATGACTATGCTCTCCCCGTTCGAAATCTACAAAACAAATATCCTTGGCATTCAAGGGCACAACACCTCCAATGGCCAGAACATGTCAAGCGAGGTCCTAAACTGGTACGGCCAGGTTATTTTCGACACTGGTATGTACCCCCTTACGACACTAGTATTCCTGCTGAAATAGTCGGACTAACCTATATAATGACGTAGGCGCTTCGTCGATAAGCGTCCCCAACGACCAGATTGAGGCCATGTATGCTCTAACCCCGTTTTCTTACGCCGATATCTCATCTGGATACCGACCTCTGTGCTCCGATTTCAACGATACATGGTCTATCTCTTTTACAATGGGCTTCTACGGCGAGGGCGTTACCTTCAACTTGACCGGTGATCAGCTGGCTGTACCAGGGTATCAGGACGACGACCATTGCTTCCCTCCTTTCAATCCGTGGGACAGCTACAATACTATCATTGGACAGCATTGGTTGAGCAACTTCTATGCTGTTTTCGACTTTGGATCTTTTGATCCTGACACATACAATATCCGTGTTGGGTTGGCTCCTTTGAAGAAGGAATACCTGCCCAGAGCTTGAACCACGCTCTTTCATTCATCTAAGAATTTGCTACAAATTTACAGCGCGAAGGTGAATATCTAAACCTTACGGAGGGGTACTTAGTACGTTGAGTTTGTGTAGTAATTAGAATATCATTGAATATTCCGGGTCTTTTTCTTACAATAGCCAGCTTACGGTGCATACCTCTTGGGTTGTAAGATTAGTGAACAAGGGGGGACCATCTCACACTGGACCAGTGAAGCAGCAGCAGACGGGTAATGATTCCAGCGGCGCTGCTGGCCTTGACTCTGTTAGCGGTTTCGTCCATGCGCACATCTGTCTACTGGAAACGCGTCAAAGGCCACGGATGTTAGGACAGCTATGGTGACGGCGACGTATATCAACGTGGTTATTGATCCGGGGTTATTTCGGGCAGAAAATGTATGCGGAATCGTAGGGTTCTATGTTAATGATGCAGACCACCGGGTTTCTTGCTGGGGCTTAGGTGATGAAGATGGGGGTCTGACGGTGTTGTGTATATGGTTCCCTAAAGAGTGTGGGCTGACGGGGATGTCGATAGACATACATAGGTCACAGGGATGTGCCATCGCAAGCCCAACATGACTAGTGCAACCATAAATTCTGATCTTGTGAATAGCACTCCGATAGGGCAGATCAGATAATAATGCTATCGTTAATCTAACCGAGCATCTTACAAAGGCTTTGAAATATCCCGTTATTTCCAAAAAAATATCGTACAGTGACAAGTAAATTTCCAATATTCGAATACACCATATGTCCCTACTCATCAAGATTATACGGAACCCCTTTCTCGACCACGAGTTCCCTGGCAGACTTGCCTGAAACGGAACGAATATCAGGATCGGCCCCGGCTTTCATTAGGACATCTAAAACAACCGCCCGGATATGCCGAGCGCTTTGGTTGTTTTCCGGCTCATAATAATGTGTCTCCAGGTAGTAATACAGCGGCGTGCGGCCCTTGTTGTCTTGTGCGTTGATATCCTTGTCAGCACCGTGGGCCAAAAGGAACCTCAGGCCCACCAGCTCCCAGTCTGGATCAAGTAGAGTAAGGTGGAGCTCTGTCTGGCCTTGAGCATCGGCCCGCAACTGTGCTCCTGCCTCCATAAAAGTGCAAAACCGTGGAATCATGTTCTCACAGTGGGGCAGCGTATAGTGAAGGATACTTCGCCCTCGGTCATCGAGACTACTCAGATCAGCGCCCTGTTCTTTGAAGAAATGGAAGAGGCGCATGCTATGTGCCTCAACCTCGGGATCCTCGGGGCTATAGGACGACCAGCAGTTGGCGAGATGGAATGCGGTTTGGCCGTCCTTCGTGCGATAATTCGCTAAATCCGGAAACCAAGGGCACGTGCGCGGCCAGAGCAGCTTAATGATATCGAGTTGACGACGCTGACAGGCTTGGTGGACTGGCAGCCAACCGTTGGCATTCACCGTGAGGGGGTCTGCACCGTGGTCCAGCAGGAACTGTACGCTGGATAAACGACCACTCCTCGCGGCGGCGTGCAGCAAAGAACCCCCTTGGAAGGACCCCGTCTGCGGGATCTCTTCGTTGATGTCTATCACGGCGCCTTCGCGCTCGAAGAAGTATCTAATCAAATCCGGATGCCCGTTGCGCACCGCGCGAGCGAAAAGGCTCATTTCTCCGCTTCTCCCCTCGGGAAGGTCCACTCCGTGGTCAACGAGCATATCGACCATATCCAAGCCCATCGAGCAATCAATAGTAGCATAGATGATTGGTCGGTGCTTAACCCAGGAGCGTCTGTATATTGACAATGGGGGTTTTGCGTTTGGGCTGGCCCCGTGGGCAAGTAACAGCCGGAACGTCTCAATGCCCCTCTGCCAGGCAACCTCTGGTTCGTCCGGGATCCTTGGATAGTAGAGGTCGTACACCTCGTAGTCAGCGGCATCAGCGAGAGCCCGGTCAAGAACATCTTGTGGTACCCCCGGTGCAGGATAATTACGGAGCAGAATGTCCAGCGTTTTTGGATAACGATGTGATGCTGCTGCGGCGATGGCGAGCGGCCATTCACGGCTGCTAATCCTGTCCGGGGGTAGGCGATCAATCAACCGCTGTACGACAGCTTCGGAGCCATTGAATGCTGCGGCCATAAAAGGAGTGTGTGGCTCGCTTATCCTTCCCCCAAGAGTGCCACGATGTCCATCTGTTCCAATGTCATCCACCGTTGCATCTGCCCCTGCGTCGAGCAAGATATCCACCATCTCGGACGAGTTGTTCGCAGCGACAAGATGCAAAGGTGTCAGGCAAATTTCACCGTAAGGCTCAACACCTTTCTGATTGACATCGAACCCTCGGGAAACCAGGTAACGGAGGATGTTTGGCTGTTCCCATCTGATGGCCTCATGTAGCGCCGTGTCACCAAAATGAGGAAGATCCACACCTTCGGGGGACTCAAGAATCGCAGCCACGGCGGTGAGATTGCCAACGCAAGTCCACCCTATTAACTGCTCGTCAGGGCCAGCGTCTCTGTTATATGGGATTACTGGGTAGCGCGCCATAATGATTGGAGAATGTGAAGAGAAACAAATGAAAGTGAAATGCAAAAGGAAGATAAAAACTCTGGCTTCTAGTAGAGAAAGGAAGTTGAAGTGGAGTAGGGAAGAGTACAATACCCGGCGGATTAGCATTGATACGTCTCGCGGGGTATGTTACGGAATTTGTATGTAAAATACGGATAGCGGGGCAGTAGGATACAATGCGAGACAGCCCGCTGGCTAGTCTGCCCAGAAAAGAAACCCGCTCTAAACAACATATGTCTAGGCCCAAAAGAAAGTTTTTGTCTTATATGGTGCTGTGCACAGATGCCACTCACTCATGAAGAACAACTGCCATATACTGACAAGCAATTTGCTGCTGCACAATAGGCATCTGAGCTGCCACAGTATCCGTTTACCGAACAGCAATTACCGAACTGACTGCCCAGGCACGTGGCGCTATTTGAGGACATAAAGCCGCAAAGGCCATCGGAACTAATTGGCTGCTCAGTGCAGCTTCCAAATGCCGACTGGCACTGACCAACACCACAGTATGCATCTGTGCTGCCACAATAGCCGCTCGTGGAGCAGCAATCGCCGAATTGGCTGCCAGCACAGCTTGCATTGACAGAGGACATGGAACCACAGAGCCCATCAGGGCTCACAGTAACAGTATCACAAGTGCCAAATGAGGAGTCACAGGAGTCAATCCCGCAGTAATCGTCAGTGCTTCCACAGTAGCCATTGACTGAACAGCAGTCTCCGAAAGCGCTACCCGCACATGTTGCATTAGAAGAAAGTGCTCCACACAAGCCATCCGAACTGATGATAGGTCCAGAATCACATGTGCCAAATGCTGTTTGACAGCTAGTATAAGCACAGTAGTCCGACGTGCTCCCACAATATCCGTTAATCGAACAACAGTTCCCGAATGAACTACCCGCGCAGGTGGCGTTGACCGAAGAGAGGGCACCGCATAAGCCATCAGAGCTGATCGTGGGTGCTTCCTCACAACTTCCGAAAGCACTCTGACATGACTTGTAGGTAAAGTAGTCGGATGTATCACCACAATATCCATCAAGCGAGCAACAAGACCCAAACTGACTTCCGACACATGTCGCATTAGTTGATGACCGCGACGCACAGAGGCCATCTAGGGAAACAGGGTTGCCTGAAACACATAGGCCGTAGGAAGAATCGCAGAGCCCGGCCGTGCAATAGTCTGCGGTGCTGCCGCAATACCCGGAGATAGAACAGCAGTCTCCGAACGATGATCCCAGACAGGTGGTGCCATTGCCACATAGTCCATTCGTCGAAATAGTCAAGTTGCCATTTATGTCAGTCGCATTGAAGCCACTCATAGGGTGAATACAATATGTAACTCCAACCTTCAGTTCTCCGTCACAGGTCGACGCGGATGAGATGGAAGGGTTTGCAGCCATGAATAAGTTGAACGGCGTATTTGCCTGGGCCAAGACCGACACGCAACTGTCACCCGATACCACGGTATAATACTGGCCACAGTCGGTGGTGGTCCCATCAGCTAGCGTGACATCATTTGGCAAAGCAACGAAACTGGTACCATATCCTGATCCAGATCCTCCCTGTCCATCTATGCCTGACTCTGAGCTCGAATTGGACGAAACTGTTAGATTGAAAGCTCCTCCGGGAGGAGAAACACATCTCACTCCACCTAGAAGTGCTGTATCGGCTATATTCGAGCAATCGCTTTCGATCATGCCATTATATGCTACAAGCTTCATCCACGGTGTGCCGATGGTAGCAGCAATTGTGGAGCAATTGTCAGCTGCAGTAACCTGGTAGATATACTCGCATGCTAATGGTAGGCACAGGTCGAGCCCCACGGTTGGATCACTGCAGTTATACAAAGTCGGATTGATTTGATACAGGGTTGAGGAGGAGAAAGAGTGAGCTATGGCGATAGAATCACACGTGTCTCCTTTTTGAACCGTGTACCATGTATCTGTTGAGCAAGTGGGGTCGGCTGCAGGTATAGCAATGCCTCCAGAAGTCGGTTCTGTTTCCACACCCGTAAGGTTGCAGACTATGGGTAAATCATAAATTTTGTCAGTTGTCCGCACCCTTCCAGCTGTCAATCTCTGCAAGGTGATAGCATGGACTTACCTGAAACTGAATAATTGAGCATAGTCTCGTAAGGCTCGTTATAAGCCGAATACGGGGACCGCTGCATCATTTTTAACTTCCTAATCCAGCATTCGTCACAAATATCCGACCTGGGCACATCGCTCAAGTCAGACGCCGAATCCCAAGAATCGATAATATCTAGTGCCAGTGATCTATCTGTCAATTTACTGTGTCGTCTCCAATAGTGAAAAGCCAACGAACCATTACAGTAGGTGCCGTTTGCACTCTTCAAGCACGTTTCATTCCAGCCTGTCCAGACGCTATCAATCACGGAAAGAGCCGGAATTCCCTGTGCGATAGTTGCATCTGTGCCACATTGAGCCACAACTTGGTCATGGAGGGTCAACAGAGACAGGCCACATTCAGTCGAGCACACGGTGTCAGTCAAGCTTGTATTTTCCAGACTACCATGCCAGACCGGTTCTCCAAGCTTGGAGACATAGCTATCGCACTCCAGAGCAGCGTATAGGGCATCTTGGCAGCTCTGCGTGAGATTAGAACTGCTAAATGCCTGACTCGGTACTAGTTGAAATGAACTGGCATCGGAGTCGCGTGCTTGATGCCAATGCAAGTGCGAGTGGGAGTAATGACTATGACCGCGGAGGGAATGCCCGAGAGTGCCCTGCACCGAGAAGGACAACGACGAGAATGCTACAATAAACTGGAAGTAGCCCATGGTGACTGTCTGCTGTAGATTCGACACCAGCAGCGAGCGGACAATTGTGTGAAAAAGTAAAGAATTTCTACCTTTTCATGCCTACCCGAGCATTCAGTCTTATGTCTTACATCAGTTAGTGAGACGGTACGAAACGTGTATCATTGACTCAGGGGTTGTAATTTTGGACCCTTAGCCTATCCGAAGGGTCCGGCCATTGGGCTCGAAAAGTAGACTTCGGAGATTGGATTGTGGGGTACAGTCTAGCTTCAACCTACCGAGTTCACCCTGTGATAAGCGAGGGGATAATAGGTTTAAATAATGGCGAGGCTTTTTATCCGTACCTTCCGTGCCTCGCTTTATCCGCCCTAGCCCGGCATCTCTTTATGCGATTAACGCACGCTGCCGGACGACATGAGGAGAGTAAAAAAGTTCTCATAGGTTATATAGATCACTGATTAACACTACACCTCGGTAGCCCAATACTGGGTATACAAAATTTTCTTGAGAGCAGAACTTATACCCACAGTGCTCTTAAGCGACGGTCGAGCTATGGCCCTTGGGTGCCTAGAGTACCTTTCCTAGCATCCCCACATAATCACAGTCACCGGCGCTGCCATAACTAGCCAAAAAATAGTCAGGAACAGGTCATGGGTCCGAAACAAGGATTTTCATGATACACCATACCAGTCATTGGAGGAAGGGGGTAACGATCATGTTCACTTCGATCAAGACTCGATGCGATGCCCCGCAGATAAAGAGGCACTGCCCCCCTCGCCTTTCCGTATGATTTCTTCGAGTAAGTGTCTTCTTTTTCCCATTCAAATGTATACACTGCTATCGTGGCTGGGCTTGTTCCTGGCCCTGGCTGGCCAGTCTCTCCAGCAGAGTTGCAGTGAATCTAATCCCTGCGCTCTCGGATGCTGTGGCAAGTCCGGAGTATGCGGCATGGGCCCAACATTTTGCGGGTATGTATCCATCCTCCCCAATGACTGCATATAATACATATCGCTAACAGACTACTTCATCAGGCAGGGGAATTGTACGGCTAGTTGTGGTGCCAAGGCTGAATGTGACCCTGACAATTGGGGTCCAACTTATGTCAATGCCAGCACATGTCCTCTGAACGTCTGCTGCAGTCCGTACGTTTTTGAGCTCTGTAAAGTAGTATTGAATCATAGCTGAGCGCTCCTATTTATAGCTATGGCTTTTGTGGTACAACGAGCGACTTTTGCGGCGACACCACCATTACCAGACCATCATGCGATGCCTCAAGTCAGAACGTTTCTCGTATCATCGGCTATTACGAGGCCTATGCTTTGACTTCGCGCGCCTGCAATGTACTTCTTCCCTCGGAAATTCCCTATGGAGTCTACACACACGTCAAGTAAGAGCATCATCATCATGCACTAGGTTGTTGCTCAGCTAATTGGAAAACAGCTTTGCCTTTGGTACCATTGACCCGTCCACTTTTTCGGTACAAGCCACAGATGAAACCGAAAAAACGCTCTTGCAGGAGATAGGATCACTTAAGTTGATCCAACCTGATCTTCAAATCTGGTTATCACTGGGCGGGTGGTCGTTCAGTGATGCCGACCAGTCTACGCGTTATACATTTTCAGACCTGGCTGCTTCTGAGGAAGACCAGAAGGCATTTTTTGCTTCTTTGATCTCATTCATGGGCACTTATGGCTTTGATGGTGTAGACATCGATTGGTGGGCTCCCACCTCCCTGCATATCGATGATTTATGCTGATTACATTTTGCGGGATAGGGAATACCCTGTCGAGGAGGATCGTGGCGGAACATCCGCTGATTACGATAATTTCCCCAAATTCCTGAAGAGCCTGCAGAGCAGTCTATCTGGAACAGGGTCAAATAAAGGAATCAGTATCACTCTACCGTCTAGTTACTATTGTATGTTACTATGCTTTCACCCGCCTCCAAACAAGCAAGTCGGCTAAATTTCGTCCTGGTACTAATCATTCCTAGACATGCAACATTTTGATGTCGCGAGATTGTCCAAATATGTGGACTGGTTCAACATTATGGCTTACGACCTTCACGGCACCTGGGACGAAGATAGCAAATGGACCGGCCCATATATCAATGCACACACCAATATGACCGAGTTGCAGACCACTCTTGACTTACTTTGGCGTAACGACATTGACTCTAGCAAGGTGGTTGTTGGCATGGCTTTTTATGGCCGAAGCTTTACCCTTAAGGACGCCGAGTGCTCTGAGCCCGGCTGTGAGTTTATATCTGGAGGAGACGCGGGTAGTTGTTCTATTACCTCCGGTGTGTTGCTAAACCCAGAGATCATGGACATCATCAGCGAGAATGGCCTCACACCGACTCTCTACAAGGACGCTGCCGTGAAGGCCATTCATTGGGAGAATCAATGGGTTTCCTACGATGATGAAGATACCTGGAAGTTGAAGGGTGAGTGGTTCAAAGATCAGTGCATCTCCGGGGTAATGGTGTGGGCGGCCACTCAGGATGACACCAATGGTACCTGGGCTAAAGCTCTCACTTCGGGCTTGGGAGTGGCGATTATGGAGCCAGTACAAATTGGGCTACTTTCCCAGCGCCAAACCGCGACGACGACAACGAAGACTCGCGATACCTTGAGTCAATGTCGCTGGACCAACTGTGGCGATGATTGCCCCAGCGGCTTCAAGGAGGTCCCGCGCGATGGGACAAAGTTAACAATGACTGACACCACTGGCTGCTCCCCTAGTCGTGAACATAAGTTCTGCTGTCCAGCCAGTGATACAGACTTCCCTACGTGCACATGGCGTGGTTTCCACAACACAGGCTTCTGCAAGGCCGGATGTAAGGATGGGGAAGCCGAGGTGGGCTCGCTGAAAGAGGGCTGTCGTACCAGTCATCAGAGTGCTTGCTGTACCATCACCTCCTCCACCAAATCATATTCTAAGTGTAAGTGGTTTGGCGGCTCGCCGGGCTGCGCTGGGTCCGGTAAGAACCATTCATGCCCCGATGACTATCCCAATTTTCTGTTCGCAGATAGCAACGGGGCTGGGGGGGAACAGACCTGTTCCTCTGGTCGTAAAAGTTACTGTTGTACAGAGATTCCTGATGAGTTCACCGATTGCAAGTGGTATCAGAAAGACACTACAGTGTGGGGTCCGGATTCCTACTTTTGCGAGACCTCCTGCCCTACTGACTACATTCGACTCGGCATGGAAGCCGGAAGCTGTGGTTACAATATGCAGGCCTACTGCTGCGGTGGCAAGACCACCACGACCACCACCACGAACACCACCCCAAACAATACCTGGGAATACATGCAGTACGCAGAGTTTGCTCTGCTGCTATCAAACTACATGGACAATCCCTATTGCTATGATAATGAGCTGAGCGTGCCAGGTATCGACTACTTCTACAGTGTAGCCGATGGTAGCATCACCAAGAAAAAGCGAGAGTTGCTTCTTGGAAGGACCTGTACACTAGACCAATGGCAGTCTCTCATTAAATGGGTCACTATGCTCTTCAGTTCCAATACACCCGATTGGTCTGTTAGGATACTCCGTGATATGTGGGATGAGGAATTTGCTGGCTATTACTCATTTCTCCTGCAGTACTCATACTTAGCCCCTTTCCTCGCGACCGTTGCCGAAGCGGGACAAGATATTACTGCCTGGATCACGGATATTCTTCGGGATCCCATCAATGCAGCCTCTGATATCTACGATGTTCAATTGGCTATGGATCATCTCTGCACCCTTGATAATGACAACAATGATGGCGATGACAGCACCACTACCTCCACATCTACCAAGCGATTCTTGCATGGGGAGGTATTGCTGCCCCGACTAGGAGAGGGTAAACGACACATCAATGGTCTAGGTAAGTTACCCATCACACCCGGCTTAACAATTTCAGTCAAATGATGCAGCTTTGCTAACGAGTCTTGTTATTCAAATCAGGCGACTCTACAAGGGAAAAGTCTCCCGGTATGTTGGAGATTCTAGAAGCGGTCAATGCTGAAACTCTTCCTCTCAACTACGCACGTTGGCTGAGGTATGGGGCGGCAAGAGCGGGACGCAACTCTAGAATCAGGCCGGGGCTCATCCTAGAACTCGCCTACTGGATTGGTCCGCAGGTGGGGACTGTGGGAGACAGCTCCTACAATCGGTACCGCGATATGGGGGACGGCACTGGTGCAGACCAGTGGGTCATCTTCCACATACACTTTGACGAGATGGGAGTGAGATCCAATATTCATCCATTCGTTTCCGTCGATCAGCGGACCTACGCACGCACCCAGTCCATCCAAGTTTACCACGGCCGATACACCTATAGGGCCGGTAGTAACCTGCGTGTCGATCCTGAAACCCCCACTACGGACCGATCGAGCGTGTTTTACTGCTCCGGAAATGCTCACTGGGACATCGGCAGAGTGCATCAGACTCCGGATGCTGATAGGTGGGGAGGCGAATTGCAGAGATGGGGTAATACTCTGGCGCGTACATATCTCAGCGCAGAAGCCTGGAGGATCGTATACCCAGAACTAAGTGTGACTGGGGGTCAGATCGATGCGGATTGGATTATCGCTGTCAATGACCCCAGAGTATATGCCCGCAACAGCTGGATCCTCGATTCTAATGGTCATGTGGTGACAAATGTATATATCCCAAATATTCCTGAACCTAGATAGCAGCCTCTATCTCAAGGCATCCTAGGACGTTGCCTGATAGAGCAACCTTTCATCTCATCTACCCCGTTATTCAAATGGAATGTCTTCGAAGCCAAAACACTGGCACTTACTGTCACCATTCTCTGATATGCAGTATGTATGGGTTATTCATAGTTACACGATGTGGTCGGACTCCTCTACGACATTCATGTGAGCGCGACATTTTCAAACTCATTTGTTTCGTTACAGTCCATTTTTCTCTATAGCATACTACGTGATATCTTCATTCTTGTTTGTATGGCATGCCATAATATGTCCTAATAGCCCTCTAGCATACACCCGTGGAAATTCTGGCTTCCCTGTTGTCTTGAAACTGAAATTGTTCAGGTCAGGCCTGATCATGCTCCCAGTAAATCGTGGACGGGGGTTTGATTATATTTCACATTCTAACAAAATCTAGCTATGGCCATCATGCACCTTCTTTATCTTCTAGGAAGAGTATGAAACCCACATTTGATCAGACGTTATGTCATCCTTCCAAGTGATAAAGTAGACGTGACACTACCATAAGCTAACTAGCTATTTTTGCTGACCTGCACTCACGTAAAGTGATTTGGGTGGGGGGCGGACGGTCGAGATTACTATGGGTTGCTGTGATCTAAGAGAAATTGCTTGTCGCTTGTGTTGCATGGCAGATATCCACTGATCATTGATTCTTTGCCTTAGCCTATAATGTAGCGCAAGGGGCAAATGGTGCGGTGCTGTTGATGGCCTGGTCCACCTCCAATCAGCCTCATAACAATTACTGATAACGGAATATCTCATGTTGACTCTAATGAGCCACAATTTTTGGCGTTGGGATGTCAGAAGGTGCCATTTGGATTTGCGTGCTACAAGATGTATTCCAGCGATGCCTGACGGATATCGTGTGCGGCTATTTTTCTCGTGAAGATTGCGACTCGGAAACGATGCTAACTATCCTGGAACCACAAATGGTGCTATATATCTCCTAGTATTTTGATTTCCTGATCCCCGCTCGCTGAGGAAATTGGGTACATTAACTGAAGCAAATTATTCTCCAGAGGGGAGTATACCAATTATCTGAGAAACACAGAATTTCAGCCCGGCAAGAATCCCTACACTCTAGGCCTATGCCTTGGCTAAAACAATTCTCACTTTCACTAGCAAGTGTTGTCTCTTATTAAAAAATAAATAAATAAAGAAATAAAGAAATAAAGAAAAAAAAAACCCTTTTTCTTCAGCAGCTACTTGCGATCATTACGAAGACGTGGTGGGTTTACTTGGTGGACCGCCGTACATTCTGCCACCTTCGTATGTTCGTATACTCGGAAGGGATGCTCGTAAATTCGTATAATTCGCATAGAGCAGCCCCACACCGGAGACACATCCGTTTCCAGTTTTAGACTTTTAAGCTTGATTTTCAGGCAGTCTATCTAGGGCAACGTATGTGATTGGTGACCTTAATGGAGTGCCGGTACTTGATATCAACGGGGTTGCTAGGTTGAGCAGTTATGGTTGTCGAGGAAGGGCGATTGCAGCCTTTTCTGCGGGGGACCTGGGATCGAGGCCTGGTCTGCGCCACGAACCTCATCTACCTACTGGGTAAGGCAAATTGTTCGACAACGTAGATATGTGAGAGAAGTTTTCCCTTCAAAGTTCGGATCGAATATGAGTGCCTCGATGGCTAGGCCTCCTTCAGTATTCAAGGCCTCGGTCTGTCAGTATCACGATGTTTCCTTGGGTGAATATTAGCAGATAAAGTCCATACTGAGGATATCTCCAATTTTTATATTGATCTAATCTACCAACGCAGGCCTCCATTCCATTATCTTCATGTATTTATCGAGCCATCGGGTCCTGAGGCTGAAAGTCCACGTGTTGGGATGTGGACGTTACGGCTATCCCCCCCAAACGGCAATCTTATCATCTCAGAACATGTATATATATCAATCCGCCGTATATATCAGGCATATCATGAAAACTCCGTAGCCTATCCGCGTTGCGAGTAAAAACTTAGATGTTAGTCCCTTGGGTCACGGCGGTTAGGGCGTGGCGGACCGCTCGATCTCTCCGCGGACCCACACGTATTCGTATATGCTAAGGTTCGAAGGATCTCAGGGTCCAATGCAGCGATTTCGATATTCTTATATTAATCTCATCTCATCTAGTGCTACAGTCTCCATCCTCATCAAATCTTTCCTTCATTCCGTACCCCTACTATACCCAAAATGGCCTCCCAAAACGACACCAATGTCACCTTCGTCCTCTATCGATACACTCCGTCGATACCAGCTGCTGCCATTTTCACTGCTGTTTTCATCCTCCTGGCCATAGTCCACACCTATATGGCCTTCAGGTACCGGTCTAAATATTTCATTCCCTTCATTATTGGGTTACTGTGTAAGTACATTTTCGAAAATCTGCAACTATCACCAAACTAACTGATTACGACATGAACAGTCGAAGCAGCCGGCTACATCGCCCGAATCTTTTCCCACAATGACCCCCTCGCTCTCGGCCCCTACATCGTCCAGACCATGCTCATCCTCGTCGCTCCTCCGCTCTTTGCTGCCTCCATCTACATGACCCTAGGCAGATTGATTCTCTACCTCGACGCCGAATCTGCCTCTCTCCTTCGCGTGAAGTACATCGCTAAGATATTCGTCGTCGGGGATATTATCTCCTTTCTCTTGCAATGCGGAGGTACCTATACCCTACTACGCCATTATAATTCTCTCAAAAGCCCCTCTAACGAGTTATTTTTATTGCAGGTGGTGGCTACATGTCCGCCGGCAGCCTCTCCGCCATGGAAGACGGCGCGCACATCGTCATAGGCGGTCTAGCCGTGCAACTTCTCTTCTTCGGATTCTTTATCATCGCTAGCGCTATTTTCCATTATCGCGTTAAGAAGAATCCGCAATACTACACCACCAGACAAGTGGCATCCTCCTCCCGTCGCGACTCGTGGGAGTGCATGCTGTGGTGTATTTACGGGGCGTGCGTGCTTATTCTCATTCGGTCGATTTATCGTGTCGTTGAGTTTGTGGAGGGGAATGATGGATTCGTTATGCATTTGGAGTATTTGTTGTATATCTTTGATGCCGTGTTGATGGCGCTGCAGGCGATGTTGTTGTTGATTGGGTATCCTGGGCGGGTGCTGGGAGGGGGTAGGAGGAAGGATGGGGGCGTGCCTTTGGAGGATAGGGCGGATTCAGAGGAGAGGTTTTTGAGAGGTGGGAAGGTGGCTGTTTAGGTTTTGGATTTGCGATGGGTATATATTTTGGATGAACGGGTTGGGATCAATGATTGGGTTCAAGGAGTTTGAGGCGTATACTTATGCTATATAGAAAGTTTGTTATTATTGATTATGATCTTCATTAAAACGGTACATTGGTATAGCGTTACTCCTCCTGCATTGCCATCGGCCACTGCATCAGGGGCATCAGCGCCCCATCTCCCAGCTTCACGACCAGCATATGGGTGTTCCGGATCTCCTTCGGAAATGCGCCTCGTAGATACCACAAATCCTCAAATAGAAGCAAAATCACATAGAAATGCGCCAGGATCACATATGAAAAGCCTTCGAAGATGCCAGCATCATTTCCCTGCTGTAGTGATGAAATAAACGAGAGCGAAATGCAATGCGGCCACGACAAGACCGCGGCATCTTCGAGATCGGTCTGAAGATCCATTGAGACGGGGTTATCACGCTCACTAGTTGCAAAGCGAAAGACGTAGACAGTGCGCATGTACATGTCCTCAAGACGATCGATCGTGCTGATCTGTTCGCGTAGAAGTTCTGGGATTGTTTGGATGTTGGGAGATCCATAGGAATCTGGGCTTGGAGTGTCTTCCATGCTTATCCCATAGTCCTGGGTAAGGGTGTTTGCGAAGGCACGCAATAAGGAAATCTGCTGAGCGGCGCCTTGGGCGAAGCGGATAAATCGAGGGGGGGCGCGTTGTAGACGTGGAAACACCAGCGTTGGTGATGTGGCCGGAACGTCCCTCCAGTGCTCATTAGCGTGGGGATAATTCATTATTGTCCGTAATCTGCTGGTCCGGAGGACACCATAGTGCTCTCCTACGAAGGCTCCCAAGCCGCGGACTAGGTGCAGCCAGTCAATCCAGGGTTCTCCGGCTGAGTCACCATTGTGGAAGCCCATCCCCTTATCGCCTAAGGCGCGAATGCGCAAAGAAGCAAAGGCAAAGGCGACAATTAGGATGGAGCCACAGAAGATGTATTCGGCTGTACTAGCTGTCGCTTCTGATAATGCGTGTCGGAAGCCTTCAAGGCCTTTCTGGTGGTGATCGAGGATCCGGTGATAATCACGAAACGAATTTTCATCGGGATTTTTTTGAAAATTTGGGTCAAGATTTGGGTCCAATGAATTGGCTCGGGGTGATTCTGCCTCGCATAGTGCATGCGTGCCGGCCAGCGCAAGGAGAAGATGCATCAGGTACTCTTCTTCTGCAGCTAGGGTTGGGATGACTCGCTGCCAGATCAATTTTCGCTCCGGATGGAGAGCCATTCTGCCAGAGACATGGACCATGAAATGCGTCAAGAGACCCATGTCTGGCATGTCAAGGCCCTCGTTTTGATGAGAGACCTCCGCTGATTCAGACAGCGGTGGCATGTGCAGATCTAACGGCCGTAATGGCTGCCCTATATTGTTGCTCGCAAGGCGACGAGCACGCCCTGCACTTGTGGGACTGTTACTTGTAAGTCAGATATTGGAGCTAAAAGGGGTCAACTGCCACATAACGTCGTTCCCATTGACGTGAGGTTTGGGTACCTACATTACATGCTCTTCTGGTGGTGGGAATGAGCATGGTTCGTCACGAAAGGAACACGCGCCACAAACCGGTCTTACTTCATCACACTGGAAGGGGTCAACATCGCAGCTGAACTCTCTGCGTGGCGCTTATACAAACCTTGACTCGGCGTAGCTTGCAGGTGTAACAACCTTTGCGGGATTTGTTGTGGCGCGCCCGTCGCCTTTTAGGATTTCGCGGAGGGGAAACATCGGGCAATGAAGCACCCGTTGAGGATCGGGTATCAGACATGATTTGCTCCCGAGCGAGGCCAATATCGCAATCTCATTGGTCTCGGGAAGGAGCCAGTTGAGAGTGGGAGAAACGGCCTGGAAGTTGGAAAGGTTGATGAGGTGGTGGTGATGCCCTCACCCAAACAGCTGGTACGGGAGGCTAAGTAGACCATCTCTGCACATTAGGCGGATTTAATTCCTGATAGTTCATACACAGCCACAGACAGAAAATACAATTATAGACTTGTTCTTTTATATTGTTACTGAAAATACTGGTATGCATAGTGGTGTACTTGATAGCTGGGTGGTGAGCAAAGGGCGGGTGGTTTGGGGGTGTCCCAACCTCAAAGTATATCTTGAACGCTTATCACGTGGAAGAGGCAAGTTATACTCTGGACGGGACTCATCCGGAAGGTGCACTACACTGGGATTTATTGATGTTTCAGATGGATCAATGAAATCTTTTTGATCAGTAGAAATTTCCATCGCATACAACTATCATCTCGGTTCTAATCTCGCACAGTACATGCTTGTCCACAGTCGCAAGGGTGGCCATTATTGGTGGACGACATGCTAGATCTTTTGGGAACTATAATCCTCCACAACATCAATTCCAACAGTAAAATACACGCAGAAGAACAAAAGTCACATATCTCCCTAGGGTTTGCTTAAGTACTATTTCCGGCAATGGCTGCAGTAGACGCTACCCTAAAGCTTCTTCGACCGTCTGCTAGGAGGAAGGCAACAGGTTAGGGCTAATATTATGATTGTATTTCTAAGCTACAATGTAGCGCCTGCTTCATAGGTCTTATTTTTGTCGCCCCGGCTATATTACATACAATTCAGTTCAGTGCAAGACAGTTGTCAAAAGGCAGCGTCAGGACGAAGGGACCACGGTTATACACGGCATATTCCTCACTTCCTCCAGAATGTTCGACCAAATACTTAGTAGCTCACTATGGGGTAGCCTTGTCCACTAATGTATTGGGTAAGGAATTAGTAAAAGTATCTGCGTTATTTTCTGAGATTAGCTGAAGGAAAATAGACGACATTAATGTGGAGTCAGTCAACGTATATACATGTGATACTGAAACATCTTTGTTACATATCTGATGATCCCAGTCGAAGATGAAGCAACGTAGTGATCATGTCGCTGTAGATTGTATAACCACCAAATACAGTATCGGATGAAGATTCCTTCTACTGTTTCGAACAGACACCTTCACTGCCAGTAAACCACGCAAGAATGGATAGACATGTTCCCTGACTTTAGCTGAATATGGTAAAATATCATTGCATGGCCCTGTTGCACCACCACCATCCGCCCGAGAAAATACCGATTGACCACAGCACTAGCGACAAGCCACAGCGCTTACAGCCGCAGCCTCTAGCGCAACAAAGACACTTGGGGCCGAATCCCACACGTGGTGAAAATAAACTTCTGACCAGGGCGAATCCCTGAAGTGGCACGAAGCTCGCACAGACCCCCTTCCATTAGAAATCCTATCCGTTGGTCATACAAATTCATGCTCTTCTCATCCCTTTACCCCTTGTTCGGCCTTCTTTCCGAGTCGTGGGGACATATTTCGGAGACATTGGGGCAATTTTCCTCCGGATGCTGAATAATTCCCGGTGGATCCACGATGATGATTTGCCGAATGGGTGTCCATCAGTGGAGCATAACCAACTTGGCTTAAAGCCAGTTGGAGGCTGAGGATCCCCGCGAAGCTTCCATGCCATTGAAGCCACACTTGGAGACCCAGAAAAAAGTCAGACCATTAATCGGAGACTTCGCCCGATGCGGCAAAGATGCAGATTCTTGTCGATGCCACCTTAATCAGTATACCTCCACTTTTTGGATTTCAAATCAATTTCCACTCGCTTCTATTCCCCATGGGACCGTATAAAAGCGGTATTTCCTTTCAATTGAGTCTCCATCTACTATCCCATCCTTGTCTATACCCCTACTACTACGTATCTCCTTTAATAATATCCTTCTTCACGACATCATGACCGTCACCACCGATCTCGTCAACCACCCTGCTCAGGGCATCTCCTACTTCACTCCCGCCCAGAACCCCCCCGCCGGTACCGCCGCCAACCCGCAAACCAGCGGCAAGCCGGTTCCGAAGCTCTTCCACCCGCTCACCATCCGCGGCGTCACTTTCCAGAACCGCCTTGGTGTATGTACCCAATTCCTCAGTATCTTCATATTCCATAAAATCAACTAACAACTGGTAATTAGCTTGCTCCTCTCTGCCAATACTCCGCTCAAGATGGCCACATGACCCCCTATCACATCGCCCACCTGGGCGGTATCGCCCAGCGCGGTCCCGGTCTCATGATGATTGAAGCCACCGCCGTGCAGTTCGAAGGCCGCATCACCCCCCAGGACGTCGGTCTGTGGAAGGACTCGCAGATCGGCCCCATGCGCCAAGTCGTCGAATTCGCCCATTCCCAGAGCCAGAAGATTGGTGTTCAGCTCGCCCACGCCGGTCGCAAGGCCAGCACCGTCGCCCCCTGGATCTCCGCTACCGCCATGGCCACTGAGGAGCTCGGCGGCTGGCCCGAACGTGTTATCGGCCCCAGCGATATCCCCTTCGCTGACTCTTTCCCCAAGCCCAAGGCTATGACTAAGGACGACATCGTGCAGTTCAAGAACGACTGGGCCGCTGCTGTGAAGCGTGCTGTTGAGGTCGGCGTTGACTTTATTGAAATTCACGGTGCTCACGGTTACCTCATCTCTTCTTTCCTGTCGCCTGCTGCCAACAACCGTACCGACGAGTACGGTGGTTCCTTCGAGAACCGTATCCGTCTGCCTCTCGAAATCGCCCAGATTACTCGGGACATTGTCGGCCCCAACATGCCTGTCTTCCTCCGTGTCTCCGCTTCCGACTGGCTCGAGGAGACCCTCCCCGAGCAGAGCTGGGGTACTGAGGATACTGTCAAGTTCGCCAAGGCGCTGGCCGAGCAGGGTGCTATTGATTTGATTGATATCAGTACCGGTGGTGTTCACGCCGCTCAGAAGGTCAAGTCCGGCCCGCTGTTCCAGGCACCTTTCGCTGTGGCTGTTAAGCAGGCTGTCGGCGATAAGCTGTTGGTGTCGGCTGTCGGTGCTATCACCAACGGTCGCCAGGCTAATGACCTGCTCGAGAAGGAGGGTCTGGATGTCGCTCTGGTCGGTCGTGGATTCCAGAAGGACCCCGGTTTGACCTGGACTTTCGCCCAGCACCTCGACACTGAGATCTCCATGGCGAGCCAGATCCGTTGGGGATTCACTCGTCGCGGTGGTCGCGAGTTTATTGATCCTAGCGTTTACAAGCCTTCGATTTTTGATGCTTAGATGATATATAGCGGTGATGCTTAAAACCCTAATAAACCCTAATAGTACATAGAATAGACATGACATGCCCGATTCAACCATCTCATTTGTCTTCATATGCCATTTAACCTTATACAATCTATAATAATGGCAAGATAACTCAACGCTACTTTAAATAGAATGTAAATAGAAGGGACATATCCTACACCTATATTGCCCTCATCTTATACAATCTACATCTTATCCACATTCCCTCATCGCTCCACAATAGTAATAGTCTTACAGGCCCGGCGTCTCCGCAACCCTAAAAACATACTTCACAGCACTCGCCTTCCCATCCATCAAATCCTTCATCGCGCCCTTCACGCCCTCCAACCCACCCTCCCTAACCTGCCACGGATGACCCTTGAACCGCCCATCCTTCAACGCACGACTAAACCACCGACAAAACACGTAACACAGATCCCGACAATCATCCACCCCGTTGGCCTTCTCATGCGCCGCATTCACCCACGTATTCGTCGACAACAACCCGGGCAGATCCTTGGGATCCCGGGGGAGGACATGATCCACTTGTCCTCCGGGCGTGACTACCTGAGTGAGGACGTGTGCGCTGGTAGCGTCGACGATGGTGTCGAGGGCGTTCTTGATGTTCAGGTTCAGGGATTTGATGGAGGCGATGGTGGAGTCGGTGCCTGGGCGGTAGTCGATCACCGTGTCGCCTTTGCTGGGGTCGATTAGGGATTGCACGTACGGGGACCCGCTGCCCGCGATGGCGATGATCGGGTGGATGTTGCTGGCGCGAAGTAGCTTGATCGCAAAGGAGCCCACGGCTGTGCTGCCGCCGTAAATGACGAAGGGGGTCGGGGTGGTCGTGGCGCTGGGTGGGGACCATGGGGTCGGGAGGCCGTGGTGGTGGTGGAGGGAGATTACGGCTGTTAGGGCTGCGAGGGGGATGGTTGCAGCTTCTGTTGGTGGCAGGGTGGTTAGTGCTGTTCTGTGGGGGATGGAGATGGGGATGGTACCCTCGAAGGAAACGCTCTCCGGCAGGTGGAAGGTGGTGTGTGCCCAGGCCACGGCGTACTCGGCGTATGAACCACCGGGCTTCAGCATCTCGTGGAATGCGGCGACACGGTCGCCCTCCTATATTCATTAAGCATGCGCATACGACATGGCACAAGTTGTGTGAGGTATACCTTGAATTCCACCACGTTCTTTCCCACCTTCTCAACCACACCGGCGATATCATCGCCCTGGTTCACGCCTTCACGTACATGTTCATACCGGGAGTAGAGGAAGCTATTCGGGTCATTGGCCAATTCGGCCACTTTCCAGTCCTTGGGATTGGAGCCGGATACGATGACCTTGATCAGGACTTGGTCATCGTTGATGCTGGGGATGGGGGAGTCGATGAGCTTGGTGCTCGGGCCGGGGAGGTTGATGATTTCCTTCATCTTGATAGTTGGATGTAGGGATAAGGGATACACTCAATTGGTATGGGAAATTGGTGGATAGGGTATACATATATAGAAGCTAGTATGGACAGGGGTGCTGTCTTCAGCTAAGCTCCGGGGAAGTGAAGAACATTATTAAGCAGGGTGGGGATGCCTGATGTCATGAGTTGTTGAATGTTGAGTTTCATGACTCGGGCTCGGCAGTCCAGAAAATTAGAGCTGAAGAATGCCGGGTAGATGGACTTCCGAACCCGTTGGCCCGTGCTGCTGGTGATTGCTAATGTTTATTAAAACCTTTCCATGTATGTCCATTGTAGTCTATAGATCTTCTAATCTATATCTATTCTGCCCACCACATTATGCACATAATAATAATGTCTAATCCAAGAAAGAAACTCAAAGCTTGCTAGGCCGCTCGTTCTTCAGCACCGCCGCATTCCACGGGTACGGATCGAACACCAGATCATTGACCGGGTTCTCCTGGCTGGCCCGCCGGAACAAGTCTGGGTACACTTCACCATCGTACTTGCCCAGACTGCTGTCCAGCTGCCAGTCGGGGATCTTCCACGAGTCTACCAGGCGCACCGCATGCGGGCGGATCTCGTCCAGCAGCTTCATCACCGCATTGGTCTGCGTCAGGCCGATCTGTCGCACTGTCACCGCGCTAGACGAGAAGAACTCGGATGCCTCACGCTCCAGTGTGTGCAGGGCATACAGACGGAACAGCTTGTGCAGGATGCCCGCGGTCTCGGGGTCCAATGCCCCGGTAACCTGGGGAGACGTCACCGCCTCGTAGAAGTTCTTCACTACCAGGTACTGCGAGTGAGCCGTGGACAGGCGCCAGAAGTCGACCAGCAGGCTGTTCCAGGACCGCTTCTCAGCATCGCGGTGCTTCAGCGCCTCGAATGTGAGGTGAGCCGTCCGCCAGGCAAAGGCAGCCACAATGTCACTGTCATTGCCGAGGATATCGAAAGAGGCACCCTTGTCGCGGCGCGAGAGGTATGCCTGCAGAATGCGGGATGTGTCGTTGTTGGATGCCTTGCCGGCAAGGACAGCGCGGGCAGATTTCAGAAGCTATGCACGTTAGTTATAGAAAGTTATTTGAGGAAGCGTGTGACTTACGTATCTTGCCACCTGCTGTGTCAGCATGTAGTTGTCACCCTCCCAGGTGAGCGTGGGCAGGTAGTCCGAGTACCACGGTCCAATGCCGCTGTAGCTGCTGTAACCGTGTCCACCACAGGCACGACGGCACACTTCGAGACCTTCACCTGCCGTCGTACTGGCCAGGGCTTTGAGACCACACGAGGTAGCATGCAGATCAGCCAAGAGATCGGCACCAGCCCGCAGTTCCTCCGGACCAGCACCCCGCTTCTCCTGTGCGGCCTGGGCGGCTGCCTTCATACGGTTCTGGTTCTCTTGGTAGAGCCGCATCATTCCGCGGCCGGTGAAGTGCAGAGCATACATCGATGCCAGCAGGGGCAACAGCCGGACCTGCACCATCTTGTAGTTCAGCACTTGGTTCTCGCCCACATTGCCGGTGGCATCACGGTCCTGGAACTGCCTCCGCACGGCGCAGTAGCGGGTGGCAATGGTCACACCCCGTGCCAGGACACCACCGGCCTGCAGCACGATGTTGGAGCGCACCCAGGTCAGAGTGCCATAGATGAGAGACGGCGACGCAGGACGCATGTACTCGTTGGTGTCCTTGTTAATGCGCGAGAAGCGGGCCAGCATGTTGATATGAGGGATCTTGACCTTGTTGAATAGGAGGAAACCATTGTCCATGGTGCTGAACTGGTCAGTCATAGCCACACCGCACCGGTCAGACTACTTACTTGTAACCGAACTTGGGACCAATGTCTCCCACGTAGACGTTCTCCAAGGGCTGATGTGTGTTCATGTCACGGATCTGGACCACAAATGGATGCGGGCCGTAGTTCTTGCCGCCGATGAATAGCTGCGCCATGACCACAGCATGGTTGGCAGTGCGACCCAGGGATCCGATCCACCACTTGGAAGCTGTCAAGGTGGGAGAGTGGATAGTGAAGGTCTTGTCCTCGGGGTTCCAGGTGGCGGTGGTCTCCAGTCCACGCACATTCGAACCGTGGCCCAATTCCGTCTGTGCGTAGCATCCCAGTATTTGATAGTTCTGTGCCGGCTCGAGGAAGAGTTTGTGTTGCTCGGGGGTACCTTGTTCCCGCAAGGTGACCTGTCCGCAGTCTTCATTAGCTTCTGAATAAGGTGGCGTGAGACAAAGAAACGAAAACGGAACATACCAAAAACATGGATGCATGCAAGCCATAAGGCGTGGGCTCTCCAAGCAGTTCATTGGCAGCATGTAGCTCCTCCTGTGACCACTTATGTTCCACCGACAACTGCTGCAGGCGCTTGGCTTTGGCTAGGGACCGCTGGATCCGCTCCGTCCGGCCCTGCGTGTGATTCTGTGACTTGTCGAAAACTTTCTCCGCCTGCAGGATAGACAGCAGGTGCTCTTGACGAACCAAAGCCTCCTTGGTGTGCAGCAATTCAGCCAATTTGTCAACAGCGACATTGGACTGATCGCGCTCGTGCTGCAAAAGTTGCGAGCCCTGCGGGTCGGCCGGCTTCAGAGCCTTGACCCAATCCGGTGGTGAAGATGGCATAATGATAGTAGTGATGATAGAGTGGAGTCTGCGGGGGAGGAGAACGTGGGAGAAAGAAGGGAGAAAAGGTATGATGTTGGGGGGCGTGACAGACGTTATAAGCGGTCCTCCACGGGGAAGCCGAAATGATGATTTCGGTCGAGAACTCCCGTCGATGGGCGCTGGACCTGCTCCTTTGGGTAATAGCCGAGGCTCCCTGGGGGTAGTGGCCTCGATGCCTGAGTGGCCAATTCCCGGTGACCGACTGACCGCCTGCCGCCTGACTTGTTCTGCCGCTCGGCTGACAACGTTTCGGGGTTCCCCGGTAATTTTGCCTGCCGGAATCATCTTATCTTTCTCTTTTCTCTGCCTGGATCCTCGGGCATCCCTGGCGATCTGATACCTAACTTATCCCGACCCGACTTCATGCACAGTCAGATAATAACCCGGGATGGGATAGAATCTTCTTCGATGGACAAAAACTGCCAGGTAACTGCCTCTACGAATTCTAAGTATTCTTGGCTTGGTGTCTCAGCCGCGTGCTTCAGTCGCGTACTACTCCCTACTACCGCCGGCATATCCGCCTAATGAGCTGGACTTTCGTCAGCAGCCTATTGATGCGATGAGACGGAACGCTTGATTGTACTGGATCACCAGAATAGCGCTGCATTATACTTCACATGTGTTGTCCATATGCCCCCTTCCATGAGAATTCATAAGATTGGCGACACTCCTATATTCTCTGCGGATCCACTCTCACATGTGAGAATCTGTGTGCTCCGTGTTCCCCTGGTTGAGAACCTGATCCAACTTTGGTGTCATCAACACGAATCCACATGCCAGCCACATGACTTGCTTGTCCACTACCTGAGATGCTCCAATCAGCTGCTCGCGCGGACTGCATCCTGCGACAGTTCACCTGCTCCCTTTTGCCCGCCTCCGTATGTGTCCGCATATCGCGCCAACATCCACTCCTCCACTGTTATCGGCGGGTACTTTGCCTCCTCCGTCTCCGCCTTGCAGCTGGGAATGCACTCCACCACGTAATCCAGATTCCCGGAGATAAAATATGGCACGCTGTATCGTTCTTGCCCGCTTTTATTGATAACCCGATGCAAGTTGGATATGTAGCGATCGTTGGTCCAGCGCATCAACATATTGCCTAGGTTCACCACAAATGCCCCTGGAACAGGCTCGGCATCCGCCCATTCGGATGCCTCGCGGTCCCACACTTGCAGACCCCCTTTGTCATCCTGCAGCAGGATGGTAAGGCCTCCAAAATCGGTGTGAGCCCCAATGCCTAAGACTTTCGTAAGCAGACATGTTTGCGCCCTTGGTTGAGATCATACCTCGTTCCTGACCATCCGTTTCCTGGGGAGGATACCGCACTAAGCGTATAATATTGGCCGAGTCGTGGCAAAACCC
The DNA here is from genome assembly GCF_003184755.1 of Aspergillus piperis CBS 112811. Lineage (NCBI taxonomy): Eukaryota > Fungi > Ascomycota > Eurotiomycetes > Eurotiales > Aspergillaceae > Aspergillus > Aspergillus piperis. The sequence goes on from NW_020291591.1 coordinate 1,940,666, forward strand.
ATTGAACCAGTTCACATCCAAGTCGAGCGTTTGAGCCAACACCTGGAATATCTTGAGTCCCAGATCGGACATCACCGCGTGGTAGTCTTTCACCGTACGCCGGAATGATCCAGGATCTCGGATCTCATCCGGGTATTTATTTGACCCTTGAGAGAATCTTCCGGTGTAGGGATGCCCTGGCGACAGATCTTGCGATAAATAATAACTCTCTTTAAGATCACCAGGACCTTCTTTCTCGAATTTCTGCGAGCGAAGACCTTCGTATCCCAGATTAACGGGCTCAATCTCTGTTCAAGCATTAGTGGTCGAGATCGGCTCTGCTTTAAGCGTCAAACTCTGCATGAGATTACCTCGACTGTACTTCTGCTTCACTTCAACTGGTAAGCTGAATAGGTCCCGGGCCTGCTGAAGTATAGCCTCTTGGATATCGAGCGGGACTCGATGGTTGATGAGTTGAAAGAATCCATGTCTCTCACACGCGTGACGGACTTGCCGCACTAGCTCTGCCTTTTTCTCGGCATCACCGGTGTAGAATGCTATAATATGTCAGGCGAAGACAAATATTTTGTTGCAATCATGGTGAAAAGATGTGACAGAACCTACGCTCAAAGTCGATAATGGGAGGTGCAGTAACCATTGTTCCGGAATTGTGATGAGAAGGACAACCTCGGGAGATTGTCTTGGTGAGCAAGCGGGGTATGAGGCCAACTCGACAGCTGCACCACTCGTAGGTTAGCTTGTGTCCTGCATACTAACCGATCCCTGTCAAGGCGAATCAGGAACAGCGATGATTGAGAGGTGCGACCGTTAGAACGTTGTCCGTGTCACTTCGGATACGTCGAGATGCTCTGCATGGCGATACGCCAATACGACTCTTCCTTTGCTTTGCCAACCTGGAAGTATTTCCTTGAGATCTTCTGCGTAGGTAGGCAAATGCCAGTTCAATAGTCATTTAGCAAGTATCTGAAGTTCACACTCAAACAAGAAGCTATATAAACACCACAAAGGATAACTTGGTATCGTTAATCTAATGCTAATAAAGATTGCTAAGCATCATGCAACATCACAGCTTGGAGAGCACACCGTCCGGCTGGAGAACACATAAATGCCTTCTCTGGATTTCAGAAATCGACCGACATCTGGAATAGTAAGCATAGTACCTGTTGGTAATCATACACATCAACTTACCCAGCGAGAGCCATCGTGATCATCAACTCCTGGCGCAATATCCGAATAGCAAGCTCCACTCCTTGCTGGCCATCATACTATAGCTGGTTACTAGAATGCTCACAGCAGCTACCGGCTTCACTTACAGCAAGTCCCCAAATGGGAATCCGTCCCATGAAACAGTAGTCTGCCCCCAGAGCCAGGGCCTTGAAGATATCTGACCCCCGGCGGATTCCACCATCGATTGCGATCGGGATACGGCCCTTTGCAACGGGCGCGCAGTCGCGCAGTGCATCCAACGTGGCCGGGGCACCGTCTAGTTGGCGACCACCGTGGTTGGAAACAATAACCCCATCAACCTTGTGTTGTATTGCCAGTTCAACATCCTCGGGTGCATAGACTGCCCGTGTCAGCCAATCTAAGTTTGCTTTCATCTGAAGTGCTTCACTTACTGCCTTTCAACCAGATCTGAAGCTTGGTATGTTTCCTCAGCCAGGGGATCGCGCTATCCCAGTCAAGGCTAGCATCTAGTAATTATCAGCGGCTCGTTCGAGGGTATATACGAAAATTACCAACCATAATCTGTGCGATCGGAGGTATCGCTGCCATTACTGAGAATATTGGGATATTCCATATCTTGCGGTAGCTGGTAGTCGTTGCGATACTCATTCAGCCGCTTCCCAAGCACAGGAACGTCCACCGACAAGAACAACGCTTTGTAGCCCGCCTTTTCTGCTCGTTCTAGTAACTGCAGTGTGAGTGACCGATCCTTGAGCACGCACATCTGCATCGCATATGGATTTCCGCAACCTTGACTGGCGACATCTTCCATCGAGGTGGTCGAGTATGAGGACAGGCCCATACAAATACCGTATTTCGCGGCGGCACGAGAGGTTGCGAGCTCTCCTTCGGGATGGGCGAGTTTGTGCGCGGCTGCTGGGCTGAAGCCGAAGGGAAGGGATACCTGTATAGTTGAGGAAGGGCATCAGCGACGATTTTGTGGTCTATTAGACTAATATGAGTGCTACCTTAGTCCCGAGTATCTCTGTGCTGGTGTCGATGTTAGCCACGTTTACCAGGACCCGTGGGCGGATTCTGTATCTGTCAAATGCGGCTTCGTTGTCGCGAAGTCTGTGCCATCAGTGATTGTTCGATAATGGTAGCTTCGAAGATCTGTGCATACGTTATTAGGTCCATGGCACCTTCATTGTAGTAATCTAATTATCACCAATGTTAGGGATCAACATTGCATGTTTCTCAGTGGTCAATTGCCCTACCTCTGACCATCTTTGGGAGCTTCTTGCTTCCAATCGCCTTCAGGTCGGCGATACAGCTGACATCCTTGTGGAATGTCTCTCCGCGATGAGCCATGCTGGCAATGGGATCAGTACAAGGCACCGGTTGATGAAAATGCGTCAAGAGGAGCAAGTGACAGGTTTCATTAACATTGAGTTATTATGTAGTAGGGCATAATTGGACCTATATACCACATGTCGGTGTCGCCGACTTTCCTAAATTTTTGTTGTCCTGCGACCGCAGCTATTGCTTGACACCGAAAGAGGAAAGCAAAAGATAACAACTCTCAAATACCTTCCCAGCGTGACGCTGTCGCAAAGCGCGGACACTCTGAGTTCAACTGCCCTATGGCATTGGGCAAGTCCGTGCAGCGGAAAGCCTTATCAACTACTATCCCCGGAATTCTATTATGGGGTGACGATCGTTCCTCGGAATCACCTACCAAATAGAAATATGCCCCTCAGAAAGAAGAAGTCTGCCCCTCATCACATCATTTCAATTTGAATCTGGTTATTTTACATGCCTCTTGTCAATTCGTTTTCTTGTCCTGGACTATTAACTGTTGCATTTCTTTCTGCATAGTAGTCACAATGGCGAAAATCTTTCTGTACGTATACTCCCGTGATCTAACTTTGTCATTGCGATTAACGGTAGTTATAGCACAGGAGCCTCAGGCTATATCGGAGGGGATGTGCTCTATGCGCTGAAATCAGCCCTTCCAGCCTGCCAGTATACAGTCCTGTTGAGGGACGAGGCAAAGGCGCAGAAACTCTCTCAAGCATACCCTGATGAGCAAATAGTCCTGGGAGACTTGGATGCTTCTTCTACTTTGGAACAGCAGGCACGGGAAGCGGACATTGTCATCCGTGAGTATCCCACTTCAAGACATACCCTGCCTCTTACTAACATTGGTCTGTTTCTACAAGACACCGCAAGCTCAAACCATGTCAAGAGCGCTGAGGCCATCGCTCGTGGATTGACCGCAGCGGGAAGATCTAAGCCGGGTAATATCCCTTTTACCTCCTTGTCCATGCGCTGCTTATCGTTGCTCATAATACAAACAGGTCACTGGCTTCAGATATCAGGCGCAAGTGTCCTTTCTATTCCCGACATTGTAGCCAGCGCCTTTGGAGAACCTTCCGACAAGGTCTACAGCGACGTCGATGGAGCCGATGAACTGCGGGGGCTCATCCAACAATACTCTGCAAAGCGCGTGGTCGACAATTTGATCCTCAGCCTCACCCCTGCCGCCAATCGTCCGAAAACCGCGTTGATCTTCCCTCCTATCATTTATGGTCGGGGTAGAGGGCCGGTTAACCAGCGGAGCATACAAATTCCGGAGCTGGCAAGAGTGACGATGCAACGACGGGGCGGGATTAAGGTGGGTAAAGGAGAAGCCACATGGAGTAATATACACATCTCGGATGTTAGCAGCATCTTTGTGAAGCTGGCTGAGAAGGCTTTACGGGGCGAGGAAGGGGACTTGTGGAATGAGAACGGGCTCTACTTCCCGGGTACTGGGGCTATCGTAAGTTCCTACATTTTGAACTTTGAGCCTGAGTCCAGAACGGGGTAATTTCTAACGAGACATAGACATTCGGTTCTATCTCAGCGCAAGTGGCGCAAGAAGTGAAGAAGCTCGGCCTTGCTGATTCCGAATCGGTTATTGAGATCAGTCATGAAGAGGCCGATTCGCTCACTCCTCATGGCGGAGTGTTATGGGGGACCAATGCCCAGCAGGTAGCCCAGCGAGCGGCCAAGCACCTGGGATGGGTCCCCGAGGGGAGGACATTGGAGGATGAGATTCCACACACCGTTCTTGCCGAGGCACAGAGACTTGGACTGAAATAGATCTATGTAAGAAATATTAGAAAATTAGGGATGAACCTATTCACAATTACGTTATTTGCCCACGAGAATTGACGTGTCTGGTTATCACGCGTAGAACCTGCTGTTATCAAGATCCCATCAGACTGCAGGGCCTAAACCCAGGACAGCAGGTCCTTCCGACACTGCTTTGGTCCGAATTGGAAGGAGATTCCGGTCCGGCGGAACCACATTCCTTCCCGGTCGGGCCACACCCTTCTTTCTTGTGACCCGCTACTAATTGATTCACTTTCCAGCTCTAACACAAACATCGGCTCATACCCCAGATTCTATTCGATTACTATACTTTCCGTTTTTGTTGATATGGCCTATTTCGACTGACATGGCTTCCTCCAAGCAATCAGGTCGCCGGACTCGTCGCAGTCATGCCCTGGGAGCCTGCAGAACATGTCGTCGGCGTCATGCCAAATGCGATCAAAAGAGGCCTACTTGCCAGATGTGTCGGGCAACTGGTGTGGTATGTGAGGGGTTCGTTGATGAGATCCGATGGATGGCCGATCGGAAGTCCCAACCTTCTTCGGGGACAGCAGCTGGCAAGGCAAATGATGCAGAGAAGCAGGGGCCTCGACGCCATCTCTACACAGGTTCTTAATCCTTCTCTATGATTGACTACCTGATTGCCAAATCCAGAATAGTGAAGCTAATATTTCGACCTCAGAGAAATCGAGGGTCTCCATGAGTGATGCCCTGAGTGCATACTTGGTGTCAGGCTCTATAGATGCCTCTTTGGCAGAGATCGAAAACAGATTCCGGGATGCCGAGAGACCATCACAGGGTGATATTGTAGTCGGGCCATTCTCTGTGCTGGACTTTAGTCTTACCGACCCCAAATTTGCAAGTAGTGCTCAGCCTGCTGACGAGACTACGGTCGCAAATGACGTGGTTCTATCGTCCGCGAATACCCTGCCTGAAGGGGCTTCCGGGGTCAGCCCAGCTCTGTCGCAAGACTCAATCGCCTACATGAATGATCTGCTGCAGTGGTCAGACATTCTTAGCTTGGATCCTCAGTTGCATAGTGCTACACTATCTGGCACACTTGACCTGGGTGACTGGTTGCCCCTCGATTTAGGGACAGAGGCCCCTATACTAGAACATAATCTCCTTGGCGAAGCGCCTAGTCTGATGGACGATACAGCTGCTGTCTACAATTCTGGCCCAGAAAATTACAGTACCTCTAAGGTGATACCAGCGGTTGATTGCAATCCACCTGATGTACTAGCAGATGCTCATTTCCTATTACGCCACTTTCAGGATCATGTCATTTCGCGCATGATGGCCGTTCCTATAGACCAGAAGTCACCTTGGAAGATACTAAATGTGCCGTCTGCTGTGGTAACATACAGCGATATCACTTTTCTTGGGTCTCAAAATATCACTCATGCTCGGTTGGCTAATCTTTACTGCCTCTTGGCCTGTTCAGCCCTTCATCTAACAGTAAATCCTTCCATGAGGACCTCAGACTCGACGGAACGCTGGAAGCCGGTAGCAGAATACGCTTACCATCTAGCCAAAGACCATATGCAGATGTCATTGAAGCATGAAACGCAAGAGCCAAAGAAGGCCAAATACAAGGATCAGTTAATGGCAATTTGCGCCTTGGCTGAGTTTGCTGTAAGACAGCTGTCAAGTTATGTCCCTGATAGATTACTGACCGAAGCAGATTCTAACTAGCCAGCAGCAGGACGCAAGGTGCTACATGATTGATGCCGAGCGGCTGCTACGCCTCCGAGGTTTGCCAAAACAACGCATCTCTCAGAAAGCACGCCTGCTACACCACACATATACTTGGCTACGGATAGTAGGCGAGAGTACCTACGCTTTGCATAACTACACGCCGTCGGATACCTTTATGGAGGCGCTCAAATACCGGTTTCGTTACCAAAGAGTTGAGAACACCCAGGCAGCTGGTTACCGAACTTCACGCTTGGACGACTTCTTGCGCCTCGATCGGCGGCCGTCCGATAGCGACCTGGATATTGACGAGCCAAAGGAAGCTGATGTTGGCTTATATGACATCCACCTCCAAGATTCGCGGAAATATCCAGCCACGCTGTACAGCCAGATCTACGGAGTATCTGAGACATGGCTTAGCTTGGTATCTCAGACGACACGCCTGGCCAATGTAATGGAGACTTTTCGAGTTGCGCGCGAGATGCGTCAAGGAATAAATGCAAGTCTCGAAGCATGGGAAGCTTTACATCGGCGCAGTGCTCGCCTGGAGAGCATGATTTGTACATTCGCCTCCAGAAGAACAGAGGACAACATATGCGGTTCGGCGAATATACTGGCCAGGTCACATGGATGCCTTCTGCAGGCTTTGAATTCTGCACTAGTTATCTTCTTTTACAGACGTATCCGTCAGGTCCACCCGGCTATTTTGGAGAGCCAGGTGGACAAAGTGATCTCAGCATTGAACGAGTTTGATGTAGCGTTGATGGAAGCCGACCAGACCGGCCCAGGCACTGTATGGCCTCTGTTTATTGCTGGGTGCGAGGCTACAACTCCCGATAGGCGGCAATCGATCACGGCGCTTCTGGACAAAGGAGAGGCACGATGTGGGTTTTCTGTCTATCAGACTGTTCGGGAGGTCATGAAACAAGTCTGGGACAGACAAGATGCACATTTCACACGAAGCAGAGGAGAGATTTTCCCGACTTGGCTGGATGTCGTCAAAAGCAAACAAATATGGCCCATTTTAGCATGATGACCACCGGGGGTCCATTACAAGGCGCTACACGAGATATGATGACATGTGCTCATAATTTCATTGTTCTATATCCAATTTTATTGACATCATGACGAACGCTTTACAACATTAACACTCGCATTCACCATCAACTGGGCCAGTTCGCTCTGCAGATCCTCCTTCAAGAGGGCGAATGGCTTCCGCAAGCCACCAGTCGCCTGGCCCCTCAGCTCAACGCCTGTCTTGACAGCCGCAGCGTAATTGTGCGACTCAAGGAACTTGCAAATGGGCCATGCTTTAGCCCATAGTTCACGGCCCTTCTTGAGATCCCCTTCGACAGAAACCGCATTCCACAGCTCTACCGCCAACTCCGGGATGATGTTGGCAGCACCCCAAACCGCTCCAGGCGATCCAGCTGCCAACCCATAGAACGTAAGGGTATCCCACCCGTTGAAAGCGGTGATCTGATCCGACAATCCAAACACCAATTCCGTGTAGGCTGGCGCATTTCCGGAGGTGTCTTTGAGGTACTTGACGCCGACCTTGCTCAGGTCCGCTATTTGCTGGGGGGTAAGGGTCAACCCGCTCGCAGAGGGAATATTGTAGTAGACAATCGGCAGCTGACTGGCTTCATGAATTTCAGCCATGAGCTCGGTCAATTGCTCCACGTTCAAGGGATCGTAGAATGGTGGCACAACCATCACGGCGGCTGCACCAGCTTGTGCGGCATGACGTGCCAGGTCCACTGCCTCCTCGGTGGAGGTACTACCGGTGCCTGCTACGACAGGCACACGGCCAGCTGCGTACTCGACGCAGAGCTCGGTCAGCTTCTTGCGTTCTTCGCGTGTCATAGTGGTGAATTCGCCTGTGCTACCGCCAGGCACGAGGCCATGCACGCCGGCGCCGATCAGGTGGTCGATGTGAGACTTGAGTCTTGCTGCGTCAATCTGAGTCTTGTCGTCTGTAAAGGGAGTGATCAGGGCGACCATGATACCCTGAAGGGCGGGGAGTTGCTGTGTGACAGTCATGTTGGATGTAGTGGTGATTGCTTAGTATAGCTAGGAAGAAGAACGTGAGGATGGAACGAGGGAGTGTCTGCTGGACTCGTGAGTGAGCCTTGAAGGCATTTTTATTCCATGACGCGACGGGACTGCCTTCCCTCTCAACTACACTCCAAGTCTATACTACACTGCTAATGATGTTCTGGTCAATGGCAAAGCCCTAACTCTCTGGATAGGATGTCGGAGGGGTTCCAAGATATCCATGCCGGAACCCCCTTCCTGTTTTGGCGATGCGGATAACCCAACGGAAGGCAGTTCCGGCATGCAGTGGGGGGCCCTTTAGCGCATCCACTGGCGCCAGACTATCAATGCGTCCCAACATCAAAGAAATGAGGGGTAATGGGGCGATCTTATCCTCGTTATCGCCTTATCGGAAGAGACAATTGCTGACTAGTGACACACTTCAATTGCAAAGTGGGCTGCTCGGAGGCACATCCCACATCCGGAACAGGAAGTTCTAGCCAAGCAGCTTATATCAGAACGACACATCTGTCTTCGCGCTGCTTATCCCTAATTTCTGCAAGAGTTGTTATCTTTCTACTTTAAGACCCAGAAGAGAATATGGCAGACTCCCTCTTCGTCGACATCACCACCCCCAATGGCCGGCAGTACCAGCAGCCGACCGGCCTGTTCATTAACAATGAGTTTCGTCCCTCGTCGAGTGGCCAGACTATCGTGTCTTTAGATCCTGCGTATGCACCTTACATCTAAACTACTCTCAACCTTCCATGCTGACTTCTACAGCACCGACAAGCCCATCGCCACCGTCCACGCCGCAACAGCAGAAGATGTCGATGCTGCCGTTCAAGCTGCCAAAGCGGCGCTATCACACTCCTCATGGAAGCTTCTCCCCGCCACCGAGCGGGGACAGCTTATGGGTCGTCTGGCCGATCTGATGGAAGAGAATCGAGAACTATTTGCTGCTATTGACGCATGGGATAACGGTTCGTATAGCCCCCCTTGTCACCGCTGTGCGGAAACTGACTTGGCCAACAGGCAAACCCTACCAAGTCGCCCTAACCGAAGACCTCACTGAAGCCATCACCACCATCCGCTACTACAGCGGCTGGGCTGACAAGACCTTCGGACAAACCATCAGCACCACTCCCCAAAAGTTCGCATACACTATCCGCCAACCCATCGGCGTGGTCGGACAGATCATCCCATGGAACTACCCGCTGTCGATGGCGACGTGGAAGCTGGGACCCGCGCTCGCCTGCGGGAACACCGTCGTCATCAAGGCCGCCGAACAAACACCCCTCAGCATCTTGGTCCTCGCAACACTCATCAAGAAAGCCGGCTTCCCGCCCGGAGTGGTGAACATCATTAACGGCTACGGAAAAGAAGCCGGCGCTGCGCTGGTCCAGCACCCGCTCGTCGATAAGATTGCCTTCACGGGCTCCACTGCTACCGCCAGAGAAATCATGAAGATGGCAGCCGGCACATTGAAGAACATCACCCTCGAGACTGGCGGAAAATCGCCCTTAATCGTCTACCCCGATGCGGATCTGGAACAGGCGGTCAAGTGGTCGCATTTCGGCATCATGTCCAACAAAGGCGAGATTTGCACTGCTACGTCAAGGATCTTCGTGCATAGGAGTATCCTCACTACCTTCTTGGAGAAATTCAAGGAGGCAATCGAGACGACTTCTAAGATCGGCGATCAGTGGGACGAGAATACCTACCAGGGACCACAGGTCACCCGGGCACAGTACGACCGGGTTCTCGCCTACATCGAGACAGCCAAACAGGAGGGCGCTACACTAGTCACCGGCGGCAAGCCCTATACCCCCAAAGATGAAAAGAATGCAAAGGGCTACTTCATTGAGCCGACAGTGTTCACTGACGTGACTGATGACATGCGCATCTGTAAGGAAGAGGTGTTCGGGCCTGTGGTGGTGATTCTACCATTCGATTCGGAGGAGGAATCGGTGCGTCGCGCCAACGATACCACGTATGGTCTGGGCGCTGCGGTCTTCACAACGGATCTGGAGAGGGCGCATCGTGTCGCGGCGGATATCGAGGCAGGCATGGTCTGGATTAATAGTAGTCAGGACTGTGACCCGCGCATTCCGTTTGGAGGTGTCAAGCAGAGCGGTATTGGGCGTGAGTTGGGTGAGGCGGGACTGGAGGCGTATTCGCAGGTTAAGGCGGTGCATGTTAATATGGGGAGTAGATTGTAGATTAGGCTAGAAGGCAATATGCTTCGATGAATAAACTCTGATGACTTTTTCATGTTCTAAATAAGGTTGATTGTTCTCTGTCATCGGCAACTGAAGGTTTCCCTGAATGAAGCGCATGAAGTTAAACTGGTGATGTAAGAGCACCTGTAGTAGTCTCCATTGTGGAATTTGTGGCGTTGTTTATCAGTATAACTGGTATGTAGTATACTAGTAGTCTCAGCTTTACTTCTTTTGAGCAGCACCTTAGCGTAAGTAGACGGTGCACAAGCAAATATATATTTCTTGTACAACACGATCACATCGTCAACTTCCTTGTTGAACTGGACTCGACTAGAAATCCAAATAAACAGAATTATTCGTTCTTTATAATTAGAAGAAAAATTTCTTTTTTCTGAAAAGTTGACAATACTTGTCGTAGCTAGTACTCATATTATTGTTCTCCATTAAGTGCGACACTGCTCATCTAAATCCACAATGGCGATTTAAAAACGGTGTTCTTCCGCAGGAAGAACCAATAGCAGGCGGACAAACCCACTCTGGACACTATCGGGAAAAAGCAAAAAGAAATTGCTGTGCATCATCCGTGAATCGAACACGGGCCTCATCGATGGCAACGATGAATTCTACCACTAGACCAATGATGCTGGTGCTTGTAATGCTTGGCAATTGAGTGATCTAAGAGCCAGTGAATTATATGATCATGATGTGGAATGGTTGGATCGACTCTCTAGAACTTTGAACTCTCTAAAGCATTTCGCTATAGTAATATCGAACATTCGTGAATGACTGCAAAGTAAGAAGACGACAGCTGCCTGCAAGTAAAACCCTTGCAGACATACATGACTGGGTCTAACCCTCACATCCATCTCAGACTTTTACTAAACCCAACAAAAACACTAGAATTCTTGAACAAAGGAAGCATCCAAATCACCGCCGTCCACGCCGTCCACATCTTCCACGTGCGCTTATCAGCATCTCCTTCGCGAAGGAATAGGATCCTCCCAGCAATGGCCATTCCCAACGCAACCGGGAGAACATACCCGGGTACGTCCAACTCCCAGAAAGCAGGACAAACAACGGACCAGATCGCAACAGGAATCGCAACGGACCACCGGGCCGGCCCGTCACCCAGCACAATGGGCATTGTATGGCGGTTCTTCGCACGGTCTCCTCTCACGTCCTTGACGTCTTGAATATGCATCGTTGTGCCGATCACGGCACTGGTGAGCCAATTCCACCGCCATGCTCTAGGAAGTATGTCGAACCCGGTTCCGGTCGCGACACGCAGTGATCCCTTGTTGTATTGACTGAATGCGAGGGCTAGAAGGACATTCCGTAGAATGAACCCGTCGTCACCACCGCTGAGGTCATTGTATACCCAGTTCATCGTGTAGAGGAGAGCAGTCTCCTCCCATGCACCGAGGTAGACGCTGAGTCCGAGGACAACTGGGATCGCAAGTAAGAGTAGCTGGCGAGTATGCAGGATGCTGATCCGACCTGCGGGCAGTGGTCTCCAGGGTCGGTTGATTTTGTCTTCTGCCACGGAGTCCGGGTGCCTCTGATTCGCCAGGTTGAACACGAACAGGTTTAGCCAGTTCCATAGCATGACCATGGGTATTCGACTGACTACTGAGAGTAAGTCCGGAGTGTTGTCGTCTGTCAGAAGAGGCCCGGACAGAGCAGCACAAATGCCAAATGCTGTCTCAGGAATGACAAATGTTGTAAAGTCGTCCGCAGTGAAAAGCCAGATAGTCAGCGCTAGGTCCTTCCAATACCATCCTTTCTATACAGTTGTGAGCTTTATGAATTGATGGTTCTATCCAAGATCACTCACTTTGTAAGCCCTTGTATTGCTCTGTCTTGTCTTCACGACATCGGTTTTAAGTGCAGCATTTGCAGCGCCAAGTAAAGAAGTGAAAATCTCGTAGAAGCGAGAAAAATCAAGAAGATCCATTTTTTTCGGCATTTCAGACTTTGATCTGCTTCCACAGCAGAGAGATGTCTGCGTTGGTCTTTGCAAAATATCTTGGAGAAGGACCAGACTCGGGTGTGTCGCACCCTTATATTCCTGGAATCAATTCATGTCAAGATTGGAGTTGGCACTATAATAGCCTGAGAGTCCACCATTCAGCTCCTGTCTGCAAAACTTTTGCAGTGGCTGGCTGTCTCAATACTCAGCTAAACCTACGGCCAAAGCCGACGAGCTGGTGTATGATACCAATCTAAGCAAAACGTTGAGGTTTGGTTATCCTTGCCGATGGCGCCCTCTTGATACGGGTTGTAGCTGAACCGTTGCACAGCTGAATAACGCCACACATGGTCTTGTCAGACGGGGCGGAACATAGCGCTGAGGTGGCTTTTTCATGCTGTCAGATAATATTCACCAGTGAAGTCAGTTGAATCCTCGGACCCAGTTGCCTGCGCAGTCTGGTGCAAAAGCCAAGGTCCTGGGGGCAAATGTGGTCATTCCAGCCGATAGGCGGGAGGTGACAATAGGACAACAGAGTCAGCACTAGCGTTGCGTTCTGATGCCTAACAGGATTGTTCACATATTCGACCTGAATGAAGCAGTGCCTTGTGGGATGATGTGCCGCACACAATGTATCATAGAGTGTTTACAACATTGCCAGCCAACCAACTTTTAGCCGTCGCATCAAAGGTACCCTCATCTTCGACGCTCGCGCCAGGCTTGTGCCTTTCTGCTCCCTTAGCAGCCGTCCAATATCCATGTAGCTTTCCACGGTTGCCCGAAGTGGCCCTCTTACACCACGAGGTAGCTCCTCAATTGCCTCTCGGCTGACCTGATAATATCCATCTGCTTTCTGCAGCATTCTCTCCTGCAGGCCATACATGATTGGGATATTAGGACGCTCTAATACATCTCCTGGAGTCAGGCCTACTTCATCCAGCCACGTTGTAGGAATATATACTCGTCCAATTTCTGCGTCGCGATGGATATCACGTGCAATGTTGACACACTGCATGGCTTTGCCCATCTCCTTCGCCGCCCGTTTCAACAGCGGCACATCTTCCGTATTGTCGTGGCCATGATAAAATAGGACAAGATCGAGAACTAATGCACCCACCGCGCCAGCTACAAAACCTGCGTACTGATCAAGGCAAGTGTCCGATTTGATCGGGAAACCTCCTTTCTTAGGATCGAATGCCAAGTCGGTCTCGAACCCTCTCAGCAAATCATAGAAGAAATTCTCAGTTAAGCGGGAGAGTGGAAGGTAGCTGATCGATTGGTACAGCCTCTGATATTTTCCCCCTTGTTTAGAAGCATGACAAGCGTCATGCGGTAGTCGACCGCGATGGCTTAAGTCTAGGAGGTATCTGCACTCTGTGATCCAAGTCTTGGCTTCCTGATCATCTTCAGCTTCGTCAATGAGATCATCCATGACGCGGCAGAAGGAGTACCTATGCATATCAGAAGAATGAACAACACATGAGATTGAGGGGCATTACAAGAATATGAGATCAATGCGTAGCTGACCCTGAAATAATGCGCTGCCGAGAAACATGCTCTGACTCTTCTCTTGCAGACAATACACAGCCTGGGACAATGCAGATAGGGATTCGTCTATAGACGGCAGACTGCACAATAACGACAGAGCTGTCCTGAGCATGGTGCCCTTGTCTGCTGCTGGCCGTGATAGGGATTTGTATTCTTGGAGTGCATATGCGTAATCAATCCCAACTAGTCCTAACACAATCATCATATTTGTGACCAGGAAAAAGAGTGCCTCTCTGTTACTGTTAGACTTCATGTCTAATGATCACAGGTGGGTTTGACTGACTCAACTTCTAGCCCACCGATACGATAATCCAATTTTGTGCCACTCTCTATCCTCCAAGTCCCAGATTCCATAGCACGGGAATCCGCAACCCGTAAATATAGCGTAGGGAGGCAGATCGCGGCGATTGTGGGTTTTGCGGGAAGTCCAATAAGAAACGGATGGGACAACATCCTGTATTCTCGCATGAGCATTTAAATAGATTCAGGGTGGACTGATCTTACCACTGGAATAGCAAGATTGGACTGACCCACACAAGGATCAGGCCCAGGTAAGTCATATGCCGTCCCAACAGCAGGCACGTTGTTCCACCACCCATCAAAGTTAATATGACAAATGCAACCACATTTCTTGTTCTACGTCTCTCCGGATGCGGCCGAAGATACATGGGTCGCACAAGTGGCTTCGTGAAGATACAATATGCCACACTCGTGATGTAGGTTTGTATGGCAAAAAAGAAAACCTCCTCAATAGGAATATCGAGTATCTTGGGACCGACTACTGCGTCGGGCGGATACGTCCAGATAGCAGACCGTATCAGGTAGGAATCCCAGGGGATTGTTGCAAGAATGGCAATCTGTCAGTCCCAGGTAGATTAGATCAGAAGTCCTTGGTTTCAAGGTACGGTTGAAGTACCGTAATCAGAATGCATATTTTGCAACAGTCTTGCGCGGCGAAGAATGGGTAGTAGATCACTGTCAGTGCCGATGCAGCAGGAATAGTGTAAGTGCAATGACTACTTGCGCACTTAGAATTAGCAGATGTAGAAAAGAGATTGGTAGTAGAGACGCCTCTTACAAGAGAATATAGTCGACCCCCATTTTGCTTCATGGTTATCTCGCACTCCCTTACGGCGAGCACCAAGAGTATGAAACATATATCTGGAAAAGGGCGTTCAGCCCCCTTTGCAAGGTTCAGCCGAATCCTGTTTCACTGCCCCAGCTTCCGGATAGGAACCGGTTGCGGTTGCGTCTGAGATTCATGAGGACTAGAAAGTTTGTTTGTGATGGTCATTGCGCCACTGGAATACAGGGATAGATTTGAGAAAGTCTAGTTTGGATTAGTGCCAAGGAGCTTAGAAGTCGTCCACCCGCTGTCAATTGCATATTGGAGATGCCCTCATTGAGTATCCGATCGGCAGACCAGAATGATGGCAATGCGTGAGGTGCTGACTTATTCTGACCTCATGACAAGAGTATAGCTGGTCGGAGTAGTGACCAACGCAAGAAACAGTGACCAGCTGGTCTTTCTCGACAGTATTGAGCTGTGGCGACCAAAGACGGGATTGACGCGACGAAAAAGTAAGTCGTAAGTTATGAGTAGAAAACGAGATGAAGCTGTAGTGGGGAAGACCAATTAGAGAAAGGGGGTGGGTCACGCTATCGGGGTAGTTACTACGTACTTACTACTGCTAGATGCCCTCAGGGACTCCCCCACTCTTGACAGCTTTCTTATCAACACAGTCTGACTGCATTGGCTGTTTCATGCAAATGTCTTTCGATATGCAATGCTCCGAACGCTTTATCGTTCATTACTTCATTTTAAGATAAACCACTACCAAGCTAATTCTGGTCTGGCCATGCAGCTCGCCGCTTCCAGCTGAGAACAGAACCTCTCCTCCTCTACCAGCTTCCCCGTCCTCACTTCCCCAGTCATCTTGGGAACAGCGGGCCAGATCTCCTCCCCGCCTTGGGCCTCTTCTTTTCGCCGGTGTTCCATGACCATTGTCTTCACATCTTCTTGAAAATGGATGGGCCCCTGCCCACAGTCAGTTCTGCCCAATCTCACGTCTCTTCTGTCAGTGTCTCATACATACCCTCTCCTTGTCCGGGTGAAGCTCGCCGTTCGTGAACACACCCGCGCTCAAATTTTCCTGTGCTCCAACACAGAGATCTTTGTCTTCATCCAGGACTTGTCGGTAAAACGCATTAATATTGGCAAATTCCTCATCCGTTGCATCTCTGTGTCGATATACTTCGTTTTCGATCTTGCTGGTCGTCGCGCTAACAGGAATCATGCGTTGAATGTAGAAGAATTTATCCCTGCTATTGTGTTAATAGACCATCGACTCCTTCCCTTTTGGGTACAAACTTACGTGACTGTGACCGATGTGGTTGGGTAAAAGTATGTAATTGACCTCCGGAACTGTGCGTCAATATTGTCCTTGTTGAAGATATGATGCTCCATATACCTCGCCTTGGGCTCGACCCGGTACCGAGGAAGATCCGACACTCCATTGATTAGGGGATGTGAGGTCGCGCAGTGATAACATTCATTGTAGTTCTCGATCAGAAGCTTCCAGTTCGCCTCCACGTCCATTTCCCAGTAATGGTCAAAGGCGTATTCCCCATCGAAGTCAAAATCCTGCATCCGCGGCTGCTCATCGATCTTTTGGAAGTCGTCGTCCCACTTGACCTCCGGGTCGCCGGCCTCTAGATTCACCCAGACGAAGCCCGCTTTGTCGATATGCACATGGATTGGGAGGAGTCCATGTTGACTTTTGTCAAAGCTTGGTACGGTTTCGAAGCGAGGTGCCTTTGATAGGTTGCCCTTCAATCCGTAGGACCAGCCGTGATACTTGCAGCTGAGGATAGAGGTAGTTCCGGACCGAGCTTGGACTACCGGGTATGCGCGATGTCGACAAATGTTATGGAATCCGTTGATGTTGCCGTCGCGGTCTCGAGTCAGGAAGAAGGAAAAGTTAGAGATGGTAAAGGAAAGAAAGTTGCCAGGCTTGGTAAGTCGACTGGAATGTGTGAGTAACATCCATCGCTTGGAGAAGATGGCTCGCCGCTCCAGCTGATACATGGCATCAGAGCGATACCATGATGCCGGAAGGCTCCGAGGTGGAGAGCTTTTCTCTGGGGTGTTGGAGGACCGGCCAAGTAATCGCCACATCGTGATGGGGTTTGTAAACAAGTTGTTGAGGTGGCTCAGAGGAGCTCAGATCATCACAGTGCCTTTATAACAGCGCAGCGCTGGTAAGTGGGGTCTTGGTTCGGCGTTGTCGCATCAAAGATGGGGGCGTTGGGAGCTCGCCCGAGGACACCACCGATAAGGAATTGGATAAGGATCACTAGCTTTTCTGTCACATCCACCGGCTGTCCAGCCGTTCTTATCCAACTCAGAAAAGAAGAAAGAAAAACATGGGTGCTAATCCTCCTTTGGTCACTGGTCGCTGCTACATATCATCCCTTGGGTACGATTGGGGGATTACGAACCCCTTGACACACTCTCCATTTCACGTCTTTAAGTAAGTGCCAAGCTCCAGTTTATTATATGCTATCTATTATGTGTATCAGTCGTTCAAGTCGTATCTAGGCTAGATCCATTCTTCTATCCCAGTGTCGAGTCTTTTTTTTCTTTTTCCCGGCTAGCCCGGCCGTCACTAACCCAACTCACATTTTGCTCGTATTCCGCAGTTTCCTGAGCAAGAACGTGGCTGCTCCAATCAAAACCGACCCTAATATCCCACAGCAAGCACCGAAAAGTTGCAAGCCCGAATAATCCGTGTAGTTCTGCTTTTCGAGAATGGCACCCATGATCGGCAATCCGGTCAGACAGCTGCCCAAGTTAGCAAGCAGGAAACTGAATTTGCTTGTGAGACCTGATACTCACCTCACTGACATGATCAGCTGGAATGTTCCGAATCGCTGACCTAGGGTCTGCAGATCCCCCACTTTGGCAACACATGGCATCATGAGAGAGACAACAGCGCCACTGACAAAGCCATAGACCGCCGAGAACACGATGATTCCTGCATGAGAAGGGTGGTAATTGAAAGGAAGCCATAGACAGAGCATTGACACGCCGGTGCCGAAGCAGCAGAGTGTTAGGACGTTGAAGTGACCAAAGACATCTGCCAACTGAGGAGGGATAAGACGCCCGAATATAGAGGCACCACTACATTTCCCGAAGTTAGCACTGAGGCTTGCGAAAGAAAGCATCGCGCAGTCTTACTTGATAATGGAAATAAGATAGAGAGCAAGAGTCGATGAAAATCCCGCGTTCTCCGCCATGCTGGAAAGATAATCGAACGGAGCCCAGAGTCCCCACCTGTCACTGTCAGTCAATAAGCAGGGTCATCGATCGGAATATTGACGAACATAATGAAGAATGCACCAGCGGTGTACAACCCAAATGCGGTATCCTTCAGCAGAGTCAGGTCGATCCACGCTGCTTTACCGTTCCACTCCTTACGCGGAAGACGGCTGCGGATCAGTAGGCAGGCTACTGCCAGCATGATTCCGACGAATAGCGCGGTATACCGAACGGCACCATAGAAGCCGATGTCGTTGATGACCCGGTCGAGAAAGATCGGAAAGATAACACCCCCAAGTGAACTTCCAGATACAGCAATGCCAGTTGCAAGACCTCGGCGACGAACAAACCATTGGCCGACGCAAATCATGGCCGAAGTGAAAACACCACCTGCGCCGATGCCGAAGCAGAGACCCTGAGCAAGGAAGATCTGATAATACTCGTGAGCCAAGCTGGTCATACAGAGTCCCAGCACGCAGAGAATGCTGCATGGCCAGAGGACCGGGATCGGGCCGTAAGTGTCAATTATGCGACCCCATAGTGGTCCCGGTGCCCACATGAGGGCCAGCTGCACGGCGAAAATCCATGATATGTCGGACGCGTCGTAGTCTTTGAGTGACGTCTGCTGGTATGTTGTTTGAAAAACACCGATACTGTGATAAGATCAGTACGGAGTACAGGGGACAGTTTTAGCCCGTCGATACATACGCATTTAGGAACCCAAAGGAGGAGAATAGGGCGCAAAAGCCTCCAGCCACGGTCAGCCAACCCTTGACCCCTTCTTCGGGCGGAATGGCTGGGTCTTCTACCGGCTGGTTCTTAGGCTCGGACATGTTTGTCTAGCCCAGAAATCCCAGGCCAGAATTGTTCTAATATATGTTCACAGCCCTTCTTGATTATTTAGGGATGCATGAGGCGAATTACAAATTCTAGGGGAAAAAGCCTCCACAGGGTCCCGGACAGTGACTCGGTCTACGACTGGCTAAGTCCGACCGAATAAATGCGGGCGCTAAGATAAGTATCTGGGTTTCGATGAGAAGCTTCGTCTCGGGCCTTCGGCTCTCGTTATGTCCGATGGGGCCCACGCGACAAGGATCTTGCTCATCAAAGTCGCGCTAATTATGCGAACATTTGTCGCATCGGGCATGAAATTGACCGTGTCATTGCAAAGACAAGTGCGATCTGACCCATATAACTTTGCAAGTCTTTGATCAGAAGAGTATATGATCTGTGTGTATTAATCGGACGTGGAGCCTAGGGTTGGGTATTCAGCTGAAGAGCAGTGGTCTCACCTTCTCCGTTCGCGACCAGCTAAAGCCCACAAAAAAGCCCACAAAGCGGCTGTGAGCAAGCCACACCAGGGAACCCTGGCCAGAAGACTCTCGAACCCATTATTGGGATGATGCGGCCCACATGGTACCCACAGTGCTGTAAACTCTGATGCCAACTGCCGGATCCAAGTACAGAGCAATGAACTTCATGGACTACTGCAAGACGTGCCCAACATTGGGACGTGTGCATGCGACACTTGATCAAGAATGACAGCAGATAATAATAATACTAATAATCATAACTAATATTCCCTCAGCATTGAGTCTCCAGGCTGATCCAAAGTCACCTTCTGTGCACACTGGATGTTTGCGGATCGAGGATCGACTTGGGCGTCAGCTTTGCTCAGGTCATCGCTTGGAGGTTTCTTGTCGGAGATTTTCGGATGTATCCGAAACGTCTGCTTGCAGCTGCCACACCGACATGAAAAAGGCACGTCTCATTCATCGGGCTATCCCCCGTCGCAAAATTGATGACGTGAACAGCAACTTACCCCCGCCAATCAGATGGCAGAAGGGTCAGATGCTTTCCCGATGATCGTCAAGTGAGTTCCCTGGACGATGCCATCCTCCCCGACGGACAGCCCTTATTCATCCGTCGGATGGGACAGCTAGTCCGTTGGACTGAGCTACTTCAGCAACATATGTAAAGCTTGACAGCCCCGTCTACATATGATGGCAGGCTTTGGTCTCTTTGAGGATGTTTGAGTTCTTTTGGTAAAGGGGACAGTCATCAGACATGCACATTACGAAGATCCCCCGGCATTTGGTCGCATTAAGGTGCAGTAGTAGGAAAACATATCCGGCTAAAAGACTCCTTAGTGCTTGCGTTGGTGTGAACATCGTCCAAGATCATCACAGGCGGTATCCAAGCAGGTGTTCAACCGAACAGCCCCGTGGCTACATTTGGCAGGGAGCATCCTTGTCGACTTGCATGGTAGATGTAGCTGCCTAGGACTTGTGAGTTCCAGCTGCGCAGGTTGTATAGGTGATCATTGCCCAAGTCTTGTGACAGCCACGTGCTTGAGGTCAAGCTGCGTTTCCAGCAACGTTCCTGCCCACTGCTCTTTAGTAGTGCGGTAAATGAATCTCCATTAATCTTCCATATCCCCGCCAAGATCGGGCTTTCCGAACGTATGATCTTTTGAATGCGACCGGGCGAGAGGGGTAATTAAACAAGTGGCAGATCAAACCGTAAAATAGAGAATTCGGTGGTTATCCCGCCAGCTATACCTAGCTGAGCAGACTTATAAAAAGACGTAACAAAGTCAGAACATGGTGAAATTAAACTGTGCTCCCCAATGGTGATGTGGACATGATAGCAAGTTTGCGACAGCGGTTGTCTGAGACACGATGGAAAGACTGTAACAAGTCTGAGGGAACATCTAGTCCAATGGAAATAACACAGTTCCCCTATTGCACATAATACAATACCCTCTTCTTGAGCATTATCAGGATGGCCCATATTCATTTTATAGTCGACAGTCACTCCTTATTCTAATGATGGACCGAGGCCAGGCCGGGGCATATAGCCGACCCCAGAAAAGCCGCGCCCCCACGGTCGGCGATGTTCTCCGATCGGGGATGCCCTCAAAAAGTCGGGGTTATTCCCACGAAGAAAATCCCAATCGATCTCACAACCATCACCATGCCTACTACTCGTCCCATTGTCCGCGCGGCATGCCATAGCCTCTCAAGTATCCGGCATGCTTCCACAAACACCGCGAAGAAAGCAGGTCCTCTGGCCGGCATCACCGTGGTCAGTCTGGAACAAGCCATAGCCGCACCCTTCTGTACCCGCCAATTAGCCGACCTGGGAGCCCGAGTCATCAAAGTCGAACGTCCCGGCGTCGGGGACTTCGCGCGCAACTACGACACCCGCGTTAATGGCTTAGCCTCCCACTTCGTCTGGACCAACCGGTCCAAAGAGAGTCTCGCCTTGGACCTCAAAAAGCCGTCCGATCACAGCGTGCTAATGCGCCTGCTCAGCCGCGCTGATGTCCTCGTCCAGAACCTCGCCCCGGGCGCCAGTGCCCGGCTGGGATTATCCTACGCGGATCTCAAAGCCGCTCATCCTTCGTTGATCGTGTGCAATATCTCTGGGTATGGTCCTGACGGACCGTACCGCGATAAGAAGGCCTATGATCTGTTGATCCAGAGCGAAGCCGGCATGCTCTCCGTCACGGGGACAGGGAAAGAGCCGGCTAAGGTGGGCATTTCCATCGCTGATATTTCCGCCGCTAGCTATGCCTACTCGAATATCCTGGCGGCGTTGTATCAGCGGGAGAGGGATCCCGCGAAGCAAGGGTGCAACATTGATATCTCGATGTTGGAGAGTATGGTTGAGTGGATGGGGTTCCCCATGTACTATACCTATGAGAATGCCCCGGGTCCGACACCTGCTGGTGCTTCGCATGCGGCTATTTATCCGTATGGGCCGTTTGAGACGGGTGATGGAACGGTGATGTTAGGGATTCAGAATGAGCGCGAGTGGGCCAAGTTCTGTGACATCGTATTGGGTCGAGCTGATTTGGCTACGGATGAGCGGTTTGTGAATAACTCGCTGCGGTCGCAGAACAGAGATGAGCTGAAGAAGATCATCTGCGACGTCTTCTCGTCGCTTTCTGCGGAGCAGGTCATTGCTCGACTGGATGAAGCGGCGATTGCGAATGCCAGCGTCAATGACATGCAAGGCGTCTGGAACCACCCGCAGCTGAAAGCCCGGCAGCGATGGACTGATGTTGAGACTCCAGCGGGGACTGTGCCGGCCCTGTTGCCTCCTGGAATGACCCTGGGTGATGCGGATACTTATGGGGCGCGCATGGATGCGGTCCCTGAAGTCGGTGAGCATAACAGGGCGATTCTGGCTGAGTTGGGACTCGACGAGGGTACAGAGAAATAGTGATAGATACTTTAGACTATGTACATCCTCATGAGTGTTTGAACTTTTTACCCCTTGTTAATACGTAAGTGGACTGGCTGGTGTTGCCACTCAAAGGCTAGAGGTACGTAGACTGCATACTGATCAGACGTAAAGCTAGTGGGTCGCATCATGAAATTTGCACTCAATCTCTTTCCGAAACAAGCTACTGCTACGAATCCTTGAAATTTCTCACTGTGGCAGGTTCGACTTGTCCGTGAATATCGGCACCATATCCCCATCGCCGAAGCAGGTGGATCGGGAAAGCAGGCAAAAAGGCCGACATCCTTGCCAAGACCGAGGTAGCATAAAGCCGCTTTTATCCTCGACGACGGCTACTTGCATTGTTCCCTGGTCACCTCTGAACTCTACTGCGGACGATCTCTCCTTCAATAGTAGCTGGAACTAGCTAAAATCAGAATCATGTCCAGTCAGGAGGCCTCTGGTCACCGACAGGTGAGAACCAGAGCCAAACAGGCTTGTCTCCACTGCAACCGCCGGCGAATCCGCTGCAATGTGCTACAGATGCGCCCATGTCAGAATTGTCTCTCGTTGAATGTGCCCTGTGAGATAGGAGTTTCGAAGCGAGGAAAGTATGCTTTCCTTATTCTCATTGCGGCCGTGGGACGTGGACTGATTCAGGGCATAGGTATCCCCGTAAGAAGACTGCCCGGCAACATGCTATGTCACAAACGGACGGCAATTCGGTCCAATTACCGACATCATCGGGGAAAGGAAGAAGCCATTCAACGTCACCGTCGGGTGGTAAAGACGAAGAAAGAGAGCCGCATGTTCATCCGATGTCAGGGGATGCTGCCAGTGCCCACCAGACGGTGTTCTTTGGCGAATCCAGTCCACTCACTGTAGTCATTGACGAAGGGCGCCGATCGCCTGAGAAAGGGAGTGGTGAACTGCACATGACTCGCTTTCACTATCCCATTCCAGAGAAGCTCAACGCTTTCAATACCCGAGATGAGGCTTTTCGTGCACATAAAGTCAAGAAGGAAGACCAGCTTAGAGCTGACGGGGCCTTTTTGTACCCCCCGCCGGAGACATGTGCCATTCTTCTGCGGGCGTACTTTGATTGGTTTCATCCCTGTTTCCCGATCCTTGATCGTGCTGCTGTGTATGAGGGCTATGCGCAAGGGATCTTGTCGCCCCTGCTCCTCCAGGCTATGCTGTTCATTGGTGTAAGCCTTTGCACGGACGAGGCGTTTTCCCAGACGGAGTTCCCCGTTCGATACTGGGCGAAATTGCTTTTCTACAGCCGAGCAAAGGCGATATATGATGCGGAATGGAAGTCTAACAAGACGGTCAAGATCCAATCGTTGTTTCTGTTGAGCTTCTGGCGTGGAGGTCCTTCTGAAGAGCGGGACATTCGATTCTGGCTGGGAATTGCCATTGACTTGGCTCAAAAGCGCGGCATGCATTTGATGTATGTGTTTTTCTATTGCACCATGTCACCTGCTAATCCAATCAGGTCTAAGTTTTCTTTTGGTTCCGGTCGAGAGGCAGGGCTATGGAAGCGAATTTGGTGGTCGCTCTACGTATGTCTTCTCTCATAAACTTGGTGTTAATACTAACCGTTGCCAGGCCCGAGACCAGCAAAGCGCCGCAGCACTTGGGCTGCCGCCGCACATTCGGGATGAAGACTGTGATGTCGCCATGCTTGAGCCAGATGATATCCGGGAAGAGGAAGCGGGAGGACAAGGTCTTTTCGGTGTGCAGTGTATAGAAGATCTCCGTTATCCGGCCGAGATGGCCAAGTTGGCCAAATTATGTATGTCCGAACCTCCCGACTTTGAATCTTTGCTTACCGTTCAGTGCGTTCTATTGTATCGACCCATTATTCGCCGGTATCTCCCTCATCCAGCGGCACGTCACGAGCGGTGTTGCATGAGCAACTGGTGGACTGGGAATCCGATATGCCTCCTGAGCTGAAGCTCGAAAACGCCACAAGTCCGCGAGCCAGGTTCCTAGCGGGACTCTTACAAATGACATACCAGTAAGCAACATTCATTTGACTCGAATTGACTCCCCTGACTGGTCAACGTCTAGAAATCTCTATGTCCTGCTTTACCGATCGTCATTTCTTAATCCACCGGATGGTATCTTGGACAGCCAAGGCCAGATAGCCTTGGATGCCGCGACCAAAAGCACACGAGTGTTGGAGGATATGCTCTCGCATAATCTGGTCCAACATGGACCTCCACATCTGTAAGTCTCCGTCGATAATCTATACAGGTATCAAGCTGACCATGTAGAATCACCCACGCGTTCTCAACCCTCTGCATTCACACCATCGAGTTCCGTCGCTCATCTGGGACAGGCCGTAAACTGGCGGAACACCGAGCCAGACTCTGTCTCCTGAGCCTACAGGAGCTGCAAAAATCCTGGGACTTGGAGAACTGGGTATTAAACCTGTTCTTCCGATGCTTGGATGATAGCACTGCCCGTACTCTGCGACCGGTGGATGCCACTGCTCCGCCCCCAAAGACCGAAGCCCGCGATTATGTCCCTGCCACCCCAGATGCTTTTCCTGCTCTCAATATGAACCCAGAGGGACACACGCTCGACGCACCTTGTCAATCGGCGCACTCGCCATATCCCACTGGTGATATTAGCGCCCCCAGTGATTGGTACGGGCTGTTCAATTTTGCCGAGGATTATACCGACATTTCGGGGGTCATTTCCAGCCACGACCCGTCTATAAATCTGCAGAATTTGGAGATTCTCTACCGATTCTTATGACGAAATCTGTCCCACTTAAAAAGTCTGCACTCACAATGGCTGCGACCGCACTTTTCCCAGCCTAGTCAACAAGTTCAGCTCGGAGGAGGATCGTCTTGGCAGAGTTCGGTACTCGATCGCGCTAAGCGGGCAAGGCGTGGAGCATCGTCCGCGTGCGAGTCAGTCAGCTCACTCCCTGCCGAGGCCAGGCTGATCCCGTATTAATTCCTGGGTTCCCCTCTGTCAGATTGACCTCAACCTCATCTTTGCTTTAAACTTATCTTACGGCACCATGTTCGGTGACTTTCCCGTCGACAACAAAATCGTCCTGGTGACGGGAGGAGGATCCGGTGAGGCCTCAATTTGACCCTCACTTCACCCCTTCTCCACATCACACTAACGCACCACTCAGGGATCGGATTGCAGCTCTGCCGCCAGGCCGCCGCCAAAGGCGCCCGAATCATCATTGCCGATCTGCGCCTCATTCCCGAAGCCCAACAGTTTGTCGACAGCTCCGACGCCGTTATTTTCCAGCGCTGTGACGTTCGTAACTGGGCCGAGTTGCAAGCCCTCATCCAGCTCTCGCAAGACAAATGGAACGATGTACCCGACGTCTATGTCGCATCAGCTGCCATCTTTGAACCCGTACGTGTTTCTTCCTAACCAAGTATCTCTCGGTTCATCAAATATTTCACGGTCCCCTCGCTCACGGATCTCAAAATCAGTCATGGTCCAGTTTCTGGGAAGACTCGGAAACGACCGACTACGCGTGTATCGACATCAACATGAACCACCCTATCAAGCTTACTCGACTAGCCATCCGAGCTCTCCTGGGTAAGGACAAGAAGGGTGTCGTATGCCTGGTCTCCTCTATCGCGGGAATAAATGCTTCGATCCGAAGCCCCCTGTACTGCGCATCCAAACATGCCATCTGGGGCTTCGTCAAGTCGATGGCCATGCTTGACCGATTGGAGGGCGTGAAAGTCACCTCCATCTGTCCAGGGTATTTCATCCCCTTTTATCCTTCGAGTCTCCGATTTACCTAGAGCATGCGCTAACGTCAACCAGCGTTGTCCCCACGCCTCTGTGGGACTCCGTCCCCGGTGTCCGCAAGCATCTATCCTATGACCGAGTAAAACATGTCCCGGCAGAAGAAGTGGCAGAGTACATGCTCGAGCTTATCCAGCAGGGCAAATACTCTGGCGGTTCAGTGGTGGAGATTACCAGCTCTGGCCCGGACGGTCGTAGAGTCATCCCGCCGTGGAATGTGTCGCCACCGAACGTGTATGCCGGTGCGGATAAGAAGATGTTGGCTAACTTCATCGAACCGGTCCGCGAAGCCTTGAAGAAGGAGCGGAAAGCGAAGCTGTAATCATTATACCCTTTAGTTAATATACCCAGTGAAGACACCTAGAGCATCAGGACGGAGTTACCCATTCCAGAATATCCCTTTCTGTCCTGACTCTTCCATGCAATACACCACATCAGTTATCTATAGCCGTGTCTCTGCAAATTTTCTGCGGTTGATATTTCGACGTCCACTGCTATCTAATTCTACAGATAAACACCTAATGATACTTGAGTTACCTCTCTTTTGGGTTGATACACTTTGCCTGACTACAATTTCTCCCCTCTCGTCATGTCCGTGTGCAAACTCAGTGGATTAGCCTCTAGCATCTAGAAACCACCATAACAGACATTCTCTAGCACTGGATCTTGGCCAATTACTTGGCAAAGCCCTTTGAATTTTCGCTTTGTATGGTCGTCCCATGATCAAAACTATCGGCATATATAGAGGTATGATAATGAGATGCCTTAGTATAAACCATTCTGGAATAAGTTATGCATTAGGCCCGAAAAATAAATGTGCTAGTTAAGCACGAGCGTTTCAACTGACTTGTTTCATCGATCATCGGTGGATTGATTAGTAACCATAGTAAGCCCGTGACATTAGTAGTGAGGGACATCCTCATATATAGATCATAGATACTATAGACAGTAGTGACTAGTCACTGAAAACTGTTTAGTCATATTGAATTGAACTATACTGCCGGAAATTTCTATCTTAAGCGCCTTTTAGGGCCTATTTGGATAATGGTTGTGCTGGAGTAGTAGTACCATTCATACTACTCAGTAGCAGGCGCAATGGACCCAGCCAAAATATATATGTCTGGGAACCACAAACGAGTGCCACTATGGACTAACACCCTCGTAGAATTTTCCGCAACGGTAGTATATTAGACGCAGATGCTTGTATCTTTGATATACTATTGTGTCTCGCGTTACGGTCTCCTTCATCAGCTCTCTTACGTGTATTGTCATGTCCTATCCTCTCACGCTGTCTCGTCTCACTTAGTAACCAACAAGACGTTCCCGAATCCATGCACATGATGGCATATCTTTCCTAGTCCTGAAGTACAATGTTCAATGCAGAATCTCAATTTTCATATGTTGTATATCAATAAGATGCCAATAGGCCAAATGTAACGCGAATACGGGCAGCATGGAACTGAGTTCTACGATGATAGCATAATCTAAGGGTTATATGGTCAGCAGAGAGAGCTTCCAGATGGCCATTTGTCAATGCAGCTGAGTAGAGAGACTGGAATTTTCTGTCGCCTTATCTAAGATAGCCCCAGAAACCATGTAGCGGCTCTCCTAGGCCGTTTAAAGGGTGTCTGGAGAATGATTTTGCTGCACGCGGTCTAACATATTCCAGCAAAGATGGTTTATGAGTATTATTGCGGTAGGCGAGCGACAATCAGACGAAACACTATGCTCCTAAAGGAGCGTAGATCGTGCAAGGATCATGGCACCTACTTAGTAATGACGGAAGATCTTGAGGTGTATTGGACTGGTCTATGGGAGTGATGGCAAGATATATAGAGACTGGTGCGTGCGCTATGCTCTCTAGAGCTTCGAGAAGAGATCACCTGATCCGACTGCTTACTCTTACTCCCCTCTCCATCCCGATTCCACTCGCTTACTTCTCACTTCAGCTCCCTCACATGGGATCTAGGGCGTGGCCAAAGATTTACCCGGTACTGCATGGTGCAGGGTAGCAGTTGAACGCTTCCAATCAACATGTTATAGAGACTATGTATGATCGAGGAAGCCTTCGCTGAGGAATCGGAATACAGGCTCACTGCCTCGTGGATTCTGCTAAATGGGTCCACGAGCCCCCACTGCATGAAGACCTTGCCCAAGAGTATAGTCACTCTGAGCTCATTATGATCAGGCCATAGCATCATGCCACGATGCATCTGCCAAACATAAGACGAGGACCCTGCCTACCTGCTCAACTCTCTGCTGCGATAGATTCGAACAGCAGTGTCAGCCGGCGCCTCGCCGAGCTGGCCCTATTGACTTAATGACTTACCTTTCAGCTCAGAAAGGGCTCGGAAGCCATTGCGTTGTTGCGTCGGACACCCCCGGTTCCTGCAGGACTATGTACTTCATTATTGCTTGAAGGAGATAACCCCCCACCAACCATCTCATAGTGGCAGTACTGGCTTGGCAATCAATGAAAGCATACCTCACCAGTCCGACTCCGGGGTGACCAGAGACTCGAGACGTGTTCTAGCTGAGACACTTCTTCCTTATCTGACGGCTGAATCAAAATGGGTGAATCCTCATCCGGGGGTTTCCACCAACTTGCCCCCCAAGGTTACCGGCTTATCAATCGTGACTCAACATGATACTCCATAATCCTGCAGCTGTTTAGTGCGGGATTGATAGGGTCACCACCCCACCGCGGTTTTTCATCATGCTTGAAGTCGAGAGGTTACATTGGAGTGCCAAGGGAAAGCTCCCATGAGGGAGTTATTGCCCATGGCAGGCGTTCAGTTTCATCTATTCGACATAAGGAGTATGCAGACCGTCGACGGAGCCCGGCTTCACCTACCTAATCAGGCTTATCTCCGGTAACGGATCATTACTGACCGATGCGCTGCTGACGATCCCTCTCGTGCACCGCCATGGTGGCATACCCGTCTTCTCGTTCCCGCCGGCAGTGGTTTATTCCCCGTATTCTTCCCCCAAGCGGTGACCCTGAGCCGTGTCCAGGTCCCCGCTGGGCCCTGTGCCAGTTATGATCAAAATAGATCTGATTTCAAAGGGTCGCTTCGCTATCGAAGGGACGATGCTGACGACGCGTCGGGTCTGGAAGCGGAAGGTGAATTGTGGATCTGCGGCCTTCCCGAAGGAACGCCGTCTGGGGTTAAATTCTAATCCGACTTCAATCTATCTGGACGTTCGAGGTCCTCATCCTGCGCGGCTTGCAGCGTCGCCAAGCAGACTTATGCAGCTCTAATAAACTGTCTGCTGCAGTGGCCAGCTAGTCCATCCCGGTTGGGTCGACCTAATTGACGACTCCGTCGGGTGCAGCCGTTTGTCTTTTCGGCGGGATATCCCCTCCTTCTGTCAAGAGATGTGTGTAGGTTTCACCTCGAGACCCGATGGCTATTCTGTAAGGTACCGACTGGGAAGTACATGGAGTGGGACGAATTAACTGCGACATATTGGGTCAGGGAGGGAATTAACCTGCCAATGAGGCCATTCCGACAGGGCATGTGAAGGAGAGATCTGCTCACGGTGGGCCGAACCGAGTGGACTCATCCCATAGTAGAGCCGGCCGATCTCCCAGTGTCCTTTAACGGATTACAACTGCTGAGTACTATCCGGAAAGGTCGTTCGGCCCGCCGGTGTCTGCAGGACATCCTCCGCCAGCCAGTGAGAGATAATGCATTATTCTTCGTGTCGGATGGCCCCCGATCGTCGTGATCAGCATTTCCCAGCGAATTAGTCTCGCGTTGGTCTTCCTTCCGCATTCTCTCTCGTCGAATCCGCTTTCCTCACGCTGGCTTGGCATCTCCATCGCGGCTTGGCACAACCACCTGAAGTCTATGCGCCTTCCACATCCGGCACCCTGGTTACTATTCCCAGCATCCTTCCATCACTCCAAATTTCTGCAGAAACTTAGGTTATGATAACCTGGAACGATAGTCGCCATCAACTCATCCACTCACCCACAATGCCCAGACTGTGGAGAATGTGGGTGGAAGAATCCTATTGTGGGAGGTTTACATCACAACCATCCACAGCGGCCGCTCTGGCACGATGGCCTTCTGCTACTGACGGTCTGGCCAGCCCATCCAATATGTTTCTCTACATGGCTGGTATCTCATTTGCATGTGCAGCCTATCACAGTCCAGATAATCCAGTCTCCATCAGCTCCATCCTTCGGAGTATATTGGCCTTGATTTCATTGAAACCTAAGGGAGACACCTGAGGACCCATGGGCTAAGCTCGCCATCGGTTGCTACACTGATGCCAAGTGATCGACCTTGTTTGCAGGACGATCATCCCTCGGTGCACCACAGGTACCTGTATCGGATCGGCTGCACGAGAACTTCAGTGGCATTGAGACAAGGATGCCGAATAAACTATTATCCACCACAGCGTGATATTGATTGTACCGAAGAGGAATCGGGATCGCGAGTTCACTCCAAGATAGCTATATAAACCCCTTGGACATACCCTCCCAAACACCTCCTCAATCTCTCAATCGCATCGCAAGCATCCTCACATTGTCAAGCATCTCTGCAGCACTTCTCCTGGATTCAATATGCAAATCAAGAACGTCCTTAATTTGGCCGTCGTCGGCAATGCCCTCCTGGCCACCGCCCACCCGGGTCACCATGAGGAGCGTGAGGCCCTTCAGCAGCGCTCCTTCAAGCGCAGTGTGGCCCACGGTCTGCAGAAGTGTGAGGCCAGCCTGGAGGCCAGCGGCCTTCACGCCCGCGCCGAGGCCCGTCGCCGCGCCGTGGTCGATATGCACCGCCGTCAGCTGCAGGCCCGTGGCGACACCGCTGAGGTGTTGAACAAATCGCACCTGTCCACCCGTCCCATCTCGTCCAGCACCCCCGAGACCGAGGTCTTCAACGACGACAAGAAGATCTGCCTCCTCGGACCCAGCGCTGAGGGTGAAACCGGACCCTACTGGATCCCCGGCGAGCACATCCGCGGTGACATCCGTGAGAACGAGCCGGGTATTCCTGTCACCGTCGAGCAGCAATTCATTGACGTCGAGACCTGCCAGCCCCTCACTGGCATCTACACCGAGATCTGGGGCTGCAACGCCACCGGTGTCTACTCCGGCCTGGTGGCTGATGGCAACGGTAACTCCAACGACCTGGCCAACTACAACCGCACCTTCCTCCGTGGTGTGCAGCAGACCGATGAGGATGGAGTGGTGACCTTCAACACCCTGTTCCCCGGCCACTACGCTGACCGCACCACCCACTACCACAACATTGTGCACTGGGGCGCCACTCTGCTGCCCAACAACACCCTGGCGGGTGGCTCCATCCCCCACATTGGCCAGATCTTCTGGGACCAGGACATGATCAGCAAGGTCGAGTCCACCTACCCTTACAACACCAACTCGATCCCCATCACTACCAACGCAGAGGACCGCGTGGTCACCGTGGAGACCGAGAATGCCGACACCGACCCTTTCCTGAACTACGTCTACCTGGGTGACTCCCTCGAGGACGGTCTGTTCGCCTACCTCACTGTTGCCGTCAACACCTCGGCCATCCACTACCCCTACTGGACCAACGTGTACACTGCCAGTGGCGGCGAGTCTGTCTGCGGTACCTGCGATGGTGACCCGGACGCTGTTGACGGTGGTCTCCCCACCCCTTCTGCATCCGCTTCCGCTTCTGCCTAAACGCAAGTTGAGTCTCGACGAGGAAAGGAATGAAAATTTCTGAATGATGAGTGGATAGTTTTGTATATTTAGACTAGATGATGTACCTGACGGTGCTACTTCATAGCTCACGAATATGAAAGACTTGATTGGATACAGCTACCCCTTCGGAAACTGGCCGATTCGTAAGCACTAATGACTAAGCGGAGCGCTCCGAGGGCCTAGCCGCATCGGGAATCCCGGATTGATAAATCCCGCTATTTTCCCGTTTATCGCGGGCTTTGCTCAATCCGTTGAACAACGATCTTGTGGAAGGATGGAATCAGGGAATGTGTCTCGTCTTGGCATGCGGCATACTTGCCTGTTCTATGACTTGTTAACCAATTCAATCGTTGGTGAAATCGTTCTTGACTATGGACTAAACAGAAGCATCTTCTCCGGTGAGTGAGTGCAGTCCGATCGGCTGCTTTGCTGCGTCGGGTTTGCTGTAAGAACACGATGGTATCATTCAATGCTGCATGGGAGGTAGAGCAACTATTATGTACATCCTTGACGGTTGTCTGCATCACATGGTTCCTGAAATGGTCGGTGTGGGAGTGCAAATAAATGGCGGAAATAGGGCATATCAGACGATGCAGCCTGGAGTGATACCAAGTTAGTCAAGAACTAGCGCTAGTATACAATATATTGATCTATAACTAGTATCGGCTTTAGTCAGTCAATTACAATAGTACATGTTTTCAGATTCTATCTGGATACACGACAATAACTGTTCTGTTATGATACGGTGACTGCCTCCCTGGTCGTAGTAGAGATCCGCCTTGCAGGAGCGTTGTCGAAACCCATGCTTGTACATATTCCCGAGGAGATCTGATCGCCCGCGGCAGCTAAGCAGGGATTCGGTCGATCAATAAGCCCAGAACCCGGCGTTGCCGGCCACTTGATCTTGGGATTTGATAGAACTATACGAGGAATTGTACGGGATCTGGTGAGGGTTATGGTGACCATAACCCTACTAGAGAGCTTAGACAGGCATCACTATCATAGCCACCAACAATCTATCTGGCGTACATCTATCTGGTTATCTAGCTGTCACAGATAAGTTTAGAATCGGCCCACCTAGTGGATCCGACCATCTTATTTCTCTTTGTCAAATTCTGGCTTCATCCTGACATGACTCACATTCCCGAACCATTCCCGAGCGGAAATGACATCCATTTCCCCTCACACATTTTCTCCTCATAAAGCTTCCTTCCCAAAACTCAATTCCCGACTTTTTCTTTTTCCTTCTTTTCATCTTACATCTCCATATATCCAATAAAACCTTCAACAGGGTTGACACACAATGATCGTCAAACTCACCCAACCATACAGCTTCCTGGATGACTACAGCGAGGGTGCTCATCCACGCCTACTGCAGTCCCTCCTCCTCACCAACGCCACACAACAAACCGGTTACGGCACCGATGAATACACACACGAAGCTCGTCAATTAATTTATTCTCAAATACAAGCCACCGACGATGAAGTCGCCATCCACTTTGTCCCCAGCGGAACGGCCGCCAATCTCATCTCTATTGCCAGCTGTCTGCGGCCGTATGAAGCCGTCCTGGCTGTAGAAACCGGACATATCCTGGACAAAGAAGCCGGAGCCATCGAAGCCACCGGCCACAAAGTCATCCCCGTGCCCGGGGTCCGGGGGAAAATGACCCCCGAGAATCTCGAGCGGGTCTTGGATCGCAATACCTTCTTCCCGCACATGGCCAAGCCGCGGCTGGTGTACATCTCCAATGCGACGGAGGTGGGCACGATCTACACGCGGAGTGAGCTGCGGCGGCTGTCGGAGACGTGTCGACGGCGGGATTTACTGCTGCATGTGGACGGAGCGCGATTGGGGGTGGCGCTGAGCGCCGAGATGAATGATCTCACCCTGCGCGATATGGTCGATTACACGGATATCTTCTGGATCGGTGGCACGAAGATGGGCGCCTTGCTGGGCGAGGCGGTCGTGGTGCGCAGAAGTCTGGCCGAAGGGTTTGAATTTAATATCAAGCAGCGCGGAGCCTTGCTGGGCAAGTCTCGCGTCATGGGGGTGCAGTTTGCCGAGTTGTTTCGGGATGGATTGTATTTTGAGCTGGCTAGACATGCCAATGCCATGGCACGGCGCATTTCGGCGCAGTTTGAGCGCATGGGATGGGAGCTGGCGGCCGACACAGAAACCAAC
The DNA here is from genome assembly GCF_003184755.1 of Aspergillus piperis CBS 112811. Lineage (NCBI taxonomy): Eukaryota > Fungi > Ascomycota > Eurotiomycetes > Eurotiales > Aspergillaceae > Aspergillus > Aspergillus piperis. The sequence continues at coordinate 1,974,698 of NW_020291591.1, forward strand.
CAGGTGTTTGTCGTGGTACCGGATGCGATGCTGCATCGGCTGGCGGAGCGCATTCGGTTCTACGAGTGGGACAAGCGTGAAACTGGCACGGTGATTCGCATTGTGACAGCTTGGGCTACGGATGAGATGGCGGTGGATAAACTGTGTCAGTGGCTGGAGGCCATCTATCAGGCATAGTTGGGTTTGCTTCAATCTTAATGTCATGATAATAATACCCGAGCTATCTAATAGAGAGACAGAGAACCTGACAGACAGAGTTTAATATGATGAACTAATGAGATCTCCATGAGTCAATCGGAAGATTAAAATGGAACCCTAATTAAAAATAAACAGGGAGAGACAAAATGGCCGGGCCAGACTGTTGGGGAAATTACTTGATGGAATCCACTTGCTGCAATTTCCGTGACAAAGAATAGGGCATTTCCCCTCATTATTCCCGATATTCCTTCTGTTTTTCCCGACCGCCGGGAATATAATCTTGATACCCCTCACGTGCCCCTCACACAATTCCCGCCCCTCAATTCTGGCCAATTCCATCTCAATTTATTCCCGCGTCGGCTTTGAGGTGGTTTGCAATAATGCGCCTGTCCATTTCCTGCGACAGCTGTCGGTAAGCTAAGCTCCCTCACTTCAACTTCCATTCCATTCCATTCCAACCCATCCTGTCCAATCACTTTTACCAATTGCTCACTTACTAGACAATCCAAGGTCAAGTGCATCCACGATGGCCATCCTCCCTGCCGTCGCTGCCACCGCCTCAATCGCGATACTTGCGTCCTGACCGATCCGCGCTCTTCCGGTGTGCGTACGCCCCGAACCCCTCGCAGAGCCAGCATCAGAAGAACCGGTTCAGGTTCAGGTTCAGCATCAGGGATAGGAACAGGGACAAGAACAGCAACAGACGCAACGAGGACCACCGCGACCACTCCCACAGCCAGCTCGCCTGCTCCTACGCCCACTCCTTCTCATTCCGCCAACCCCATCGCTGCCATCGCTCCGGCCACTCTCATCGCAGCATGCGACATCTATCGCAAGAAATTCCCCGTCGTCAACTTCCTCCACTATCCCTCGCTGATCGCCGATCTCTCCCACAATGCCTCCGCGGTGGAACCCGTTTTTCTCTCAGCTCTACTTTCTCTATGCGCCCGCTTCATGCCCGACGCCGCCCTGGCTGCTCCTGAAACCTATGCCGAGTATGCGCGCTCTCAACTGGCCCATCGCGCCTTCGAAGCTCCCTCCCTCTATCTTGCACAATCCCTTGTGATGATCTCGTTGTATGAATGGGGGTCTGGTCGGCCTTATCGCGCATGGATGTGCAGCGGTACTGTTCCACTCAACTTACCCCTTCAGCCCGACCATCACTAACACAATGGGTGCATCCAGGCATGGCCACCTACATGATCCAATCCCTCCTCAAGACCGCCGATGACACCATGGAACAACAACCCCTTCTCGACCTGCCCGCTCATCGCATCACCTACGAACAGCTGGTCCGCACCTACTGGTGCTGTTTCGCGCAGGACTGTGAGCTCAGCTCCGGCGCCCGCCAACACTTTGCCCTCTCCTTCCGCCAGATCTCCGTGCCCCTCCCCATCAGCGATTCCGATTTCACCTTTGGAAAAGCCACGCCGCGCTTAATGCCGGCGGACATGAACCGCTCATCCTCTCTGGCACTGAATCTATCCATCGATCGAGGATTGACTATCGTCACACGGGGGTTTGACATATTCGTTCGCATACTGAGATTCGCCAATGAGAGCCGTCGCGGTCGGGCGCAAGGATCGGCAGGGTTGTCCCTTCGCTCGTGGGAGATGCTCAAAGCCGAGCTGGACGAGTGGAGGGGGCTTCAGGATGCGACGGTACGGTATCCCGAGACCAATGCGCAGGCGCATGTGGCTTTGGGGTCGGGGGAGTTGTTCGCCTATATCAACCTGGTGTATTTTATGAGGTCTGTTCATTTGACCGTCCCGATGTTTGATGTGATCATTACTGACAACGATAGTATTCTGTTCCTTTACCGCGACCGCTTCCTCTCCACCCCCAAATCATTCATCGACCATCACGATCCCGCCGACGACGAAGCCATTGACCACCTCTTCGCGACAGCCCAGCACATCGGCGCTATACTCGCTGCTCTCGAGGCCTGCGCTACTCCTGTCATTACCCCTTACGCAGGGTTCAGCGTCTTCGTCGCCGCCCATATTAACATGTATGGGACTGTCTGTCCGGGCCGGTACCCGGGGGGTCTGGCGCGCGCGCAGGAAGAGAAGAAGATGAATCTGGAGTATCTGGAGCGACTGTGTCGGTTCTGGGATGTGGGAACGAGCTGGGTACGACCACCCCCACACCTCCCATCCAATATCTGTTGAAAGACTAACAGGTGATAGTGGCGAACCCTCCAAGAAGCCAACCGGTTCTATGAAACTGCCCGAACCAGCGCCCAAGGCCCTACGGGCGTTTCCCGCCCGGAGCATCTCACCCTAGCTGGCACCCTCGATGAATACGGCGATATTCGTGTCTCGCGACCTGAAACGGCGCCTGCTTCACGACGGCGCCCGGGGGTATCTTCGGAGGGAGTTGGAGTGCGACGCATGTCGGTAGCCGAGCTAACAGCGCCAGGCGGTAGTGGAAGTAGCGGTGGTAGTGGTGAATGGGCAGATGTGGAGGCGGAGATGTGGCAGTGGCCGTTCCTCGATGAGAATTGGTCGCTGGGATTCGACACGGGGTTCGAGTCGGCGTGGCCGGGGTTGAGCTGATGGCAGCGGAGTTGGCCTGTATGAGTAATGAATGTATGAGTGATGTTCACAAGTATAACTAATGAAATCAATCACAATCGGAAACTGTTCTAGTATCATGGCCATCACAGCGCATTCATAGTCAGTGATAGGTTTATGTTCAGTATTGGACCCGCGGAGGATTTTGTTTGATCAAGATTTCAGTGATAATCCAATAGGAGATAAACCATTAACAGGATCGATTGACCTGCACTGATGCCTCTAAACAACCATCCACTGCGACATCTTTGTTTCAAACTCTTCGAGATGCGGTACACTAGGCGCAAACATTGCGACCTCGGTCGGCATACCAGCAGCTAGAGCACAGGCCTCCAAGTCCGTACTAGTATCGTATTTATTAGTGGTTCGGTCGCCAGGACGGTGCTAGTTGCTGAGGTGAGTGCGCCACACGCAACTTCTCTTTTTTTGGAAGTATTAAGACGCATATGATACGTCTCAGATGTTCGGAGACATCAACCACCGACAACATACTTAGTACATCACTGTAATCAAAGGAAGCACGGCAAAGGAGGTCCTGGCAGGTGGCCCCGAAATCTCCGAAACTACGAAATGCAGTTTCAGTCGAATACTGCTAATAATATATATTCTCTCCCCTGCAGTTCAAGTCCGAGTAGGCGCATACGTGGCTCACGTAGAATTCTGGAATACAGCATGGCATCAAGCCTATCGGCGATAACTACTGGTTGCGTCTACCGTTATGAGCGGGGAATGGGTAAACCGGCAGTTTAACTAAGTATTTAGATTTTCTAAGTTTTGCTTCATCGGGGAATAAAGGCTGTGACGGTAAAGGAGAAAATTGCGTGGAATCTAGAAAACGCGGTAGAAAAACACTAGCATCATTTTAAGGTTAAGCCGGGAATTGATTTATTGCCAGAACGCGTCGATCTTTGGCGCACACAGAATATGGGCTAGTAAGTGGAGATGAGACGGACAAACCACGTAAGATGGTGCGTGAATGCATCATCACACACCTTTTTAGTCCATTTCGACAACAGCATTAAACCTGAAGGAGTTGAATCCGTGGAGTGACTACCGTAAGTAGCGTGGCGCAGATATCGACCTCTGTTCAGAGTTAGGTTTCACTCTGCTATTCTTGTGCTTCGAGATGGCCAGTTCGGCGTGGCTGGGTTTCCGTGGGTGGACCATTCCCAAGGCGCTCACCAGTTCGACGATCGGCCGTTGCATTTGCCCAGCCCTCTGTTGGGGAGAGCGAAGCTTTTAGCGGGGAATACGCCTCGGTTGGAACCAGATTTGGTGTGCTTGGGCTAAATTCTTTTCCTCACGATGTGGTGCAGTGGAGTCAGGGTGGAAAAAGGGGTGTGGTGAGGGTTCATGTTGTGGATATTGGTGATTCTTTGCTCCCTGTGATCGCGAAGGGAGTAATCCCAGCTGGGGTTGAAAAGGATACCTCATCCTCTACTGGAAATGAACAAGATAAAGCCGGTGCCATCGCAATCCATCGCTAGAAAGTAATGACAAGAAACGAATAAGCAATGGGTGGGCCAAAGCCGCGTGGCCGCTGAGTGGCCGACGGCCCACTCCGGATCCCCGAAGCCAATCACCGAGTCAATCGCTATAAAAATAACCTGCGAAAGCCTCAGCCCTAGTTGAGGCACGGTATGGAGTACGACGACTGCCAGCAAGATTGGCCTGGCAGAGATTTCGGCTCTCTCGCCCATCATCTCGCTCGTCATTCATATTTGAGGGCCTGTCGGTAGTTCTGTTCCGATGGGCCCTACAATCCCTTCTCTACCCCGATTTCCTCTTCTTCCTCCTAGCCCTCCTCTTCTTTCATCATCCTAACTACTTCTACCCGACTTTGCTGCTGCCTATATCCGACCCCTCCTCTAGTCCATCATGCAACTCCGTTATCTGCTGGCGCTCAGCGCCCTATCATCCGCTGCTCTTGCGCACGCGGAGCCCGCGGCTGGAGTTTTTTCGCTGTCACCGCAAACCGAAGCGCCGGTCGCTCAACCAACATCTATCGTTGATCAATACCTCAAGCCCAAGCGGTATAACCGTTCTTTGAACTTCCAGAAGAGGGCGACTACTACCGATGATACCACCACCACAACGGATGCAGCCACCACCACTGCAGACTCCACTACATCCACTTCGTCCAGCACTACCGAAGCCACCACCACCTCCGACACCTCGACGACCAGTGCGACGACGACTGCAACCACTGCCACGAGCACAAGCTCCAGCAGCAGCAGCACCACTTCATCCTCATCCTCTCAATCCACCACCAGTGCCACCTCGACCACTCAAAGCACGACGACTACCTCGACGACCACTGGCACCACCACCTCCGCTACGAGCACCGTCTCCGCCGCGCAGAAGGAGTACAACCACCGTGGCGAGATCGCCGCCATTGTGACCTTCAGTATCCTCATCTTCATCTTCCTCGCCCTCACCTTCTTCCTCTGCTTCCGCGAGAAGGCCAAGACCAACCGTCTGGCCAAGAAGGCCGACGCGGGAGCCGATTACTCCATGGTGCCGCTGGCCGATGGCCGGCCCCAGAGCGAGGCCAAATTTGACCGCGCCTCTATGATGTTCGCCTCCAACTCGCAACTCAATCTGGATCAGATGGCGAGGAGGCCTACCTCCATGGCGGCTAGTGAGACTCTGAGTGTGCCGATGAACCGGACGGCGCCGGGGACGCCTTCGGATGAGCATCGGGCGAATATGGTTTGAGTGCGAGTATAGTTGGGGGTGTGTATGAGTTTGGTCTGATACCCGGGATAATGTTCGACATGATTGCAGCATGACATTACCGATCGGAGTCGTCATCGATGAGGATGATGGATTTTTTTTTTCTTGGTATCTTATTTGTTCTTCTTCTTTGTGTATATTGGATGTATTGTTCTTCAGCGATTTGAGCCTTCTGTATGATCGTTTGTGGAGCTTTGAGATATCAGATGCATATGCATAGCGTTGTGGAGATCCGTCCATTGCAGACTGTTAGTAATTTGTAACACCCGCATACTTCTGAGCTTAGCATACAGCTGCTGTGCAAATTATACAAGCCGTCTTTTAGCATAAACTGAAACAAGATACAACAGGGTTGGAGGTATTATCTTGATTCGTCGCCGACCACACAACCATTGTCCGAACTATACCCATCTAAACTGACTTGTGCATCCATGAATCTCATTAACCCCGATGATACCATCCAAGCCTAGTGAAACCATCCTTCCCACCCATAACGCAATCGGCGATATCTCCAGATCCTAGCACCCTCCTAACGCCGAAAGCCGATCTATACACCACACCCGGCTGAACATAAATATCGATATCTGCCACTTACAAACATATACTACAAACCACTAATCATATTGCAAATAAACAGAAAGATACACATTCATACTACCATGCCCCAGCGAATCCACTCCACCGGCTCCCTTGATGCTTTCAACCCCATCCTAGTCACACCCGTCATCGGCACCGAATTCCCCAAAGACAGCTGCAACATTGTCGACGACATTCTCAATGCCCCCAATGCTGAGCAGCGTATTCGTGACCTTGCCGTCCTCGGTAAATCTCATTCCATCCCATCCCACCTACCCACCCACCCATCTAACAAGACATCGGTATAAATAGTCGCAGAAAGAGGCGTCGTCTTCTTCCGCGCCCAGCACAACCTAACCAACGACCTCCAAAAACAGCTCATCCTCCAAATGGGCCACCTCACCACTCGACCCGCCACCCACGGCCTACACATCCACCCCGTAACCAACGACTCGCGGGAATTCGGCGACCCCGACCCCGAAATCAGCACGATCAACTCCGAAGGACGGAAGAAACTCTACAAGGGATCGGATTATACCCGTATGGCGGCGGTCTGGCATAGTGATATTGCGTTTGAGAAGGCACCGGCGGATTTCTCCAGTCTTAGGTTGACGCAGTTGCCTGTTACCGGGGGTGATACGTTGTGGGCTTCCGGGTATGAGGTTTATGATCGGATAAGTAAGCCCTATAGGGGGTTCTTGGAGGGGTTGAGTGCTACCCATGTTGGGGAGGGGTTTAAGAGGATGGGGGTTAAGGTCTATGAGGGGGAGAGGGGCGCGCCGGTTAATGTGGGGGATGAGTTGGAGGCCGTGCATCCGGTATGACCTTTTTCGTTGATTGCTGGGGTATGAGAGGGTCGCTGATTGTTGGGATAGGTTGTTAGGACGAATCCGATTACGGGGTGGAAGTCGGTCTTCCCGATTGGTATGGTTATGTCGTTAGTGGGTGTGAGGGTGAAAATGATGTGTGCTAATATTGAATAGGGGCCTTTCCGAGCAAGATTAATGAGTTGAATCGGAGGGAGAGTGCGAATATGCTGCAGTACTTTCATGATCTGATTACCTACGGTCATGATCTGCAGGTGCGGTTCAAGTGGAATGAGCCGAATGATATTGGTATGTTGTATACTCCTTGGACTCATGCAGATACTGACGATATAGCCATCTGGGATAATCGCAGCGTGTTCCATACGGCCACTGGTGATCACGAGGGTTTTGGGCCTAGAAGTGGCAATCGCGCAGTCGGTGTGGGTGAGGTGCCTTACTTTGATCCTGAGAGTAAGTCGAGGAGGGAGGATCTGGGGATTGAAGATACGCTGTCTCCGGCTCATTTGTAGTTATTTTCATTACTATGTCGGGATTGGGTATCTTTTAGTTACTATCTACTCCGGAGTAAACCAGTTTAGCCCATCAGACATGTCCATGCTTAACAGGTCGTTTGACCATATCTCCGGGAACATTTCGCTGAATGTATGCCAGATGTCGGGTGTGTCTCCTGCTGCAGATCCCTGCCCATATGGATCGTGTCCAGTTAACCCTCCCATAGGGGGCAACGGATACTGAAAGTCGAGCCATCCTGCTGAGAAATGAGAATTCCCAGTCGTCACGTCGGTCTGTGCGCTCACACTCTCAGAATGTGGTGTGGGAATAACGTCCTCGGTATGGGAATCACTTAGCATAGGATCGGCCTTGGCCGCATCATTGACAGATTCCATCACGCGGTTGATGATCATCTCCAGCCCGTCTCGGTACTTCTTCAGACTAGGATTTCTCTCCGCCATAACGAATAGCGCAGAAGAACAGGCTCTCAGATCATTTGACACGGCTACTGTCCACAGTTGAGGGGCTCGGAAGAGGCAAAGGCTATCTCGTTAGTTCTGGTTCTATTGTATTGGAAGAAAAGGAACTGCTCACCAGATAGTCAATCCAGCCATATACAGCGAGTTAACTAGGAGAAAGGAGTACCCAGATGAATCGCGCTGTCGCAGCCGCTTGAAACACTGACACATCTGCCCTGACGCGTACAAGCATTTTTCAATCAGGGGATCCCCCCGCGGTAAGACTCCCACGAACCGCTGAATGAGCATCCGAATGGCGTTGTTCCAGTGCATATGGACAAAATCGTCTTCTTCTGGTGCCATTGCCGGCAGCGATATTTCGAATTCCTCCAACGCAGCAAGCAGCGGAGTTGTCTCCGGGACTAGCGTTGCGATGTTCTTATCAGTCCGATAAACCCGGGTATGAATCTGTGACATGATGCGTTGCAACTGCGCTAAAGCAATAAATCTCCGAAGCTTCCTTCCACGCGCCGGCTCACGCGGAGCCACTGAGCCCTGCAAAGCCTGCTCAACCAGCTCGTCGCTGGTACACGAATCATCCAGATCCGCTGGAGCATGGACATCAATATCCTCCTCGGGAACACTGAACGGCCGTCCCAAAGACCAGGCCACATATCGCTCAACCAGGTAGACAGACCAGAACAATCGCCGGCGCATCTGCCCTTCATACGGTCGCATCTTCTGATACTGAGATTCGCGGTGTAACCCTAGATCAATACAGATGCGCATGGCTAGACCTATCAGATACCATACTCTCGTGGCAGACGATGTTCGCATGTGATAGAGGACGAGTAACATGAGTGCTTCGATGTTCATGTAGGACTGCGATTCCCCGAGGACAGATTCCAGCTGTAGTGCCATGGCTACAAACGCGCTCGGGGGCGTGGAGTCGTAGGTCTCGGTCATCTGTAGAATAGCTGCGCCAATGGCGTATACCATGAACAGTTTGAACCGTGCAGCCTCGCTCATCTGATCTGACGGGGACTTTCGTACGGTCGCATGCAATTGCATCAGTTCCGCACGATCAAGAAACGGGAGACGGGTATGCATGTCTTTGAAATAGGCATTCAGGAGGCGCAGACCAACAGCCTCGCTCGGTAATGCGGTGCTGGCTGCGGTTCTCTCGCAATCCGGCGGAGGTTGGTGGTGACTGCCATTGATGGGAATGGACCTCAGCCAGACGGCGTTTTGCACCAGACGGCCCAGATCTTCTGCGATGGACATTCCTGACGAGGGTCCTAGGTAAGCCAGGTTGTCGCTCCCCTCCTGGCTCATTGCCATCATTGAGACCACTCCAGCTCGGGAGTCATGGGGTTGTAGTTTTGCGCCCGTTGACAGCGGTTCTGCTGGCGCCTCTTCATCCGGGGGAATCTGTTCCAGTGCAGCGGATAATTGCGCTTCGAGCACTTCGATTCGGCGCACCAAAGCCCCCTTGGACATGGCATGGTGCCAGGAGGGAACGGACTCGGATCGCAGACAGGGCTGTTTGGCGGATTCACAGCCGGTACAGGTCGGATAACCGACGCATCGCTGCTTGCGTCGGTGGCAGCGTTTACATGACTTGGGGATACGTTTGCGAATTCTTCCTTCAGCGCTCATGACGGGAGGTGAAGGTTGCAGTTCAAAAATTGGACACGGGGAACAAGGGAGGATTAGCCATCCCTGGTGTTTCCCCGCATCTTGAAATGATAGATTCCTCTGCCGAGGCGCCAATTCAAGTAGTTCCCGGGCTGGGCGTGGCGGTGATGAGGCGATGGTTCCGCCGACGCACGCCATCGCATTGGTGACGGTTTACTGGCCAACCATATCGAAGCATTTAACACGGTCGGAGAGGTTACCGACAGGCAGTCAACCTGAGGTTAGAGATTGAGACTGAATATATCCGCGGATAGCAGATCAATGTAGTAGCAAACTCTTCATCACAACTCACAATTTTGGGATTAATATATTCGCCAGAGAAAATCCAAATAGATGATACTGGGTTCAGCTCTAGATAAATACCTATACTTGTTTTCCATTAAAAGAAAATAGGGCAGTCGCAGGCCACACGTGCATCAATGTGTCAGGTTGGGGTCAAATCTGTTGTCAACATGTATGCAAAGCTTCGGCCAATATCCCATCCAAGGCAAGATGGCCGAGTGGTCTAAGGCGCTGCACTCAAGTGAATTTCGCTTGTCCAACTCAGTTGGATGTATTGCAGTCTCGAAAGAGGCGTGGGTTCGAGTCCCACTCTTGTCATATCTTTTTTCCCATTTAAATTTTTTGTTGTGGTCGCTCGGGAAGATAATGCATTGTTTTGAAGGCGAATGAATAAAAACAGTCACAACAACAATGCCTTTGAGATAAGTTCGCATCTCCCTCTCTTCCACAAGTATTATCCCGATTTGTCTGTCCCTCCCGTGGCAGCCCTTATCGGGATGACTGTGTCACGGTGTATCTGTCCAGTGTACTACACAGCCAACTCCCCACATCAAGAATCGATCACAATACCATCAAGATTATAATAGTGACCATATTTACAACAAGAGTCCAGTACGCCTTGAATCCAACTGTCAACTTGACTGAGTGGATCACTGGCCAGCTTCGAGATCCGGGGGGAAGTGGGCCGCCCGACCCAGACTTGCCGTCTCACTCAGCTCCAACTACATCAGCTACTTCCCCCCCGCCTTCATCATCATCGGCTTATTTCCTCCTTCCATAAACATCGCCGTTACTGTAGTTTATAATAATGTCGACCGCGAAGTTCAGAGTCACCGAGCACATCATCCCCGCGTGTTATGTTCGGGAGTATGCGGGCAGTACCGTGGACCAAGAAGATGTCCTGCATCTCCACATCAAGCAATACACGCCTCGCCATCTACCCGATCCCGTCCCGGCTGATGCTGTCACCATCATAGCAGTTCATGCTGTGGGCTTCCCCAAGGTGAATAGTGGCATTTGAAGCCATCGGATAAGAGTACGCTAATCAGGAATAGGAGCTTTACGAGCCACTCTGGGACGAGCTTCTCGCACGGTCCGCTCATTCCAACTTTCACATTCGCGGTATCTGGATAGCGGACGTTGCCAACATGGGCATGAGTGGAGTAATCAACGAAGATAAACTTAGCATGGACTGTGCGTGACTGGCCCTGCTTCGCCCAGATTCCATAACACCCCCGCTAAAATGGTCATCTTCTAGGCTCATGGATGGACCATCCCCGCGACCTTCTCCTGATGATCAACCACTTCCGCGACCAGATGCCCCGACCGCTAGTAGGGGTGGGCCACAGCTTTGGAGGTACCATCATGTGCGTCTCCACTCACTACCCTAGATGGATGGTTGCTGACCCCTGTGAAGTACGAATCTGGCACTGATGCACCCTCGTCTACTAACCTCAGTCATCCTCTTCGACCCGGTAATTCAACGATTGCCGCCCAAGATGGGCTTTGGCGCTGATCCGCCCGGTCCTGTCAACTTTGCCTTGTGGCGTGATGACGTCTGGCTAAATAGGGCCGCTGCTGCTGCAGGCTACAAGAAAGTGTTCAAGAAATGGGATCCCCGTTGTCTCAAACTAATGGTACAGTATGGGTTCCGGGACCTGCCCACGGCCCTGCATCCCGACCTGCCCGACAATGTAGACGCTGCCGACCCGCCTGTCACGCTGACCACGACCAAGTATCATGATGTGCTGGGCCAAATCCGGGAACGCTTCCACGCTGGAATGACAGATGGCCAGGTTCAGTTGGATCGCTCAACCCATGCGGATGTGGACCCCTCTGTGGCTGTTCTTCCGGTGTATCGGCCCGAACCACCCAGTACATTCCACAAGTTGCCATCATTACGACCGTCGGCCCTCTTCCTGCTTGGCGAAGTGAGTTATTTGAATCTCAAGGATCTTCGGGAAGGAATCAAGAGCTGTGGTCAAGGGGTTGGGGGCAGCGGGGGAAAAGACAAGGTCAAGGAAGTTACTCTACCCAAACAAGGCCACTTCTTCGCCTTTGAGGTGGTGGGAGAGACAGCCGGCCATTGTGCCAGCTGGTTAGATGAGGTTATGCGCGGATACCGCGACACTGAGCGGGAGTGGAAGGAAAAGAAACAGAAGATGGCTAAACGCGATCATTTGGTGCTGAATGAAGAATGGCGCAGGGTGATCAAGTCTCCCAGTTCATTCCGCGCAGCCAAGTCACGGAAAAGCAAACTATGAGATCTTAGTAGTTGCCTCACTCTGACACCTGGCTTTCGACTAAAGTAATAATACCATAGTGCTTTTTTCGGAATTATTCAAGGAGAATCCAAACTTCAGCAGATCCTGTGATTATATCCAGCTTTGGGTCTAAAGACCTCTTCAGTAAATCGAGTACTATTGCACAAGAAAGAAGTGCAAAAGACGGAAGAAATTCTCCGTAGAGAAACCTAGACACATAGTAGACAGTGACAAAAAGTCCGGAGTATACCATCCTGAGATCACACCAAGAATCTAGGATAACGCGACGGTCTTCTGTTGTGAACCTTAGTCAATCATCGGTATAAAAACATGATAGTAGATGTGTCATGATATGAGCTGTCATACACCGGTTGTGGAAACTGTCTTGTGCGAATGTAACATCGGGGGAAGTTAATTGAGACGACGTGACCTCAGCGTGGGACACTTATTCAAACCGTCATGAGAGTGATGTTGACGAAATGCTAGTGTAATGCCGGCTGCATTCAAAATGATATATGGGGGTTTTTAGAATGTTGTATGTCACTCAATACATGTAGTGACTGCAAGTGGGGTTGCCATTGATTGGTGTTATGGATGCATATATGGGATGGATATTGAAAGAAGAATCTTCCACTGCTGAAAGACTTAATGCTATAGAACCGACCGTCAACGCTGTTCCCTCGGACAGGTCCTACCAATATGATCTAAATCCGTTGTACAACCATCTCATACATACACACTAAGCAGTAGACTGAGTAGAAAAAGGCAGAATGTCGCTCCCGTCAATTCCCAGCCATATTGTTCTGAGGTAGCAAGGTTACGTAGATCCTGCTTTCTCAAGATATTTACACCGGATCAGATCGAACACAGCTGTCATTCCATCCCCCCCAACGCGCTGTAACTACAACTACAACTTATGTACTCCCTATCGTACACCAATTACATACATACCCCAACAACTACAGCACCCTCCCAGAACTGATTAAAGGACCTCCCTCGGCAAAAACAACGGCATCGAATCCTCCCACATCGAATTCGTCATCAACTTCTTATTCCCCCCATCCTTATCCATAATCATGATCTGCCCATACGGCTGAAACGTATCATCATACAAGGCACACTCAAAGCGGAACCCATACATTCCCGTCGACCACATAATCCTCCCATCCTGCGACCACACCGCATGTGCATCGTTAGCACCACTACTCGTCAACACGCGTAGATCCGTCCCGTCCGGTCGAATGGTGCACACATCATAGTTGTACGTGCTGGTCTTGCGCGTGAACAGGATGAGCTCTCCATCCGGGGAGAACTGGGGTAGATTATCCCATTCAGTCGTCAGCACAGTTGTGTTGCGTGTCTCGAGGTCCAGCACCCGCAACCCGATCTCGCTGGCGTTACCGTATGTCGCGGTGTCGGCTCCCCATACCCGATACACTACTTTCTTGCCGTCCGGTGAGAAGCTCGGGAATCCATTGTTCAGGGCCCCGTCCTCGGTGATGGCGTAGCTGCTATTCACGAGTACCTCCGAGTAGCTCCCGTTGGCGGTAGCACGCACGATCCATCCGCCGGAGGCTTCTCGGGTCTCGAACCAGAATCCCACGCCGAAGACGAGCCACTCGCCGCATGGGGACCAGCTGGGCTGGTAGGCGCTCAGACCTGTGGTTTCGTTGTCGCTGACGAAGTCTGCCGTGCTGGGGTCGTAGACAAGTTGCAGGTCAGCGCCGGTCGTGTTCAGCGTCACGATGGACGAGTTTCCCAGCTGCTTCTGGGTGATGGCGATGCGCTCTTGGTGCGAGATCTGAGGGAAGACGTCCGTGAACCGGTAGTCCCAGTCGCTGTCCCAGCTGTACAGCTTCTTGTATCCCGCGCGGATGCTCCAGGTGGTCTTTTCGTAGACTACTTGTTTGCCGTCGGGAGACCACGCTGGGGACCGAAGGGTCGCTGAGGTCGTGTTGACGTACAGTCCTGCGGTGGTGTAGAAGCCCTCGCTGGTGCCGCCCTTGAGGGTGTAGGCGATGGTGCCGTTCCTATCTAGGTACTGCGGGAATTGCTTGACGCCCGAGCCGGCGACTTCAACACGCACATCGGTGCCGGTGGCGAAATCGACCGACATGATGGTTGAGTTGGCCGTGGTGATGGTTTCCGGACGGTGGGCATTGTAGGTATCTTCCCGGGTCATTTCGTAGTAGACGATGCGTTTACCGTCGGCGGACCACTTGGGAGATCCCAGCGAGTAGTATGGCTTGGAGATGATCTGGCGGAAGTCGGAGCCGTTGGGACGGATGGCGTAAAGGGAGAGCTCTTGTGTCGTCTCCCAGCCTGTGCGGCCGAGGAAGGTCGGCTCGCCGTGTCCGTCCCATTGGGTGTTGCGGTCCGAAGAGAAGGCGATCCATTCGCCATCGGGGGACCAGGCAGGGCGGAGATAGCTCTCCATGAGGGAGGAGTTGGCGGCAGTGCTGGGAGTGTTGGTGAGGTTCCACTGCGCGCCGGTCTGCAGGTCGAGGACCCAGATGTTTGCCTTCATGTTGTTGGCGGTGGAGACGTAGGCTGCCAGACGGCCGTTGGGAGAGATCACGACGGAGTCTTCCACTGCTGGGGTGGCGACCAGCTCCTGTAGATCAGAGCCATTGGCCCGCACCCGGTAGATGTCAGAGTTACCGTCGCCGTTGCGCTCGCTGGTGAAAGTAATCCATTCTCCGTCTGGAGAGAAGGAGGCGTGGTACTCGAAGACGGGGTGGGAGAGGAGTGGACGCTCATTGCTGCCGTCTGTGTTGGCAATGTATAGTTCAGAGGTCCCAGGCGCAATGCGGTTCATCATGAACACGCCCTTCTTGCCGACGATAGCGGTAGTAGAGGAGGTAGGAACAGTTGAGGGGCTGCTCTTGGATGCCACCAACCCTCGGGACATGCGAGCGTGTGCCTTCACCATGTCATCAACGTCCATATTCGCAGTGTGTGCGAAGGGACAGCCTCCAAGGGCCGGGACGGCGGCAACGCCAAGAAGGGGGAGGAGGGAGTAGCGCATGGTTGCGGAGGACTGCCCGATACTCTAAGACTTGAACTGATCCTCAACTGAGTGACGCCTGAGCAGAGCATTGACGAGCGAGAAGACGGTGGTATTTATGCATTCCGACCTGCAGCCAAAATCGCGCTTGCCCCGCGTCTGATGGAGAATCTGCTGAACTTTGCTAAGCGTGGAGCCCTGTTCTGTGACATCCACTTGCGCGTCCCTTTCATTTAGGGACTGAGGATGATGCCGGCTAAATCATGTACCCGGTGGATATTGAGATAGTCAGGGTAATGTGGAACATGTGCATTCCGTGCACAATCCTGCTTCATACCCTAGCGAGTCCTGCGCGGACTGGATACGGTGCAGCCAAACACGTTGTATCTGTTCGCCTCTGCCTGGCAACAGACTGATAGGATTCGACCGGAGCGGATAGTATGCTGGGGCAACATGGTATTGCTTCGCTATACATCTGCTGGAACTCCGGATCAGCTGCCGGCTTCCAGCTCTGTGGGGCATGATGTGGATGTTATACACGGCCGGATGTTGGCGGACACCCGGATTACCAGATAAGTGCTGTACATCCATCTGCAAGAGTCCAATGATTCGGGGCATGAATAATGACGCGGACGGAGAGTTCTCTCCGATGTCCGTTGTCCGACGACAATCTGCACCAAATGAAATGAAATAGCATTGTGTTCGCATCTAGTGGAGCAAAAATTCAGGGCTGAACCCACAGCCCAGAGGGGCAATTCTACTAGTGACCCTTGTTTTTGGCCATAGTTCAAGTAGAGGAACAGC
Organism: Aspergillus piperis CBS 112811; assembly: GCF_003184755.1. Lineage (NCBI taxonomy): Eukaryota > Fungi > Ascomycota > Eurotiomycetes > Eurotiales > Aspergillaceae > Aspergillus > Aspergillus piperis. The sequence goes on from NW_020291591.1 coordinate 1,990,616, forward strand.
ATCAATATTTCGTTGATAGAGCCGAGCAGATATCGTGATTCCTGCGACGGTGGGTTCGAGACGTTATGAATAAGGTATGACCATATATTCATATCACCCTTTTCTGTTGTGCCCTCTTGGAGCAGAAACGTCGTACTCGATGGACAAGAATACGACAGACATAATGTGAAGGGTGCAGGAGTTCTTGGCGCGCAGAACTCAGGAGGGATAAGATCTGCAGTACCTGTCGGAGCAGATCAATTTGGATGTCCCCGATGTCCGACTTCTCCACTGTCAGAGTCATGTCCACGACCTTATTGCTCCGATGTCATTCGATGCCGACGAAAATCTATTCTGCTAGAGACCATATCATGACGACGACCAAGCGAGGAGTCCACTTTTGCTCTCGGAAGTTGTCAGTTGTGATTTTCGCCACATGTGCATGTTCGGTACCGAGGGTAATCTAATCTGATAACCAGAATCTGATAAAGGGGTTTGCGAAATTGGCACTAGTTTGTGAGATTGATCAAGGAGTCAGGTTTTCCTAGCTCCAGCGCACAATCATGGGAGAAGAGTATAAATCAGCACTCACATGTAGACAGATCTGGCACATACCTCCAATAGAGGTTGAATGGATGCAAATAAAAACAGACAACACTTTTCCGTCTTACGTTAAATAGTCAGCAGTCGGTAAGGGGGACTAAACGGCGGGCATGAGTATATAAGCGGGTAATTAGAGTGGCATTAGCCTCTCTAGCTCTGTTCAGTAGCAGAAACTATACGTGGGGAACTTTTGCATCCAACCATTCTCTATCTGTACAAATCTCTAAGCACTTCGCCTTCCCATGGCCTTCACCTCGCTATTTGTTAAAGAGTTGGTCACCACCTCTATCGATGTCCGCTTCATAATAGCCATGCTCAGTTGTGGCCACAGCTTGGACTCGCTGTCCCTCGAATTGATCGGGCGGTCTTCCAGATCGAGCCTGGTATCGAACAGGGTATCTCCCCAGACCGGCCGTGCGCTCTTCTTGGCGGTCAAGGTATGCAGCGGGAAAGAGCGGGATCTCGACCGGGAGTATTCCTTGTTCCAGAATCCCGGACGAAGGAGAGGCCGTACAGAGGGTGCGGCTGCAGCGATGACTCCAATAGAGGATTCTAGGCTGTATAGTGGTTAGCATTACGAAGTGTTTGTGGTAAGGAGCTCGCTTACAATGCACACATGTAGAGATTCACGTAGTCCCCTAGTCCCATGTTAGAATTATTATGACAAGAGTTGGATCGAAAGGTTATTCACGTACATGTAGGATCCGATGACTCGGTCAAGGTGGAAACGTACATTGTTCGCGCAAGTGCAAACCCCGCACTCCTATTATACGAAGTCAGCATACCGTCCGGCCCAAGCATAGAATAGACTCACGCAAACCCCAGTGCCATGAGCCCGCATATGGCTGCCTTCACTTTGATCGGGATTTTAACCTTCCATAGAAACACGATGGGTAGGATGGATAGCACAATGTCTGTTCCTGCGGCGATTGCTACATTTACGGAGTTAGCCGGTAATCCAAAGGAATATCAGAGGGTTTCTTACTTCCTTGCGCAATGGCCGCCCCATTAATTGCCGAACTAGGCCAACAGGTTCCATCCACTCGTTTGTCCCATGTCCGCGCGACCGGATCACATTGAGGGAGGACGATAGCGGCATCAAGAAGGCTCGTGATCGTATTGAAGGCAATGAAGCACCAGAAGAATATCTTCCACACCTTGGCTGTAAGACTAGGCGCATTCTCAGCTTATGTGCAGTTGAGTTACTCTGGGATAAGACGTACAACAGCCTCATCAAGAGAAGGCTAATGGAGATCTTCAAGAAGATGGTCGAGAACAGCAGCGGAAAGAGACACATCCGCATGAGCTTTATACAGTAGACGGCATGATCGACATCGAGGGTGTCATAATGGCGCCCCAGTCCGTACGGGACTGCAGCGAGGATCAAGGCCATAGCGATGAGGGTGGTCAACTAAGGCATAGGATATCAGTGAAAGCGTTGAACAGTCCTGCCAGCGCAGCCCTTACCGTCGCGAGGAGGTTGAACCAGTCATCCCAGGACAGTGTCCTCATGACAAACTTCCGAACGTACAGCCGCAGCAGGGTGAGTACCACAGCAATGACCGTGGTCACAATGGTCGGGACTACGACGACTGATGCCTGAGAGGCATTGTCGTCAACCGCCCGTATCCAGGGCAACATGATGCATCTGACCGAGCCGCACCGCTGAGTAGAAGAAGAAACAATTCAACGCAATCATCCGTATTCTGTGAAGGGACCGACGAGTACCCGGGGTAGGCTCCAGCAAAAGACTTTGTACCCCGGGACAGACCAGGGATAAAAAATCTCTGATCCTGGCAGGTGTGCGTAAGGCCATCAGGGGATAGCCAGCTAAGTCAACCTAATCGGCCTGTCTATGCCCGGAAGGGAAAGGGATCGTGGATCTCAGTCTGTCCAGACCAAGGTCGAAGGAAGTTATGCGCATGAACCTGGTCCGTGGGTGCAGCCGGACACGCCCGAGATCTCTTGATGTCTTGTTTGGTGTGGATTGGAAGTGTGCCAATGAGTATGGAGGAGGGCGGGATGGTTTCCAGCTGGCACAGTCATTCATCTATTGATGCTCCACGGAGGACTCCACACACGCGACCTGTCGTGTGCTCCTGGTCCCTGACTTGAAGTAGCTTTCGGGAAGTTGATATGGGGTGCTGTGAAGCTCCTCATTTTTGCGATAACCTTCGTTGGTAGGCTATATTGTAGCACATAGATGGCGATCCCAGTGACTAGAGTGTGCAATGTGTGAAATTGGAATAGAGGGTTAAGCATTAAGACCGGGGATGTGTGGGGGAGCTGAACGGACTGAACTGGAGTCAATTCAACTCGAACACGGGAAGAGATGCAGGCACGGGCCCGGAGATATCGCGGGGAAACCGGCCGACACAAAAGAATAGGGCATCTGCCAGGCACGAGAAGGCTCCATGCCTCGATACTACTACTAGTAGTCTGGATCAACGGCCGTCAGACTTTATTTCCAATTGGTTAATGACAGCCCTCCAATCAATTGCTTTGTCGTCAAAAATCACGCATCATGAATCCGTCGGAAACAAAGCAAGGAGTCATCATTTGGGGCTGGCTGATCGGGGATGACCGCGACACGTCGATTTCCCCTCAATCTAAGCAGGCCACTAGTTGTCTTAGTCTATTCTTGGTGACATTGGCTGGATCCCTTGACATGGGATCACGCCACTCACAGTCCATCCAGATGGGACATCCCTGCCTACTTCGCTTCCTGAACGCTTTGTTCGTGGTGATCCAAATTATTAATGGCCATCCTTTCAGGGGCACCGCGGCTCACTTCCCTGTCGTCGCCGCATTGATAACCATCTATTTCTAATCCTCCCTTGGATGCCCCGTGCCTCTCCCACTACCCATGTCAGACCAGATTCGGACCTGAACGAGGAACTGGGAGTGGGAGGAACCATACCCCGAACGCGACAGACAGAAAAAGAAAGAGAGTGGGGAGTGCGAGCCGAGGTTTAGTCTAGTTGAGGGCACTATTTTCTTATCCCCGCCCGAACCAAAGTTGCTGCCCATCAACTCATTATGGGCCCACTCCGACCGTTTACCGTCACCATCATCGGTGGAGGCATCGGTGGCCTCGTTCTCGCGGTCGGTCTGCTACGACGTCAGGTTCCGGTTCAAATCTATGAGGCAGCTGCTGCCTTTGCAGAGATCGGGCTAGGGCTATCCATTGGTCCGGCGGCTCACCGGGCTATGCCCCTCATCGACCCAGAGATTCGAGCCATCTACGACGCTCTTGTCACAACCCACGCGGATAGCCCCGGCTATGAACAATACAAACAAACGTGGTTTGAACTCGTTTGGGCCACGGGCGACCATGAAGGCGAAACTCTAATGAACCTAAAGGCCTTGCCGTCGGGACAGACGACGCTGAGACGTGCGGACTTCCTCGCCGCCCTCGTGGCTCTGGTCCCTCCTGAAATTGTTCATTTTGGCAAACGGTTGAACCAACTGACGGAAACAACAGACGGGGTCCGGCTACAATTTGAAGATGGTACAATCGCCATGGCCGATGTGGTGGTAGGATGTGATGGGATAAAATCCAAGGTCAAGGAATCAATGCTACCCGAGGAGTCTGCTGCCAAACAGCCTCGGTATAGTGGCATGTATGCCTACCGGGCTGTCTTCGACATGGATGAGATGGTGACGGCCGTCGGTGATCAACGCGCCCGCGTATCCACCATGTATCTCGGCAAAGGCGCCTATGCCATCTCCTACCCCATCATGCGTGCCAAAAAGGTGAACTTTGGTCTCTACATCCTGAGTGAGACCTGGGATCATGAGGCATGGGTTCGGCCAGCAAGTAAAGAACATATGCGACGAGATGTCCAGGGTATGGGTAGATATGTACAGGCTCTCGTTGAGGTACGTTGATGATATTCTTCGAGGATATGGACGCTAACTGCTACCAGCGCATGCCTGACCCTTCGCAATGGGCCCTCTTTGAGCATCCCCATTTGTCAACGTACACTAAATCTCGCGTGGCCATCTTAGGTGATGCGGCTCATGCCTCTACGCCACATCAAGGTGCGGGTGCCGGTCAGGCTATCGAGGATGCCCACGTCCTGGCAGAGCTCTTGAGCGACCCGCGAGTAAACAGCGTAGACAACGTCGTGGAGGCGTTCAGAGCTTATGATCAAGTCCGTCGACCACGAAGTCAGCATGTGGTCACTACGAGTAAGGAGAATGCGTATCTACTGTGCTTGTGTTTGGATGGTGTGGGGGATAATGAGGTAAAACTACGAGAGACATTCCAGCAACGACTGCGATGGCTTTGGGACCTGGATATACAGGAGCAGGCTGAACAAGCAAGGAGGAAGATGTTTAGCGAGTGTAAACTTTAGTGATCTGGATCTTGATACCCAATGACCATTAGCCAGTACCGTATTTGTCAATTTTCATTTCCTTCCTATATTTCGGCTCATTAAGAATACAATTCAAAGTGTCCCTATCCTCAAATCAATATCGGAGGTCATTAGTTACACCGCAGCAAGCTGTGGTAGCATTGCAATTGTGTGAGGTCTGTGCTTGCACATTATAATCTGTTCCACCTGCCTTGGCCTGAGGATGATAAATCGAGGAAAGGGAATTATTGGGATGATACAAAACACGTATGGGCAACTTTGGCATAGGGCAGAGTGCATTCATCGATGTATGGATAAACATTATCGCATTCATGAGGATACCAATGATGATACTGACAGAATGAGGTTCAACTACGGACCGATAACCATCCACCTGGTCCTACCTCCTTTTGAACAGTCGTCGAATAGCATCCACCAGCTCCGTCCGACCACGATACATGCGGTCCGGAGAGGGGGAGTTTCCAGACTCTTTCGCAATAATCCCTCCCGGCAGGAAACTCCGAGTCATCTCTACAAACGGACCGACCGAAGCTTCAGGTAAGAATTGGCCGAAAAATGCAGGCAAATCTCCCTTTTCGACAGGTTTGAGTTCGACTGCATGTCCGGCCACGTCGTGAAATGCTTCCTGTACGTCTTTTGCGGTGTACTCTCGTGGCCCGTGAACCTCGACGATATATGGACTCTTGGGGTGATCCATGGCCATTATATATGTGGCACATGCCTTTCCGATATCGGCAACGGAAACCTAGTAAATAACAGGTTCAGCTGATAATCCTATAGTTATTCAATGCACATGACCGTTAGGTTAGTCTCACCATGGGAATTTCATAATCTAGCGGAGTGATGACCGACGATAGATGTGGATGTTTTGACTGGACGGTTTCCATGGCTGGCGCCCAGTTTTCCATGAAGTAGGCACATCGCATGAAGACCACCTCGGGCACAACGTCCTTGAGAATCTCTTCCGCAATGTGATTCGTCATGATTTCTCCCTATGTGAGTTTATAAATCTCTGTTCGTATAAACTACGATGTGGAGGCAGGCGCACAGTTCCCTCTGGTTGTTCGGCCCCCATGCTAGAAAGGAGCACCAAGCGTTTCACCGTCCCGGCCTTCTGGATCGCTGCGCGAGTATTTTCCGAGGCCTGGCGGGCCCACTGCATCATGTCGGTGCCATCATAGCGCGGCGGTGTGATGGCAAAGACGGTATCAGCATTTCCTAGGTCTAGGCTGGCTGCATTGCTGAGATCACCTGCGACCGCGTGGAAGCTACCATGTGCGACGAACTCAGCGGGGGCTTTGGCAGGATCGCGGTAGATGGCGTGCACGTGGACTGGAGCAGTTAACTGGTCTGCTTCCAGAAGAGCCCGGATGGTCTCTTGAGCTGATTTGGGTGAGGCGGGAAGAACAGCGACAAGCATTTTGTCGGAAGTAGCTACGTGCTCTGTAGCAGCTGAGCTGTATGGGGATAGTGGTGCGTTGTTCGGTGCTTCATGAGATTGACGGCGTCAGTCGAAGTGGAGATTGAGTCGGGAGCGGGGAAAAGGTGTTCCTTGGTTGCCCCCAAACTCTCTTCTTGAACTTATACTTTCAGGGCCATCGATCAGGCCTTGTAGATATTGGAGTTGGAGTTTTTAGGAACTGTTGAGGCTGGATATCGTGGAGTGCCAACGTTTGGACTCTCAAACGGCGAACATTAGGGGTGCCACACCATGGCGCTATTCTAGTGCAAGGCAGGGGTGCTATACAAACAAAGAAACACACGGCCAGCTACTTTAGATTTAAATGATCGCCTCTATACTAGTGCCGCTCATTGGTGGGTTCGACTAGGGGTTCCATCCATTTCGTTGAGCGACAACGAATGAGCGGGTCACTTGGTGCCCGTCTCATGCTGGAGATGCACGCCTAAGCGGACGGTAAGTACCAGTCAGTCTCAGCCTCGCATCTACACTTATTTCACTGACTGATATATTTAAGTACGTAGATAATGTCTTCCATAGCAGCCATTCCTCCAGTCTGTCCTTCTCACCCCTGCCAGCGGTCGTGACTGTGTGGAGATTCACTGACTCGAGAGGTGCCTTCACTATTTGTCTTCCTAGTAGTTGTAGAGCCCACCTACGCCTATAAGAAGGGCTCTGATCTGGAGTCTTTCTTTTTCAAGATTATCAAGCCATCAGAACAGTCGAAACGAACCAGCATTATCACAACATGGAGACTCCATTGACCCAGCTGGGTGTCTTTGGCACCTTGGCCGGGGTGCTGCTGGCTTTTAAAACTCGCTCGGGCGAAATCGAGAAACACCTGTTGAGGTTGTTTGGCATCTTCACTCTTGCTCACATTGCCCTGGTTACCCTGGCTCCAGCCTTGTTACCCACCACCTCAAGCACATCTGATATCGTCCTTCGAGTATTGTTCCTGGATGGCGCGCTGTTCACAGGCCTGTTCGGGAATATGCTCGTGTACCGCCTCTTCTCCCACCGACTGCGCAACGTGCCGGGCCCGATCGCAGCCCGTGTTTCACGCCACTACGCCGCCTACCATACTGTCAAAGATGCGCAGATGCACTATACTATTCAGCGTCTGCACCGGCAGTATGGTGATGTCGTTCGCATTGGTATCCTAGACCCCCCTCAACCCTATTTCAAGCCCTCCCAACTGACACTCTTAATAGGTCCCCGCGAGGTTTCCGTTTGTCGCGCCTCGGCCATTCAAGCCATCTATGGCCCTCCTAGCCGATGTATTAAAGGACCCTGGTACGATCAGGTCACTCATGAGAACGACAAGAAGGCATTGTTTGCCATCCGCGACCTCAAGGTGCACAGCAAGCGGCGTCGACAGTGGGATCAAGCAGCTAAAGGTGCGATTCTGACCAAACTTCTTCCTTCCGATCGCGGTACCACCAGACCACTGACAGAAGTGTGTGGCACCAGGTATCCAATACTATCATAAATCCGTGCAGGAACAAAGCAAAATCCTGATAGAGAAGATTCGGGAGCACCAAGGGCGGCCCATGGACGTTACTAACTGGATCAACTGTTACGCATTCGATGTCATGGGACACGTTGTCCTGGGAGCGGAGCTGGGGATGCTGAAGACCGGCAAGAGGATCCCCGAGCTGCAAATTATCGACGAGGGCCAGCGATACATTGCAGTGGCCGGCACTATGCCGTGGATCCCGCCACTTTTGATGGGGATTCCCGGTCTGTCCGCGACCCTCAATCCGTTCCGGCATCGCTGTCATGAAATGTTTGATGCGAGGCGTGCGGTATATCTTCCATCCGCTTCTGTAGAAATGTCTCTGTCTGGCTGTGCTAATGTATCTCTAGTCTAGAGCCAAGTCGAGTGAGCCTAGAGACATCATTAGCTGGTTGATCCAAGGCCAGGAGAATGGTGATCCTGGCGCGCCACCCACGGATCAAGCAATCAAGGATGATGCCTGGTTCATCATGTCGGCTGGCAGGTAAGGTTGGCCCCGAGGAGCCCCAAGCTTGGTAAATCCTAGACGAATAGAAATATGCTGACAAAAGATGATCGGATATTCTAGCGACACGACGGCATCTGCGTTGATCAATACGATCTATTACCTCGCGACGCATCCGGGCGCGCAGGTCCAGCTCCAGCACGAGATCGATGAGAGAGTGCCCGAGGGAATAGAGGACTTGTCATATGAAAAGGTGAAGGATCTCCCATACCTGACAGCGGTGATCAACGAGACACTGCGGTTGAAGCCATCGGTGCTGGATGGTCTGGTGCGCGTCACTCCGCCGCAGGGACTGCAGGTGGACAAGGATCTCCACCTACCCGGGGATGTGATAGTGTCAGTGCCGACCTTTACCATCCAACGGGATGAGCGCTATTGGGAGGATGCCAACCAGTTCCGACCTGAACGATGGGCGTCGATTAACAATGTGGCCGACGTGCCGTTCATTCCCTTTTCACGAGGTGAGTCTGTCAACTCAGATCTTCAGTGAATTCGTTGACTAATATGTGTCTCTGCATAGGCTCGTATGACTGCGTAGGCAAGAGCATTGCCTGGATGGAGATGCGCATGGCTCTGGCGATGCTTGTGGGAGAATATCACATCCAGCTGGCCGATGAGGAGCAGCGGGCCTTTGATGGCAAGGAATTGGATAACTTCGCCATGTCTCTACCGGCCTTGTGGGCCACCTTCCGACTCCGTCGGTCCTCCTCTTAGTCCATCACTCGGTAGTTGTTTGAATTGAAATTGTGTAATAATTAGTTGATATTTCGTAAGCAAACATGAAGAGATTTTTGTTTATACAATATGCCGGAATGATTCCGCGGCAGTGGGGAACCCGAGATGACGTGCCAGACTTGCATCCCGATGCAACTATCCCCGACCTTCCCCTCCTTCCCCTCGGTCGCATTCACCACCATCACTTTATCTTCATTTCATTTGACTTGAATCTCACTAAGGACATCACACTTTATCCATCCATTATGACTCTCAAGCTGTACGGCTTTGTCCACTCCACCTGCACCCGTCGCGTGCGCACTGCCCTGGCCGAGAAAGGGCTGGACGTTGAAATAGTCCCCGTTGATCTGGCCAAGGGAGAGCAGAAGACCTCTTCTTACCTGAACGATCTCCAGCCGTTTGGCAAGGTACCTGTGCTGCAGGATACAGAAACAGGCATCCAGATCTATGGTTGGTGTTGCAAAAAGTATTCTCCAGATATTCCCTAATAACACTACTTCCGTGAACAGAGAGTCGAGCCATCACTCAATACATCGCTACCAAGTACCGCGGCCAGGGCACCGACTTGGCCCCTCCTGAGTCGGACTTGAAAGCCTTCGCCTATTACCAGCAGGTATACATGGCTATTCCTTGATCCCCATCACAAGTTCCGTGAGACTAATGAAGCTAATGGGATAGGCCCTCTCCATCGAACAATCCTACTTCGACCCCCTCGCTTCTCAGATCGCCTACGAGAAAGTCTTCAAGGCCCGCAAAGGTCATGGAGAGACCGACGAAGCCCGTGTCCAATCCCTCTTCTCCCAGCTCGAACTCACTCTCGAAGGTTACGAGCGGGTCCTGTCCAAGCAGCCTTACCTGGCCGGGCAGCAACTCACACTGGCGGACTTGGCTCACTTGCCGTACGGGGTTTTTATTGAGCCATTTGGATTCACGGAGCTGGTGAGCAAGTTTCCTCATGTGCAGAAGTGGTGGGAGGGGTTGAAGGCTAGGGAGAGCTGGAAGAAGGTTACTGCGTAGTGTGGGTATAATCTTGAATAGGGAATTCAGTAGTAGATAACAGATCAATTGTCAATGGAATTTGCTGCGAAGTACCGGCTATTCCATACATTTGTAATTTCGGGAGTTCTAGTAACCCTGGAAATATTCAGGGATTTATGCATGTCGACGTCTCCATCAATACCACCAATCACCACCGCATCAAGTCGAATACTTCGAGTATGTTCTCATCAGTAAACTGGTATTATCACACGGTACAGATCGAGTGATTAGTGCCCAGAAAAATGCTAGAAAGGGGGAAAGGAGTAGTTCGTACAATAACATTCTTAGTATGAGCACGGTGTTGAATCAACTACACTGATTTAGCTCTCATTGGTAGGCATACATGCCGTGGAGCTTTAGGTTTCGCCTGCGGAATGAGCTTCAACCTCCTTCAGGAACCAGAACAGAAGCTTCCCTCGTGATACTGCCTACAATGGGAACATTCCTCCGCTGGTGCTTGGAATGTATGCTCTAGTTGCAGAGCAACGTCGACTTTTCGAATGCATGACCCTCAATAGGAAGTAAACAAACATCGCGATCCATCCACGATCGTTCAGTGCATTCCGCGCTATCATGGAGTAGTGGGCTAACTTGTACAGCACCTAATACAGTCATGAACATAACGCATGGCCTACAATCTGTGCCCATGGCACGTATAATGCTCTCTTCTAAATACACCGATCAAGTTATCACATAACATTCCAAAGCGTCGTAACTAAAGTACAAGATGGCAGAGAATAAAACACCCAGTGTCTCACAGCCTAGTAAATGGCCAAATCGTCCCCAAGACCAGCTTAAGAGAAGCTTTCCTAGACCTCGTACTCACGCTGCAGCCAAGCAGACTCAGGCCGACTCGAGCAAGCATCATCAGTGGCGCAGGTGGCAGTATCATAACCAGCATATTCGTAAAAAATGTTCGTCTTGTCTTCAATGTCCGAATCGTCCAAGTTGACATCCATGTTCTGGATCGGATACCCGTAGTATCCGGTCAGATCAGCATCGCTGTCGGCCTGCTGCAATGCATTGTCGACGAAGTAACCGGTGGCGTAATGATCGCTGTGGTCGCCGTCGCCAAAGTCGTTGACATAGTCACCCGTCTTGACCTCGTCGGGGTCAAAGTCGTCAATCAGAGCGGCAATGGTATCAAGCAGCTCGTCTCTCGTGTACTGAACACCCGAGCCGTCAATAGTCCGGATCACATCAATGTCGCCGTCCCACAGCTTCTGCAAGCTGTCGTTCTGGTCGGTGCCGCCGAAGCCAGTTCCGTCCATGTTGCCATCCGGCAAGTGCATGAATGCCAGGGAAATATCATCGTCGTCTTGCAGCGTGTAGAGGCTGATGGTCTTGTCTCCGACGTAGATCACGTCTTCGTCCCAGTTGTTGCTCGCCACTGCCATGCGCGCATAAGCTGCCCGCGAGCCATCCTCACGGCTGTTCCAGTAGTCAGATCCCATTCCAGCATCTCCTGCAGTCAGGAACACGGTACGAATGGGCTCGCCAGAAAGAATGTCTCGGATCAGGTCCGGGCTCAGGAAGAGGAGATCGTCATCCTCGTGTGCGACGAAGTTGAGGGTCTTCGCTGATGAGAGAGTGAATGAGCCAAGGGTGGCTAGTTTGCTCCAGATACCGTAAGTCTTCATTATGAGGTTCGTGACTAACGTAAAGAATGACTTGCTTGTGTATACAGGTAGAGTGAGATTTGATATTTCAATAAATTCGTGGGAGACAGCACAGGGAGCCTTGTTTATATCTCGACTTCTAATTACTTCAAACACATACAAACAGATCAAGGAACGGAGCACTCTATGGCTTACATTCCTCGCCAGTAATTAGTCCTATGTTCCCATCCCTTGCTTTGGCAATTTTGGTGACGCCAGACTATGGATCATGGTTTTTGCAAAGCCTGGTGACCTCCGAGGCTCTGCGGTGCCTCACAACTTTGTCAGCCACTCGTGTCTAGATTTACTGTCCAGGGCTGTGATCAACACATCAAGCCATTGAGTTCGATAGTGCGGGATAAAAGATGGAAGATCCTGGTCGCTTTTAAGTATCTTCGCATTCCATACCAAGAGTCGGCTGTGCTCGATCGTAAACACGCTGCGGATCCGCGTGTGAAGATGACTGCCATGAATACGCGAAGCTTAGCCTTTCTACTTCGTACCAAGGCCCGTCTTCTTGAAGAATTCACACCAAGACCTATTGAGTTGGCTCTGATCCTGTGCGTCATATACGATATAGCCCGGCTGGTGTTCCTTAGCGGTAGGTAGTCGGGGATCGCCGGTCTTTCCAGCATCAAGCCCTTCCATAGTTCGGTTCCCCTGTGTTATGACTTAGAAGCGATGCTGAGATGAGCAATGATCGACCTCTGCGACGACATTGTGTTTGAAGATCATGTGCCTGTCATCAGGCGCAATACCTCCCCGGCACTGAAGGAAGTATGCGTGCTGATCTATTAGTGGAATGAAGAATTGCCGAGATCTCAAGTAGGTAGTGGCAGTTTTAATCACTTTTTGGGTGGTAAGAAGCCTACATGCTCTCTAAGAATCGTCTTCCAGAACGACAGGCTCCAGCATAAAGCAGGCAAGGTTCTGGAGTTGACTCCGATGTTCTTCGTCTAGCCTTCGCCATGAGAGTTTATAAGACCAATCATTCCTTGATGGAGAGATGTTTTATTGGAAGGGGTAGACCTGGGCATTCAGAGTAATGTCCCATACTTGATGGTAATTGTGGCGCTCCTCATCAGCGTAGACTCGAAGAAGCAAGATATAGCCCACTCAGAATAGGTATGACGACCGGATATCGGTGCCGTGAATCCGCGATTGAGTGACTGGACTCGTCTGTTGGGGTGCAGAAGTGTGGTCCCACCCAATGTATGTTGGTTCCAAATTCAAGGGAAGATGTGTTGGAGCCAGCACGTTCTGAAAGTATCCCATCAACTCGTCTCAAAAGGTAGTGACGAAGCGCAGGCTACTACAGGATGTTGTCGGTTCGTAACATATTTTTGTATTCTATTGTAAAAGTGGTATGGCATATCCTTTAGTAAGATAAAGGGCTGTTTATACAAATCTTGTTATGTCCGATCAAATTAAGTCGTTAGGTACTTCAACAGGTAGTATATATAGATATATATCCCGAGACTACTAGTGCTCACAAAAGGTACTAGTGGCATAGTACTATTCAATCAACGGAAAACATCATTAGGAATAGTCATGCAACCGGTATGCAGGTAATAGATACAGTATGCGATTGTTTAGGTTCCCCAGAGTCATTATAACCCATCTCCAGTCCAATGACTTTCTACTTCATGGGAGAGATGTTGATGTGTTTCCTAATCGGGTAGTTTATGACTAAGTAGACCAGAATGCAATGATGTCATTGGCCCGAGGGGACAAGTCTGTAATAATCACGTGATATTACCGTGTCTGAATAGTCGGGCTGGCAGTGAAATCCAGCACTAACTGGATAGCTGCAAGCAGGCTACTTAGACGCCAGTCTCCTGATTAGGATAAGGTTAACGAGTATAGGCTTTGAATTGAAACGGCTGATCGCATGTTATGCGAGTAAACACTGTATGTTTCCGACCGTGTCTACGTTACGATGTAGATATTCGACATGCCACATAGTCTCGAAAGTCAAACAAAGTTAATTATAATAGCGTCAACATTGAGTAGCCCAAACAATACGTTAAGTAGTGCAGAAAATTGTCCACAGTACTCCGTAGAACCCAGTATATTACCCAGGAGCTCCAAGTGATCAACCTATATCGAAATATTCCACGCAGCTGCCTAGGCCGTCAGGGACACCTTCTGCCCCCAATACTGACAGTCCGCAAGCGATGCCTGATGAATTACCCTCTCGAAGATCCAGAGACCCACGTCCCGACGACTAATACAATAGCCCACCGCGGGGTTCTCGTCGGTGCCGGTCCTGATCTTCGACAGACCATCGCCATCGCCGTTCACTAACAAGGAGGGCCGTACGAAGAGATACCCGTCGATGGCGCGTTCCTCCTCCGGCTTCTGCATCTCGGCCACAACAAGGTCCTCCATCACCTTCTTATCCGCGTGTGGTACCTTGAGCAGCCAATGGTACAGGGGCAGCATCATGAGTGGCACGTCGCGCGTGTTGCTGAGGCCGGTGGTGCTGATGATCACGATGCGGGGCTTCTGGGGACACGATCGAGCGGCAGAAATGATAGTCTGGATGCCATCTTGGCAAATGGTTGGGTTGTCTAGGGTGGCTTTGATGCCATACTCGAAGCGTGGCTTGCCGCCGAGGCCGGAGATGATCAAATCAACGGGGCGGCCATCAACATAGAGGGTCTTTTGAACAGCTTGGTGATCGTAGATATCACCTTCCGTGACCGTTAGGTAGTTGGCAATGGCGGACTCGGAGACACTGAGCTCCTGGAGCAAATTGTGGAGCTTGGAGGGCGTGCGAGCCACTGTGATTCAGTATTGATCAGGATCAGTTTGAGGTGTTTGTATCGGAAACGGAAAAACAACACATACGGGCGGAACAATGAACGCCGGCTTGTAGGGCAAGAGCCAGACACGCATTGGCACATCCCCCCGTCGCTCCGAAGAAGGCTACTGTTGGCTGTTGTTGTTGTTGCATGTTTGATTTATGGACATTAATTTAAGAGACGATATTAGTACTGATTGCTTGACATTGTGATGTGCGATGATTGTTCAAAGCACCATCATCCCCCTTCGGTCTTTATGTACATTCTTTAAGCAGCGCCGCCCTCCGTAAGTCTCCGTGCGACCGCGGAGACTTCTGGCTGAGCCGCCGTCTTACACCGTTCACTCCCAACACGAGATGGTGGCCAATGAAGGAGCATCATTATGACTCGGGGGCGCTCCGCTGATGCGCGTGTGATCTTCACGGCATGGATTGTAACCACGGTTCGTCAAGCCTTTAGGCACCGCCGGTCATGACTCAGTAGCTATGCTTTCCCCGACCCCTAGATCCCCGAGATATGCTTCCGGAGACGGAGATCGTCCCAGGAACTCCCTGAGCATCTCCAACTCGTCTCTACTACCGCCGTGGGCGAGTATCATTTGTCGATAGCGGAGTCCAGCTTCCGCACTCATGGGATCGTCACGAAAGTTGGAGGTCCAAATGTCCGCTGCCAAGGTCCGTGTGCTAGTCGAGGTAAGAACGAGAAACAGACACCCATTGACACTACACTTACTAGAGGTATGAAAAGTAGTTGGCCTCTTGGCCCCACATGTAATGTTGGCTCGTGGCATATCCATGGCCCCAGTTGACTTCCTCAGGGCCCCGGAGGAGGGTCATTTCTTGTAGTAACGAATTGTATCGCTCGGCAATGCCATTGCCTTCCGAGATTTCCTGGCCGTGCTCGCCATGGATTTCCATATCGAATGCACTAAAGGCAACCTGTCGCAGGGTCAGGATACCCTGATTGACTTGTTTGACAGCAGCAAGTCCCTTGACTAGGTCCTCGGGTATCTCTCTCGGTGGTCGGCTGGCATCTTTCACAGTCCCCTCAGCCAAAGTTCGCTCACAATACTCCGGCAGGTACGTGTAATGGCAACTGAGCTGTTGCAAACACTCTGGTACCCAGCACCAGTATTCCAGCAGCTGACTGGGTGCCTCGACGAAGTCTCGCACAGTTCGATGGCCGGAAAATAGAGCGTGCTTGGCTCTTCCTAGGAGATCATGCATTCCTATAGGCCGTATTAGCAAGGAGAGAACGGTAAAGGGAATCAATGCGACCGACCGTGTCCTAGTTCATGGAACAGCGTGATGACTTCCCTGTGCTGCAGAAGCGCCGGTCGGTCGGCTGTAGCTGGCGATACATTGCACACAAGAGCCGTGGCGACGGGAGATTGACTCCCATCTTTCCTTCGAAATCCCTGCAACCATTTTTTAGTAACGTCTTGGGTCTTTTGCAACATAGTAGACCTACAGGATGGATGTTAAAATTGGCGGCATGGTTGTATTTCCCTGGCCGAGGGTAGATATCCGTATACAGGTAGCCTAGGAAGGAGCCTGAAGACTCTTGTCTGTCGCGTACTGCGAATATCCTGACATCAGAGTGCCACACATTCCGGTCGGTCTTCTCTGTAACTTCCCTAATGGATAATCCGAATAGCCTTTCGAAGATGCCCAGCATCCGCTGAATTGTATGTTCAGCTGGGAAATACTCGGAGATTAAATCATGGCTGACAGAATACTGTTCTTGCAGCATGCGGCGGTGATAGTAGTCGAAATCCCACAGATAAAGCGGTGATTCTAGACCAGCGAATGTCCGTAAGCCTTGTAACTCGCGGATCGCAAGTGGCTGCAATCTATGCTCGAGGTCCTCCAGGAGGTCTGTGACAGCGCCGGGGGATTTAACCAGCTGATGCAGTAGTTGTTGTGCTGCGAACGACGGGAACCCGAGTAGTCGGGCAGCTTCATGTCGCAGAGTGATAGTATCTTGGAATATTTTGACATTTTGAGAGTAGATTGACTGACTACCGAGGAAAACATCTCGCCGGATTTGAGCCACGCTGCATTTTCCCAGAATCATACTGACTGTCGGCCGATCCAAACGAATACGACTAGTCCCCGAAGGACCCCGTTCGAGGTTCTTCAGCATGCCCTCATCGAGGCCCTTCAACTCATCTGTCGCTATCCACAGACTCCCCGGGTCGGTGGCAATGGTGTCCATGAACTGGACACGCAATTCAAGCAACCGCTTCACGATGTGCTGAAACCGATCGCGATCTGCCCCAGCCAGACGGAGGCCATTATCGACAAACATGCGATGGAATCTCGACAGGAGACGTATGGACTCGCCATCTTCATAGTCATCATTGACCTTGCTATACACGGTGTCGACCAGATAGAATAGGCGCTCATTTTGGAACAGTGCTAGGTAAGCTTGATTAACCAGGTTTACTGCCTCTGACGATGCTTTGCGCAGATCCGGGGACGGCGCGACTGATTGGAATAGGGCAATGTACTGAATGTGATACTTGAACTCATTGTCTATGTTGCCTAGTGGACGCACTAGAGTATCAACCGTGGCATCCCCAATTACCACTGTGTCGATTAAATGATTGACGTCCAGCTGGACCCGGCGGATAACCTGATTGGCATGGTCTAGAATCGCCGCGGGTGTAATGTCAAAGGTGGGTAGCGGGGCACATTCCTCGATGGTCATGATGCAGAACACTGCGGCGTAGTTTCATGGACTCCTTACTCCTTGAACTGACGTGGCGATACACGGCAGATATAGCAAGGCATGCGGTCCAAACGGCGCGAGCAGCAAAGTGTCGAAGAGCTCCTCAAGGCAGCACATGACTGAATCCTTTACTGTCCCCTTGACGGTCATATGAGCAGCAAATGGCGAGTCACAAGCCATTGTTATGGCGGACAAGGATAGCTGCATGAGCACCGATACTGTATCCAGAATTAGTGTGAAGCTAGTTGGAACCGTCTCAGGGGAAGCTCCACATATTCTTATCGGGCAAATGGAGATGGTCGACAGGCAAGCTAGGTAATTATCCGTTGTGCGCCACAACAGTGAAGCCTTGGCGTTAAGTAAGAGGCAGAGGAAAAGAAAATATCGATCTCAGGCACGGATGCTATCGGCGTGACACAGCTCCTTGCATAGTAGGAGATCTCACACCGAACATCATGCTATGCTACATGCCTGCCTGGCTGCTGGTTACGCGGGTACTGGCAGCCTATCTAACCACCTCGGTGAGGAGGGGCGCTGTAAGGGCCATTTATCTTCTCATGTCATCTGCGGTGGACGGAGGCATTCTGATGCCATCAAGGGATGCTACCAGCGGGATCCAACAGACAGGCCCTGGCCTGCTTCTTCTATTCTGTGAATCGACCACAGCCTACAAGAGGGATATAGATGGCCAGCATCGGCTTTCACTCTTTTGAAATACTTCCTGGCCGGCACCCATGGCGATTGAAAGCAGACGGTCACCCACGGGGCCACAGAAAGCAAAGTGCTGGGACTTCTAGAACCTTTGTCGATGTAAGCTAGACGCGGAATTACACCCGCCCAAAGGCCTCTATTAATGCCATAATAGCTGTTTTCTCTCACCGAGATTAGGCCATTCACCTCACTTCTTGCACTGTGGCGGCCATATTCTCGCCAAGCAATGCGATAGTCAGGGCCGAAGTTAAAGACAGGCTGAGAAATCACTCACCCACCCCACTTGGTGCGCTGCTTGGGATCTGATTACGCCGAAATGAATCCGATCGACAGGGAATGTGGATCCGATAACCAGATGACAAACATTTAGTCAGGCACTATGGATTCCTCACGAAACCTTCACTATCAATGATGTGACGGAAGGGAAATCGCCGTTGCGCAAATTTTGACGGCCGGGAATTGAAGCGGGAAGACCCGTTCAGTCCGAGCCCAACAATGAAATCTGACCCGTTCAGGGTCCTCACTGCCATTCCGGGAACCGATGCGAATATTGCAACGGCGTCGCATGAATATCATTAACCTAAGTGTCAATCCCGCGAACACGGATCAGCAACGCTTCGAGTGTCATGCGTCTCCCTGCGTGGCGGCCTTGCAGATATCAGTCAGGGAGTTTCTGGCCAGCCAGGATTTGCGGCTAGGAGGCGCCTAGTGTCTGGCGATGTCTCAGGCCGATGCCTGACCCGGCATGCCGAAATCTGGCGGTGGATCCTGTCCGATCACGGCACGGTAAGTTTATATGGGCCCAGGATCACGAGCAATATACAGACGATCCAACGAGGTCACTGGTCCCCTCGGGAAGTGGATATCATCCTGCTGACGGAGGATTATGAAGCAACTGGATACGGGCCATTGCAGAACGGATGCAGCTTCATGAGAGGTATAAAAGCCCAGTGAGCAAGGTCTTGAAGCTATCATCACCGTTCAAACATTCCGGAGTGATCATGGCCACCAAGATGCTTCGAAGCTTGACCCTTTTGGGTGCGCTGTCAACGGCCCTTGCAGCGCCTTCTACCCGTCACTCTGGTTCCCAGTATGATTACATCGTCGTTGGTGGAGGTACCAGCGGTCTCGTGGTTGCCAACCGCCTGTCGGAGAACCCCAATGTGTCGGTCCTCATCATCGAAGCCGGTGGTTCAGTTCTCAACAACTCCAACGTCACGGATGTCGACGGCTACGGACTGGCCTTCGGTACAGACATCGACTGGCAGTACGAGACAACCAACCAGTCCTATGCGGGCAACGCCCCCCAGGTGCTGCGTGCTGGAAAGGCGCTTTCGGGCACGAGTGCCATCAACGGTATGTCATACGTGTGATTGAATGGAACCAAGCACTAACGTATTCACAGGAATGGCGTACACTCGGGCCGAAGACGTCCAGGTTGACGCATGGCAGACCATCGGTAACGAGGGATGGACCTGGGACAGCCTGTTCCCCTACTATCGGAAGAGTGAGAACTTGACTGTTCCCACCGCCAGCCAGCGTGCCAGAGGAGCCACCTACGACCCCAATGCCAACGGCGAGGAGGGTCCGCTGTCCGTAGCCTGGCCCGACATTCCCGCCAACAACCTCACCAACACCCTGAATGCCACCTTCCAGGGACTCGGTGTTCCATGGACTGAGGATGTCAACGGCGGCAAGATGCGTGGCTTCAACGTCTACCCTTCCACCATTGATTACACCGCATATGTGCGTGAAGACGCCGCCCGTGCATACTATTGGCCCATTGCGTCCCGCCCTAACTTGCACCTGATGCTTGATACTTTCGTCAACCGTCTGGTCTGGAAGAATGGAGGATCCCAGGGTAATGCCACTGCTGCTGGTGTCGAGATTACCTCTTCCAATGGCACCATCAGTGTCATCGGAGCAAGCCAGGAGGTCATCATTTCTGCCGGTTCATTGAAGTCGCCCGGTATCCTGGAACTCTCCGGTATCGGTAACCGCGATATCCTGGAGAGGTACAACATCTCTGTCCGTGTCGATCTTCCCACCGTCGGTGAGAACCTTCAGGACCAGACCAACGCGGGGCTAGGTGCTTCCACCACCCCTGGTCTGACGGGCACCAAGACCGTGGTTTATCCCAACATCTATGATGTTCTTGGCAACGACACCTTGGCGGTCGCACAATCCGTCCGCCGCCAGCTCAAGCAATGGGCCAACGAAACCGCCAAGGTGAGCAGTGGCACCATGAAGGCTGAGGATCTGGAAGCTCTCTTCCAGCTGCAGTATGACCTGATCTTCAAGGATAAGATCACGATCGCGGAGATCTTGTACTACCCCGGTAGCACCAGCAGTATTAGCGCCCAGTATTGGGCCCTGATGCCCTTTGCTCGTGGATATGTCCACATTGGATCCGCCGATCCTACTGCCAAGCCGATCATCAACCCCAACTACTACAAGTTCGATTGGGATCTTACCAGTCAGATTGCGGTGGCCAAGTACGTCCGCAAGACCTTCCAGGCTGCTCCCTTGGCCAACCTTGTTACCGAGGAGACCAACCCTGGCTTTGAGGCCGTGGCTGCCAACGGCTCCGAGGAGGACTGGAAGGCGTGGTTGCTCACACAATGTAAGTTTATTCCAGTCTTCCAGACTATACTGATGTATGCATGCTAATCGCCATTCACAGACCGCTCGAACTTCCACCCGGTCGGCACTGCTGCCATGATGCCCAAGGACAAGGGCGGCGTGGTCAGCGACCGCTTGACGGTGTACGGCACCAGCAATGTTCGCGTGGTGGATGCATCCGTCCTTCCCTTCCAGGTGTGCGGCCACCTGGTCAGTACCTTGTACGCGGTGGCTGAGCGGGCCTCCGATCTGATCAAGGCCGACTCTGGTCTCTTCTAAGCAGATGTGTCAGTAGTTAGTCCTTGAATGGTGTAATTTATAGCATAGCAGGAACATAGATCATAGATTTATCATCATTACCACATCCACACTATGTACATAACATAATCGTTCGTACCATGTTCATGAAGCCACATTCATTAGCCCATTACTGTACAATAGAGCCGGCTGTCCATACACAACCATTAACAACATCATTCACATTACACCAGTCACCCTCTAGTAAACAGAGGAAGTCGTGTTCAGGGTGACATTGCGGATCGTGCACCCCTCGGTCTTGTACTGCTGCGCATACGTTCCCTCGAAAATGCTCGTCAACCAGTCCCACGCCCGGGCGTTACCATTCACCTGCTCTGCGGAGTGTCCACCGATGGTGTTCCGCTCATACAAGATGTTCAATCCCAGTCCACAGTACCGCTTGATCACGCGATCCGTGTCCTGGATGGGACTGATCTCGTCGTGAATGGCCTTGTACGCGAGCACCGGCATCTGCGGGAACCCATGGTAGCCCATGTATCCGTCCTGGTTGAGTGCCTTCTGCACCACTTGCGCCTGGAACGTGGCCGATCCGTTGACGAAATAATCGAAGATGTTCTGGAAGGCATAGAAGACCTCCGCTTCGGACAGGGTCAGGTCCTTGGCGGCCAGGAATCCCGTGCGGTTGTAGGGTCCCGTCGTCTTCAGCTGGCTGAGGATGAACTCGTACGTTTCAGGATGCTGGCTCGACAGACCCAGCGCGGCGGCGGGGATGAGTCCTGCGCTGATGGTCGAGGTCACCGTGTTCATGACACTGGTAACGTTGGGAGTGAGTCCACCCACGGCTAGACCGGCAATGTTCAACTCCGGAGCGTATTGCATCTGCAGCTCAGCAGCCCATTCGCTAGCCAAGGCACCGCCAGAGTATCCCCAAAGAGCGTACTTGGCATCCTGGTTCAAGCCGAATCCGGAGGCGAGCACGCTGCGGACCGAGTCAAGGGTGGCATGGCCGGACTGCACACCGGCAGTGAAAGAGGCGTTGGGGCCCTCGTAATCGGGGACGTTGACGAACCAGCCCTGCTGCAGGGCGAGGATAATATCGGAGGGCGGGCTAGTGTACATGGCGTAGCTGGGACTGGCGTTGACGTCGAACGAATCGTACGCGATCTGGTAGGAGAGCAAGACGCTCTGGTTGATGGCGGCGGAGGCGGCCTCGGTGGGCACTAGCAGGGTAGTCACAGCCCACGAAGGCTTGTATTGACTGTCTGTAGTGCGGTAGAGGATGTTGTAAGCCGCCGAGGCATTGCCCACTACCACAGTCAAGTTGCCGGGCGCGGGCCGCACGCGCAGGATGGCACCGGGATCTGCCTCCTCGAAGCCCTCGGGCGCGCTGTACCAGGGATCCTGGCTGGGCGGGATGGGCGAGGAGCCGGGCGTGGGCAGCGCCGTTGCGCCATGGAACAGGCTCGCGGCCAGAAGCAGCACCGAGGGGATGTACATGGCGGGAGGGAAGATCAACGGGGGTGCGAGGTGAGAGGGATAGAGAGGGAAGGTTTGGAAAATCGGGCAGATCAGCTTTGTATTAATAATTTCTACTATAACCAAGCTCTGCTTCCTCTGTGTTTTGCCAGGATCCGGATCGAAGGATCCGTGGCTTCGATGGAGAGGGCGAACCCGCCAGTAGGAAACGAGCGGATGAAAGTCAAACCCCGGGCTTGATTCATGCAACAACATCCCGCCTGCACCTCTCCTCCAGTGACCGTTGGGCATCACGCCCGAGCGGGGATGGACTATACCGGCTTCAGCAAAGCATCCGGGGCGGGTCTCGCGTGCGATGACGGCACTGGTGGAGCCGGCAGAACAAGAGCTGACCCAGAAGTTGCGGATCTCTCGGATGCGCTGGTTGCTGGTTGCTGGTGCCTGGAATGAGTTCCCACCGAATGAACGAGTTTGATGGTCGTCGATTGGGATAGAACTGCCGCAGGAGACCAAAGGAGAGAAGTTTATTCCGGGGAAGCTTTTTGCCTAGGGCTTGGCTGAGAAGGGGAATGACGAAGCTGCTGCAGGAACTAGTTCACCCAAGCTAGCAAGGGTGGTATGAGGAGAAACTGCAGTGTTCACATGCTATCGGGAATGTAGAAGTCCGATAGAATACTTAACAGCAGGCGGGCTTGGACATATTAGACTTAGAGGAGTAGATGAGCCACATCCATACAGTACCTCGTAGGACTAGAGTTGGGTTGCGGCGGAAGCTTTACCAACACAAACCCCGAGCAGCTTGTTATTGCATGACACAAATCTCCGATGCCACTTCACACGCATGCTTTGCTCAATGCCCCACAGAGAGCTTGATCGGGGATCGCCGCGATGAGCTCAGCTTGCCTCGCGACCGATTGAGTCTTCAACTCATTTCCGATAGCCAGTCAGACCGACCAGAGACAGTCAGAATGATATCTATGAAGCACGCCTAAACTTTGAGGTCATGATAGACAAGCATGACCACCTCCGTCGCAAGAATCGGGTGAACTGTATGCATGGCTGGAGATTCATTGAATGTTATTGTGCTGACAGATACGTGCTGATGGATCAGCCTCGCGGATTTCCTATTTGGGAACTCAACGTGGCGCTCTCCCCCCACGACCCTAATCTACTTTGACTCTCTCTGCTTTTTTCCCCGCTCGATATGTTGCATCGCTAATATGTTCGTCTCTTCTCATCACATGTACTTTACTGACAGGACCTCGGCATCGTACCGTGTAAGTCTCCTTCACCTGACCAACATTTTAAGGAAGTGATGGGCACAGAATCTCACCCAGTGGTGACACAAATAGGTACTGCCTGTATCCTACTAGTTGTTGAAAGCCCGCATAGCCACCAAACAACACCAGTCGGGCTAGGCCGGACTTCAATAGAGGTAAACAATCAATCAATTTCACCGACACCCTACTTGATTGCCCCGCTATCATCATTGCCTTTTCTCTAGAAATACAGCCCAGCCCATAAGTTGAAAATCTCCACGGGATAGGAAGATCCAGTCCACAGCTAAGGGGACCTAATGCTCAATTTGCAGATCGGAATAGAGTTGCGTATCTAAATCGAAGTATTACGTATCGCGTCATGATATCTTCTACAGAGTTCAATTCTTAGTTCCTGTTACTGCATGTTCTAGCCACTTGTGGACAGGTAAGTATAGACGAGGAATGAGACATATCTCTCACCGTCGATCAGCCATCTCGACAGTCTACCATGGCAGCTCCTTTCCATCATACTGGTTTAAACCAGGGTTGTTCTCCCACCCAGCAACATGAATATTCAAGAATTTTCCATTGACTTCCACACCCCGATCACGGATCATCTGCAAAACGCGCTCGACTCCAGTTCCGACCGGAAGATCAGCGTGTGAATTTGCTTCGTTTGTTTTCAACCACTAACGTTGGACTTAGATGTATGGTCGTGACTTGAGGTCTGGATTAGCACTCACCCCAGGACTCACACAGAATACGGTAAACTCTTCCTTCTCAAGCTCTTGAGAATAAAGCACCGTCATCATGTTCAAGGCGGCCTTGGTGATCTTGTAGGAGGGGGCGGGCAGGTCCCGATAGACGGGCTGCTTTGCAATGGAGCCGACGCTGCTGGAACTGGAGGATGCGAGTTGGGATTAGTCACATTCAGTTACTGGGTCAAGAGGGTCATACATGTTGATGATCTTCTTCATGGAGCCCTTCCGCAATAGCGGCAAGAAGTTCTGGGTTATGATATGAGGGCCCGTCACATTGACATGGAACGTGTCTTCCAGGTCTGTCCTGCAGGACATTAGTTTCCATCAAAGATTGATGCGGTCCACGGGTCAAAACCAACATGTCCTTAAGCCGGCCCCAGCCCACGATGCCAGCATTGTTAATGAGTACATCCAGTCCCTTATCTCCTAAGATGTCCTCGATGGTATGAGCGGCCCTTTGTATGGTCTCGGGGATCGCGACGTCTAAGTGGACTAGCACGACTCGGTTGGGATGCCGGTCCGCTAGATCCTGCAGGGCGGCATTGACCGATCGTGAGGTCGCAATGATGGTGCTGACTTCTGAGAGAGGCTTTTCTGATAATTGGCGCACCAATTCGAAGCCGATCCCTCGAGTACTACCAGTAACTAGGTAGGATGCCATGGTGCGTATTGTATATACAGCCGAATTCGCTCAGTGCAAAAAAAAAAAAAAAAGTCGCATTGACGAAAGCCCAACATTTTATATACGTCCTAGTATCCCTTCTATGGCCCCTCCGAATCCCCTATTCCAATGATTTTCGCCTCTCTCCATGCTTGTCTTCGTGTACAATACCTCCCGTGCCTGTAGCCACTGGTCGGAGTTAGTGAGCTGGAGATAATTAACTCCGGAACATAAGGTTTGCTATGTTGCACAGGTCCGCAAACCCCGAACAGGAGCCGATCTTTACCAGCATAGCAGCGATTATCCGTGGATGTCTATATCACACCCATGGGTGTCATGATTGAAAGCTGGTCTTCTTATAGTTACCTCTCGCTTTAGCCGTGCATATCTTGTACCCGGTTCTGCCCGTCGATTACCGCGCGGGATCAGGCGCCTTGTCGGTTTCCCCTTTTGGGGGAAGCCGCTCGCGGAATAATTTCGGGGCGTTAACGCTAGGTATTATTTGGTTAGCGTGTGTGATTGATACCGATACCGGTTATTTTCAAAGCCAGCAACAAGAATAAGAGCATGAGACACCTGGTCGACAATCAGCGACTTTCATAGATACTCGGACATACAGCTCAAGGCCCTAATACTGAATGATGTGTTTGACAATTAACAGCCCCCAGTCTGGAGTCCCCACTGATTGGGCGATGGATCAAAGTGCCTTCTTGCAGTGGAGTCCAATAACTCATGCTACACACGCCATATAAGAAGAGTAGACCCTGACAACATATTTTGAGGTTCGCTAACCCTCCACTTCAGTTCCAGACCTTCAGAGCCTAGTATATACAAGCAGAAGTTATGAGTGACAAATATGCAGCAGTGCGCCAGCCCAAGGGCGCTGGCGACGCGCGTCCAACTGCCCTGCAAGTTATCCAGGATGAAAATCTTGAGGGCCAATGGTCTGACAAGGTCATCCTCATCACCGGCTGCTCGTCAGGCCTGGGTGTGCATACTGCGCGAGCACTATATGCTACCGGTGCTACACTTTACCTGACGGCCCGGGACCTCGACAGGGCGAAAACAGCGCTTGGTGATATGCTTGACAGCCCACGCGTGCACCTCTTGTCTCTGGATCTCAATTCTCTGGCTTCAGTGCGTGCCTGTACGGAGGAATTCACATCAAGATCTCCCCGGCTTAACGTACTCATCGCGAACGCTGGAGTCATGAGCTGCCCGGAAGGAAGGACGGGAGATGGTTTCGAGACGCAATTTGGGACCAACCACCTGGCGCATTTCCTCCTCTTCCATCTCCTACGTCCTGTGATGCTGGCATCTTCCTCACCGGGATTTCACTCACGGGTGGTGCTACTATCCTCCGGCTCGCATCGCTTTGGCCAAGTCAACTTTGACAATCTGACCTGGGAGGGCGAGTTCGACACCTGGATGGCCTATGCACAAAGCAAGACAGCCAACATCTGGACCGCTAATGAGATTGAGCGGCGGTATGGAGCTCTTGGTCTGCACGCGGTCAGTTTGCATCCTGGGACCATTGCCACAGACCTGCTGCGTCATGTGCCGGCTGACCAAATGGTGATTTGGACTGCGGATAAGGAGTTGGAGAAATATTGGAAGACCCCTGAGCAAGGAGCTGCCACTACAGTCTGGGCGGCAGTGAGCCCAGAGATGGAAGGGAAGGGTGGAGTGTATTTGGAGAATTGTGCTGTGGCCAATGCGTGGGTGCCTGCGGCTGGTCCTTGGGGACCGGGATATGCCCAATGGGCGTATAGTCCGGAGAGCGAAGCAAGGCTTTGGGATGTATCATTAAACTTATTGAAGTTGCAGGAGTAGCAATGGATTGCGCTACTGATACTCGTATTTCATGTTTACTAATTTACCGAGATCCTATTTCAAAGCAGAGGCAGCTTAATCGATACAAGTAGGAGACATTCACCCTAGCATTGCTTGAACTTAAGAGGTTTAGCGTGGGCCCTATAATCAACTTGAGAAGTGAATGTTTTACACGGCCCTCTGTTATATCTTCAGCCATGTCCACCTCATAACTGCTGGTTAAACTCCGCAATGACACTGCGCGGTGCCTGATACGGACCGAGACTCGTCCATTCCATATTCAATCCAAAGCCCCGGGGTCCTCCGACACGCAGTCCTCGCTCATCTCCGGTCCACAGAGGATGCGCTGCCATGCCGATGACATTCACGCGCAGGCCATACCGCAGCTCCTGCGACCCGATTGCCTCGCCATCTTGGCCTAGAACCGAGATGAGGTCGGGTACTGTGCAGATAACCTGCTGCGCTGTGGGGTATGCAGGGTCGATGTACGCAGCATAGAGAAACTCGTTTTGAAATGGAATCACCAAGTGACGTGTTTCTGCCGAGACCTGGTTGTCCATATTCTCTCTCTCCTCGCCGGATAACGGTGCAATTGTGCACTGGCCGACCGTGTACCCGCGACTGACATCTCGCTTCACGTCGATGATCTTGCCACTGTAGAGCAGTTTGCCGAGTGTGGTTTCGAACTATGGACATATTAGTTTGATATTTAAGAGAATAAAAGCAGTACTTACAATGGCTTTGATGATGTCCGTCTTGGACCGGCGGGCGCGATGAATAGCGCGACCCAGATACCAGGCTTGGGACACTGTGTTCGGGATACAGTATTTCTTGACAATGTCAAAGGTCAAGGGTACAGCAGCCACAGCAGTCGAGATACCAAGATTCACACACTGGCATCGAAGCAGTTCCTCCACTCGACGGTTGGACTCAGCTTTCTACAGATAATCAGCGGAAAAATGTGAGCTCTTTACAGGGGAGTCATACCAACACCACCCCAACATTACCTTTCGCGTCCGCAACCACACACGGGATTATGGGGTGTCCATAGACATAAGGCGTCCCTAAGCACGAACTCGGCATTTAGTCCAGCAGGTCATAGGGGTAATGGCTTCTTACCGTGCTCCATGGTGGGATAGGCGCGGCCCATGAGATCACCATCGAGAACCGGAATATCGTAGTAGGCGCTGGTGGGAAAGGTAGACATGCCATTTCCTCCGCCAATCTCGTCGGCAATGATTCCTTCAAAGTGTGTATGTCCAGAGAGACGGACGACATGGTCGATGGCAGTTGTGAGTTCTATCTTGGCCGGGATTCGCTCCCCCGACACACTGGGGGCGCCGTACCACGATCCAAACACGCAGACACCCGAATCGTTCATGCTATCTGGAGATACCACCCTCATACGTCCCTTTGCGTCAGGGCTTTGTAGCCAGTCAAGACATTGCAAATACTGAAGATAAGACGGGCCCCCACCACCAGTGCCCAACACACCGGTTCCGGTCGCGATGAACTCCAAGTCGACGGCGGAAAGGTACCAGACTTGGTCCGTCACCTCAGGAACATATGTGTCAAGATCGAGGGAGGCACTGTGTTTGGTGCTAATGAGAGCGGGAACCACCGTCTCCACTTCTGATGCTTCCTTGAAGGACGAGTCATCGACATCAGTTGACATCCAAGATACCAAATGCTCCTCTGCAGAATCTCCCGGAGCGGGAGTTGCAAGCTTTCCAACAGCCTTGACAACAAGCCGGACTGCTTTGTTCGTGACATATTGCAGTGGTATTTTATCGACCTCCACAACGCTCACATCGTCCTTGTCAGCCCCGCGTTCGATGGCGGCCTGTATCGCCTGCTGCTTTGCTGCTTCCACTACGGCTCCCTCATCGCGACCCTCCAGGATCTCAATAACATCCACCTCACCAGAGACTTTGGCGATGGCAGCCCCAACCGCGTTGGCAGAGTCATGGTGCGGAGGAACAATGCACTCGGCGACGCCCTCAAGTGCGTCCATGTACACGATAGAGCCACCTCCGACTAGTAAGAGAGTCACGGGCTGGTCAGACACTTTCATCGCGTCGATAGTGCGCTCGAGTATTTTCTTTATGCCTGCGCGAGCTTCGGTAAGAACAGTGATCGGGAGGTGCTTCACCCGAGAGCGCTCCCCAAGCTCAGCCTTGCCAGACGCGACAACAATATCCGTCGAGGTCATGGTATTGCCGCCAAAGACTAGGGCGTCCTGTGTCAAATGGTATCCAACCGAGTCGGGTCCAACACTCACGGTGCCTTCGGCGCCATCAATGTGGATGCGACTCCCTCCACCCAGTCCCACTGAGAGCACCTCTGGGATAGAAAAAGCCGTACGTACTCCGCCGACTTCAACAAAGTTGGGCGCCTTGCGGGGAAATCCAGATGGCAAGAGAGCACAGACATCGGTGGTCGTTCCTCCCACATCCATAACCAGGACTTGAGTGGCAGTCCTGCTTGTGATGCTGCGTTGGTCCAGACCGGCCAGATAGGCTGCCCCCGTCAGACTGTTTGTCGGTCCACTGGCGAAAGTCTGGATAGGTCGCTCTGCAGCCATTGCAGCGCTCGTCAAAGTACCATCGTTTTGAGTAAGATACAACGGGCATTTGAGCTGTAGGTTTTTCATGGCGAGACAGAAAGCTCGGATGGTCCTCTTCGCCAGAGCCAGGATGGAGGCGTTGAGTATCGTTGCATTCTCACGTTCCAGCAGCCCAACACTGCCAATATCGGCAGAACACACCACGGATAAGTCAGGGCTTTGCTGTAACATCAGTTTCTTGCAAGCTGCCTCGTTCGCGCCCCCGTGGTCAAGGGGCGAGAACACCCCAACGAGAGCAACGGTGGTGATTCCGGCCTTCTCGATCGCAGACACGGCATCCTCAATCTGTTGAGGGCAGATGGGCGCGATTTCCCGACCATCAATTTCGAGACCTTAGACGTATTCATTAGCATCATCTATGACCCCGGGAATTGTCTGAGGTACCTCCGTCGAGATAGAAAACCGGTCCTCCGATAATTTCACGAAGTCGTGGTGGAAAGTCGGGGAATGGTGGTACCTAAGCTACCATCAGTGACAAGATATCAATGAAAATACCTAAGATTGCCAAGGGGAGGGTTACCGCCCGAGTGTATGGACCACACAGACGAACGACAGCGACCTTATTGAGCCGACCGGGGTCCGCCTCCACAACAGCGTTGACGAAGTGAGTAGTGCCGATGGCTACACTGCGCACCTCGTGGGCGGGAATCTGCGCCTTGGCGAG
This sequence comes from Aspergillus piperis CBS 112811, assembly GCF_003184755.1. Taxonomy (NCBI): domain Eukaryota; kingdom Fungi; phylum Ascomycota; class Eurotiomycetes; order Eurotiales; family Aspergillaceae; genus Aspergillus; species Aspergillus piperis. The sequence goes on from NW_020291591.1 coordinate 2,020,902, forward strand.
GACATCGACAATGGCCGTGCAAATACCAGAAGTCACATCGGCAGTGGTAGGAGTTTTGCTGGAAGCGCACACGCCCCTCTGTCGATCTCGATGCAAGTCCTGTTCATGGAGGGTTGCGGCTGCCGTGTTGAGGATAGCAGCATCGGTATTGGTGCCACCCACATCCACACCGATCCGATAGAATGCCATCTTGACGGGCCACTGATAGTTGATAGGGGAATGAGATAGGGTTCCAGGACGGGATATGAACGGTCATTTGTACCTGTGGCACATGTGCCCTCAATCTGTGCAAGTCGCAATCAGGCTAGAGCACAACCCCGCTTCCTCTGATGTCGCTCATCCTTGGCTGGCGCCGGCCGAGATAAACCCTTATCACCCAAACCGGCGGGTATATCTGTCTGACTCCAGGATGTAGTAAGGGTTTATGTGTTCATCGCGTGTTGTTTAACCCAGCCTGCTCGCCATGACGCTCCTCCAGTGGCTCGAGGTCCCTCAAGAAGGAGAGACCATTCCCGACCGATGGATCAACAGTGATATCGAACCCATTCAGGCGGATCGCCGCCGCTGGGGGTTCTGGACCTTCAACAATTATTGTCAGGGGACACTACTCCATGCTGTCTTGCGCAGGACTAGCTAACAGGGATATTCTGCGCAGGGGTCCTCATCAGCTCCAACATCTCTGGCTATATGACCGGCAGCTCGTTGATCGCCCTCGGACTGTCGTGGTGGCAGGCTATCGTCGCCATTGTGGTCGGAAACATCCTGGCAACCATTTTCATCGTCCTCAACTCGCTCCCCGGGGCCTATTATCATCGTAAGCGGTTGGCGGAATTGACCCCCTATGTATGTGTCGTCGTGTGTTAACCGACATCATGGTCAGTTGGATTTCCTGTGGTGAATCGATATGTCTGGGGCATGTATGGCAGCCAGTTTGTCATCTGGAACCGGATATTTCTCTCCCTCAGTAAGTCCCACCGGTAAAAGTCTGCAATGCTCCCACTGATAGGTCCAGTTTGGTGTAAGTTAATTAGTTCACCCGTCACAGCAGATATTAACCGCCAAACTCACGACAGATGCCTTTCAGGCCTGGATCGGAGGCGAGTGTGTGTATGTTTGCCTGCAAGCCATTTGGCCCTCGCTGGAGAAGCGCATCCCAAACCACATGCCCACCGACACCGGCATGACGACCGCCGAGTTCGTGGGATACATCATCTTTATGGTACTTTCCCTGCCGGTAATCTATGTGCGACCGCATAAATTGCAGAAAATGTTCTACATCTCGGCTGTCATTGTCATTGTTTTCGAATTCGTACTGCTAATCTGGTCACTGGCTACCATGGGTCCCAACGGCTTCGGTGACACATTGGCTTCAGGATCGAAAGTCTCTGGATGGATGATCGCGTATGGAATTATCAGCACAATCGGCAGCATCTGCGCCGGAATCCTCAACCAGAACGATTACGCGCGGTTCGCACGACGACCTCGAGATGCCATCTATGGCCAGCTCTTCAGCGCGGCACTGTACGCCATCATAATCGGCGTGATTGGCATTCTCGTCACGGCGGCCACGCAGGAACGCTATGGAGAAGCCTACTGGAATCTTCCCAAGCTCCTGGGCGCTGTCATTGAGACTGGGGGGTCCCGATCGCGCGCAGCAGGCTTCTTTGGAGGCGTCGCGTTGATTGTCTCGCAAATGGGGGTCAATGTTCCAGGCAACGCTCTCTCGGGAGGTAGGGTAGACTTTCTGCACGCAGTCCTGGTTGGATTCAGTAGTTGACGAAGCTAGGGTTCGATCTGGCGGCGACCTTCCCCAGGTACATTAACATCCGTCGGGGTGCGTACCTGACGGCATTGGTCTCCATTGCAGCCAATCCATGGAGATTGGTCAATACAGCCACGGTGTTTATCACGGTCCTTAGCAGCTACTCGGTGTTCATGGCGCCGATGATCGGGCTGATGATCGCGTCGTACCTGTGCGTCCACCAGCGTAAAATCAAAGTCCCGGACCTGTTTGTGGGAGATGCACAGAGCATCTACTGGTATACATACGGGGTAAATTGGCGCGCCATCATCGCGGTAAGTCCCTCTTCCGCCTCCAAAGGCTCGCTTTTGCCGTTTGGTGGACTGACACAGGGGCCAGTGGATCTGTGGGACAGTCCCCTCGCTTCCCGGTTTCATAGCCTACGTCAATACAACCATCCATGTTCCGGCCGGGCTGATGCATCTGTATTACATCTGCTTCCTCAGCGGTGCGTTGATCGCTGGCGCCGTGTTTGCGGCGCTGCATTATGTCTTCCCCGACCGACGGGTGCGATCGTTTCTCGCATCGGCCCCTACTGCTCGAATTCTGATCGAGGAATACCGGGACCAGCAGATTACGGTCGAAGCAGTGATTCATGTGAGGTCACCGAAGCTCTCGGATAATGAGGGAGAAAATGCCATCAATGGGCGTGTTTGAATTTTTGGCGACGTGGACGGGCAGCGAGCTGTTATTGGTGCGTTCCAGTCAATGCAATGGATAAGTACACATTGTCAGATGGCTGAATGGATGGCAGTCTGGTAGACCAAAATTCGAGAATAGATGCATCCATATTGAACACTTTTGGGAGAGCCCATTAGAGATGCTTTCACCTTTCTTGTCCTAGTGACATGGATATATATATATCAGGTGACTACTAGGTGGTACTTCGGGGTGTCTTGTAGCCATGCCAGCATTGTAAGATCGGGCTAGTAAGGTAGTACTGGAGTATCGAATTGGCTGCTACGAACATATCCTCTCTCATGAGCACTCTAGTTACTCAAGGTGCCACAGCATTGATTCCCTTGATGTGGTGGAAGCGACTTGCCGGTGATAAAGCGAGTCCGATCGCCGCCTGTCTCCACTGCGGCTGGAAATATCTTCACCCCGATGCGGCAATGGTCCAACACCCCCCCTGAGATAATGCAGGGTCTGGTCCAGACCTGAGATGTGGGTTGCAGATAATAATATTCCGTATCAACAACAGCTGCTAAATAGTCTAGCTATCTCGATAAAATTACATTGTGCGCCAGTCGACCAATCCGAAACCGCAGCTTGACCGGAAATCCTTACCGGGCTCGGTTTAACGCCGAGGATGACGCGTTCGGAAATCGATCGACAGGCGAAAATTGAAGCCGTCGAAAAACCTCTTCAGGACCGTGGGGGAACGCCCTGAACCTCTTTGAACCTGTTCTCGAGATCTCTTTCCTGGATACCATAGATCCAAGATCAGTCAAAATGAAGGAGGATGGTATTCGAGCTAGCAGTGAGGGTAAAGAGCCCGAGCATTCCCCGCCGGGGGTCGTGCTGGTGCCTCGACCCAGTTCCCATCCCCAGGACCCGCTCGTAAGCATCTGGCCCCAAGAACACCTTTGGCCCCGGAATGTCTGCTGATTGATAGCTTGGAGAATTGGCCATATCGTCGGAAACAACTTATTCTGGCTACTCTCTGCCTGGCCTCTTTTTCGGGGGCTATCGCTCCCCTATCTGGCCAGCTGAACCTGGCCCAACAGGCCAAGATCTATGGCAAAACAAGGGTCCAAGAGTCCTATGCTGTATGCCGACCAACTTTTGTCCTCAATCTGCTCCAATGCATGTCCTGACAAGCTGTATAGAACTCCGCCGCATTGGCGGGCATGGCCTTCGGGCCCTTCTTCTTTGCCCCTGTCGCCCATCGACTGGGTCGCAGCTCCGTTATCTTCTGGTGCATTCTGTGTGCCCTCGTCTGTCAGATCTGGGCGGCCGTCATGACCCGTTCGGATGATTATATCCCCTACATCATCTCGCGACTTTTTGCTGGCTTTTTCGGCGCCGTTCCCACCGTTCTTGGCCCGCGTGTCATCACCGACCTGCTGTTTCTGCATCAGCGCGGTCGCGCCTTCATGGCCCTGCATATGGCCTTTCTGTTTGGCACCATCGCCGGCCCGACCTTCTCGGCCTTTATCTCGGCTAATGCTTTCTTCCCTGTCGAGTTCTGGTGGACTGTCGGCTTGCTGGGTGCCACAGCCATTCTCATCTTCCTCTTCCTCGAGGAGACGGGATATGACCGTGAGAACCCTGATTGGAACCCTGCCATCCCGACCAACTGGTTGGCCAACCGCTGGGCGACCTTCTTTTTCGGCCAGCGTTTGGTGCAGCCCACCACCTGGTCCGTTACCGTGAGTGACCACCCTCTGAAGAACTAGCTATCGGCCCTGTAATACTGACCATTGTTTTAGATGAGAATTGCCGTGGCGCCCATTCTGATCGGTATCTGTCCGGTCACAGTCATCATGGGTACCTTCACTCTCATTTCCTTCGGCTTCTACGTCGGCATGAACGCACTGGTGCCTGTGTGGCTGCAGCGGACGCCAGAGGAAGGTGGTTACGGCTTCTCCTTGAAGCAGAACGCCGCTTTCACCTTCTGCCACTGGATCGGCATCCTCGTCGTCCAGATTGTGGGCCACTACTACAATGACCGACTACCCCTGGCGTTGGCCCGACGCTTCAACCACGGCGCCTGGAAGCCTGAGTACCGCCTGCAGGTGCTCTGGATTCCCAGTCTCATCCTTAACCCCATAGGACTCGGCCTGTTCGGCGCCACTCTGCAGTATCAACTGCATTACATGGTACTGGCACTGGCGGTGTTCATCGTGACGATCGGTTCGCTGGCCAGTGTGCCAGTGACAGTCAACTACGTCGTCGAATGTTTCACTCGCTACCCGGCTGAAGCGGGTATTGTGATTGGCGCCTACCGTATCGTCTACGGTCTGACCATTAGCTTCTATATTGACCCGTGGGTGGCAGCTGTCGATGTCGGCTGGGTGTATGGCATGATGGCTTTCTTTGCCATCTTTTCATTCTTGTTCGTTATGCTGCTCATGTGGAAGGGACATGCCATCCGCGAATGGCAGCTGGCTAGCGTGGCCAGCAGTGAGGAAGGCGTGCAGGTCGAGGATGGGATCAGTGAGAAAGGGACGGTGGAACACGATGGAGAGAAGATGAAGGTTTGATACCCCTAGAAGTTGTCTGTATGTGATTTACCGGCACATCGCGTGCTGAAGTCTAATGTGTGTACCTAATTTACCGATCTATGATTCCGGGCATATACGAAATCATCTATATCTTTGTCTAATCGTCTAATCATCTCGAACTCCCAATTGGGATACTTTTAGCATACATTGAATAGGGAGCAACACGCTCACGCATGCAGCACCGTTCCATTCTCCTTCCTCACAAAGTCCAAGAACACGTTCAGTTCTGGACTCGAGGCTCCATCCACCACAAACACCGCGGGCTTTCCGAAAGGAGTCGGCACCTGTGCCGTCTGTCCTCCACGGTAGGTCTGGCCACTCCACACATGGGTGTACGTGCGGTTGGCACCGTGACCGGGGAAGTACACCTCCACAGACTTATGGCCCTCATCGAGCACCGGTGCCACGTATAGATCCCGTCCAAGGAAGAAGCTCTCGTAGCTAATCTGTCGAGCGCGGAGATCCTCGGGGTGGTACAGTACCGGCAAACGCAGCAACGGCCATCCGCGACGCTGGCTCTCCGTGTTGAGGATGCGGCGACGGTACGGACCCAAACTGCGGAACATCCGGGCGTTGTAGGCGAAGTACGAATACGTGGTGGAGTTGCTGTAGAACTGAGCATTTACGCTAGGCACGTTGCCCTCGTGCGACCGGAACACGGCGCTCGACACGGCGCCCAGCTCACCCCAGCGGCCCAGAAGTTCAGCCGATCGTGGGATGGCTCCGGAGGAGTTGCTGGTGGTGGGAGGCTCGAAGACGGTCGTGTAGCCGCCAATATCACTGTGACTGTGGGCATATCCGGAGATGCCCATCTGGCCCTGAATCGTCACCACCGACTTGATGCCGTCGTTGGGGGTCCAAAGTGTGGCTTGGTCACCCACCCAGAACAGGTTCATGTGCCGGTTGGCGCCCATAGAGGCAGAGCGGTGGAAGGTGACCATCTCATGGAACAGAGGCATCTCAGCGGCCACGGAGCGCTGGTAGGCCGCCCAGTCGCGCGGATACTGGTTATGGTAGAAGAAGGCGCTGGTGGAAATGTTGGCCAGCGAGGTATCAGCAGTGATGGGGGTGTACTCGCCAAAGTCCCACATGCAGCCGGAAATGTTGGCACTCCAGACCTGTGTGCGGAGGACATCGGCGAACCACGCGCGAGTTTCCTCGTTGGTGAGGTCCAGGATACCGGCGTCGATGCCCTTGCCGCTGGAGATGATCGCCGTGGAGTTGGTGGTGGTGTTCTGCACCATGTAGCGGTGCTTGCTAGCCTCCTGGAAGAGATTGCGGCGATAGCCATCCGACTTGCTGCTGACGTTGGCCAGGAAAGGGTTCACGTAGGCAAGGGTGCGTACACCGTGCTGTTCGCGTAGAGTCTGGACGAACTCGGCCCATGTGGGATACAGTGAAGTGTCGGACTCCCAGTTCCACCACAAACGCGAGATGTTCATGTTTCCATAGGGGGCTGACTGCAGATGCGTGCCTGACCTACCGTCCGTTAGTGATGATGAGCGCAGAAAAGCCAGTGGGTCACTCACCAATCTTGCAACCACACACCAGCGATCGGGCAGTCGTGTTCAAAGCCCTGCTTCACAATGCGATTGACTTTCTCCTGTCCACCTTGAATGCCCAAAAGTGCGCCGTGATCCACCCATTCCGGAAGAGCCGGCATGCGACCGGTGTACTCGGTGAGCATGGTGATGGCGTCCAGCATGTTATCAGCCTGCATCAGATGACCATGCATCGAGAGACTATCGTAGCGCACCGTGACAGCATCCGGCTGCTGGAAGTCGAAGACAGTATAGGCCGTATCATTTTCGTCGAGGTAGAAGACGCGACCGTCAGAGCTGACATACTGAGGGATGGCAGTGTAGGTGGTGTACTGGTCGCCGCCGCTGAAGAAACCTTGCGAGTCCTCAATGGCCGTGTACGGCTGGTCACCACGTCCGACACCCTGCTCGCGGGAGAAGATGGGGATCGACTGATTCTTCATGGAAGCGAAGGACGCCTGCGCACCGAGACCGTAAAAGTCCTCCCGCACGTGCGATGTGAATGTGAGATAGAGACGTTCGACGGGGACACTGGCATTCGGATCCGAGTCAACGGTGGCTTCAAAGGCAACGCGATCGGAAAGGGTCTTAGGAACCCAAAAGTTCATAGCATAGGCAATGTCCTCCCCACCACAGTCCAGAAGATAACCGCGCACAGCGACCTGGTTCTTCACACTGTCGCGACGAGGGATACCCGCCAGCTGGGTGATATTCTGGCCTTGGCATCGGGCCTGGGCCACGTTGGTAATGTTGAAGTTGCCGCTATCCTCGACAATCTGGTCCTTCCCAGCGCTGGCACTGAGGAAGGGCTGACCGGGGAGGGTTGAGAAGATGGTTTGGTTGTTTTGATGGATGGTGATCTGATGTTGGCTTGCCTGGTAGGACAGCTCCAGTCCACTGCCCAGGGGCCAGGTTGACCGGGCCTGCCCCAATGGGGGCATGGCAGCCAGCATTGCCAGGGCTCCCAGATAGGTCAACGGCATCTTGGGCGAGAGACTTGATCCTGTCGTGATGCTAATATCCCGGGCTCCAGTCCGGCTTTATAGCTAGGCTTCCCCACCGCGTCTGGATCAGTAGATGTCCTTATTGCTATTGGGAGCCTCCACCTGGCTGGAGTGACGGGGACTATACATGAGTCGCTTGCTCGTGAAAGACTCCCATCTAGGACAGGCAAAGGTTGATGGTGGTGCAGGACTCGGCTCAGTTGCCCTGTGAGAAAGAAATGAAGGACCATGTAGAAGCAAAAGAAAACCCTACGAGCGGACATTTCCCGACTCTGGGGCAGGCAGTGGACCCTTCGGCAAAGCTGGCCGAAATGCGTGAAGGGCATTCGATCGTGTTTAGTCACCGATGGAGGAGGCATCGGAAGCCACGAGAACCAGCATGCCGATTCTTACCCGAAAGAGTCGAGTGTCCACTATCTGGGGAATCCGGAGAGTCTCCAGACGCCAATGATGCTCGTTCAACGACCGCTCTCTTCCCCACAAAGCCGGTTGGGGGAGTTGATCAACTCGGCTAATGAAGTCATGTTTCCTGAACTTCAAGCAGAGTCCTATTGATGTCTCTTCTGCCGACCGTGTTAGTTCTATGAACTAATCGGTACCGGCCAATCATTTTATCCCCCTATAGTGACCTGGTCAGGCCATGGGCTCGAGCTTCTGCTGCTGCAGGATGAGCCTAACGAGTCACATACTTGTCGGACGACGATGTAACTATGGTCAAACAACCACACGATGTTTTAATAGTCGATGGCCTGTCTCCACAACTGGAAAATTTTCATTTGACTCTTTCTGGATCGTCGCACAATTCTCACGGCCCTTTTCCAACAACGGCAACCTACAGGAGCTGCCTATAGCCTGTCGAAAACCCCAAGAGTACCCGTTTTTAGCTGCAGAGCTAATGGGAAGGTGATCCTCTGGGCTCCTATGTCGGTTCCGACCGTCCAGTCTCATCCGGGTCATATGGCTTGAAACCAATCTATATCTGGGCCATCGCCCTATTTGTCGAAGTATTGTCTTGCATTCACCCTGTGCTAATCGTCGGTCAGCCGATTGACCTCGTATCCTGTCCGCCCATAGTCATTCGTCCTGGTTTATATGCCGTAGCTGCGGTTATCTCCCCATCTGTACCACCGGTGATGGCTCAGGTAGGCTGTCTACTGTGGTGGAAGAAGGGAGTTTGTTGGCCAAGAGGCACGTCCCTTCTAACATACTATTCAAAAGGGATTTAGGACTTGGATTATCTTTCCTATTCTCGCGTCACACTGCCAGTATGATCGTGATGGAGTTCAGCTTCACCTGGCCATATTACCTGTAGTCAGTATACGTTTCCTTGGTCTTGTCTGAGAAGATCCACGGTAAGGCAGCCTGCTGCATAGCCCAAATTAGTGCTAAAAATAAATTATGCTTATACCTTGACAATGAATTGATCGTATTTTTAGAAGTCGGTGGTCGGAGGCTCGAGGGGATTAAGATTTACTTCGCCCACCCCCGACCGCGGGGAAATGGCGGAGGGTGATGATGCAGGGTTCATCTTTCCCGACCCTCAACATAGTTAGAAGATCAGGCACCCCATCATTATGCGATAGTGTGTGTTTCTAGCCTACAGTTGGCCGTGCAGCGGAAGTACGGCTGGGCATGAATTCTACTCTGTACGAGTGCCTCGTATAGACATCTTCGGCCTTCGGGTCGATGATGTCAGTATCATCAGTATCCAGGTACTCCAGAGTATGAACTACAGGATAAAACCCTTTCTCCGAAGGAGGCATAAGCCCCGTCCTTTTTTAGTTTGGGTGGCGAGCAATCCAAACGGGAAGATACGAGGGCAAGTTGGGAGATTGATTGGCGGAACCATTGAATGCCTCTTGCGGAGGGTTCAGCCGCTTCCAGCAGTATCTCAAAGTAGCACTCATTGACGTTACCAGAGCCTGGATAATCCGTAGTTGATCATTTTCCCACAGATATCCAGCTCCTGCATGCCTAACGTTGACACTGTCTACGTTTCAGACACCAAAACTCCCCACTGCCTGAGAAAATTGTCCTCTCTATCTTATACCCGCGATAATGAGCACCGTGGACGACCTACGAATGACTTGCAGATTCTTTGTGTTGTCGTGATAGCGAGGATGGGATATGCGCAACATTATGTGGACAACGCCCAATTGTACGACTGCCACTACCCATGGATCCCCTCGGGGCGATGCGAGAGAGCCCGGATTCAGCCGGTGGTCATGCCGGTCACGATCTCGTGAGTTAGACATCTTCATTGCTGTGCCTCGACGGAATTATGGTACGTCTCCAGCCAGCTCCAAGTCACTACACTGACCAAATCCCATAGTACCAACTTTGACTGCCCTCCCCGGATCATCAAAATGACTGGAACAGGCTAAATTCCATGAATAGCAGCGTCATGATCGTGTCAACATTCAGCCCGAATAGGTCAGTGTAGGTAGAAAAGGTGACGCCTGATGAACAGCTTCCACGGTTGCAGTCAGATGAGGTAATTGCATTCCTCGTATAGAGCAAAAGTGGTACACGGGGATGCCGTAGATCATAAGAATCTGTTCAGTGCCCATACAGTTAAGGTGCTGGACTTGTTCGATTTTCTGTCTATAAAACGCCCGGCGAGTCTCGTCTATCGATGACTCTCGAGCAGCTCAAAGCAAGTGATTTATATTGCAGACGTACTACTACCACTCCACTGGACCCTTACTAGACTACCTCCTTTCAATATGAAGTTCACTCTGCTTCCTGCCCTTCTTTCGACCTCTGTCCTTGGGCTCAACATCGGTCGAGCGCAAGCTACTGCCCAAGTCACCTTTATTGGCGCAGCTGGTGCCCAATTCACCCAAGACTTCCCCACTGATGGGTCCAATGTCAAGATAAGTATGTTCCACGCGCACGACTCGTTATGCATCCCGGCTAATCTCACTAGCCAACCCCCTCAGTATCTCACACATATCTTGCAGCACCCAGGGTGCTGTCTGTACCTTTGATGGCATTGATCACAGCGTGACTACTGTGACCGGCGTAGGTCAGGTTGACGTCGGTCCTCCGCAGACCCAGGTTCAGGGGTCTTGCCGGTTCAAATCTGGATCGACCCCCAGCAATCCCGGTCAAACACAGCCCACTGGAGGTCAGGTGCTTATCACCTTCGTCGGTGCTGCAAACGCCCAGTTCCAGCAGCAGTTCCCAATCAACGGTGTTAGCACCAAAATCAGTACGTATCAGACAAAGTAGATTGTTTGGGAATGCTAACCGAGGAACTCAGGCAATCCCCTAAGCATCTCCCACATCTCGTCCACCACGGGTGGCGTCAAGTGTACCTTTAACGGCATTGACAACAGCGTTACCACCATCAATGGTGCCCAGACGGTCGATGTTGGTCCTCCGCAGACCCAGATCTCCGGCACATGCCGTGCTGCTTGAGGTAATTGCAAGTCATTGTCTCCGTGCCTCTTCGGAGACTGATGTGAATGCAGGAGCGGTGTGTGTTTGCCAGGACATGCTTACATTACTTCTGACTAAATAGTATTCTGTAATCGAATTCTAGTCACTTGCTCTTACAGGAATGCCGGTCGTTGTTAGTAGTAATTGGATTGTTTAAGTAGATAATTCCTGCATGTATTGTATTGTTTCTGGGCTTGAGGACGTCCAAGACTTAACTGGGATGATAGTACACCTGTACAATGCCTTTCCAATTTAAGTGCTCAGCATCACAACTGGAATATACATCATAGATAAAAATAAAAGTCATACTCCGCGTTTGCGGCCTAGAGTTTGGAATAAAAGGTCCGCTATTGCCTTACTGAATCTAAGAAATGCAGCACCTGCGCCTCGTCTGCCTTTTCGAGCATCCTCTAAGCTGTAATCTATGTTTATGTACGGCTTATGGAAGATCAATCAAAAGAATGACTCATATTCAACTGGGGCCCCGCAAAGTAACACTAGAAATCAAAGCTATCTACATAACCATCCTCCGCTACCTAATATATCGCACTCAAACGCTGTGCCGATCACATCATCAATTGAGATAATCAACGTATTCTGCCACGGTTCCAGTAAAATGACAGGCCTCGTGTGCGCGTTTACTCGTAGGTGATGGTAACCTCGGAGGCGCTGTCGATGGTAACATCAGTGACCACCTTGCCATTCTCCTCGATCTCGATGATGGTAGCATCCGTCAGGCCAACGCTCTGGCCTCCCGCAGCCTTTGCAACAGCACCAGTGAAGGTGACGGTGCCAAAGTCCACCAAGTCGACGAGCGAACCATTTTCCTCGAAGTCTAAGATCACATTAGCGTTTTATAAAGTCGGAAGAGGAATGCACGGCTCATATTACCTTCCACAATCCACTCTGCGTTTTGTCCTCCAAGGCTGGAGCTGGATGACAGCTCCTTGGTGACCTTCTGGCCGGTGCTCTTGTTCTCAATGATAGCAATACCAGTGGTCGAGGTGTAGGACTCGACAATGGCAACAATCTCATCACCGGCAGAGATGTCGATGCCGCTGAAGTCGTAGGCGTAGTCCGGGTACCACTCATACCAGGCATCAAATGAGGCCTCTCCATCGGTCACGGTGAAGTCAACACCAGTCTGGAGAATGGCGTTTCCATAGGTATCTCCGTCGATACCAACCCAGGCAGATGCAGCCTGACTGCCTCCAGAGTTGCCAGTGGGCTCAGGGACAGTGAAGGTGCCGGTCACCGCAGTGTAGGTAGCCGCGGCAGAAGGAGGCTCCACCAACACTGCACCGGACCAGTTGGAGCTGTACTCGACGTTGGTCTGGTTCTTGGTCGAGGCAGGTCTGGCGACTGCCTGGAGGGGTCGGGATCCCTTGCCGGTACCGCGAGCCTTGAGGCGAGCCTCGAGGCCACGCTCGGGAGCCGCGACAGCAACGCTGGCGAGGATGGCAGTAGCAATTGCAGCAGTGAACTTCATCTTGATGAGTCGGTATGTAGTGAAACTCGGGGAAGAGGTGTTTGTGCGTTGGAAGAATGAGCTTTGATGTCTTGAAGAACGTTGTAGTGCGATGGAGATGAGTTGAGAAGAACAGCAGATTTATCCTGATATTTATAGGATGGATCTTGGCTCAGTATCATTCAGGTCAACACTCTTCACTAATGGCATCATTCTTCCTCATACCATCCTAGAGGCAACGCCATGAACACTTTGCGACGATACAACAGCGAACTGTCTGCAGAAAGTGGCGACATCCCGACTGTCCATATTGAGATGCATCGGAGTCCGGTGGTGGAATCAAATCACCCTAGTAAATCCAGGAGATTGAATAGCATCTGCGGTTGGTTATGCGTCCAGGAAGATTCCAGTAGTAGCACGTCTTACGCGACGCAAATTGCAAGTCAAATCACGTTAACCACAATCGTCTTACACCAGATAATCTTTAACCGGTCCACCAGTAAATGATATTGAACTACATAGTGTAAGGGAACTCGTATAAGCGATCTAAACTGAGGGGTTAGCATTGATATTGGGTACACGAAACCTTCGAGAGGAATCCGGCCTACCGATGAACAAGCTATACACAGGGCATCGTCCGCATCCAGGCACCACCGCTAAGGATGCCAAGAATTTTGTTAGGACAGCCATGTAAGCCCGATATTTATTTTGCTCGGCATTGAAGCAGACGATATCGGCATGACGGCCTGTCACCTCCGCGCAGGGCATTCGAGATTCAGGTCAGGCTTAGTTTGCGTCATTTTGGTTCGGATTACCTGACTTCTCTGCAGAACCCTTGGGCTAACTGCCCCCGGAGAAGGTTCTGCTCCCGTTAAGTCCAAGTCTTTCAGTAGTTGATGTGTGGTAATCCCTTTCCTTGATAAGACTACAGAAGGATAATTTGCGTTATCTACTACAGTCAAGACTCCCTTAGGGTTTGCTGCTATTTGAGTGTGGTGAATTACACAACGGCACGGCTGGGTTGCGTCATATATCCTAATATCCGAACCATGTGTGCCTCCAGGACTGTCCCTTTTTACCTGCTTGCTTATGTCTCCTTCTTTTCAGTCGTGGTGGAAAGGAGTAGAGGGAATCATACTGGACTCCCTGGTCTAGTGACTGGCTTGGCCCGCCCTAGGCACCACTAAGGGTGGATTTAGGTCGATGATATGCGTATTAGATTGAAAAATCCACGCCAAAAACTTCATAAGTCAACCACTATGGTAGACGGAACACAAATTAAAGGTATCTCCTATACTCCTGCAGCCGTAGTATTCACAACCTAAACAGCCGGAGGATGGTGGGCGAAGTGTATACACCGAAGGAGATTCTGCATTGGACAACTCGACGATAGCCCCTGTTTTGGTAGTGGTATCCGGAACAGACCGACAGGACCCACGCCCCGAGACATTCCCACCACTCATAGACCATGTCACGCAAGGAGGGGTTCCGGCTGGGTGGGGAAGTTGACTTGCTCGCCTCGTCGACAACGCATTGTGATTGATTGATTTGATTGATTCGCTTTTCGAACCCCGCCGCTAAAGTGTGCCGCCAGTTCCGCTTCGGACTCGACGGTCAGAAAGTTGAACTTCAGTGTCGCCGAAGTCAATAATCTTCAGGTTTAGTCTACTGCCGCCAGAATGTCCACCCAGGATGAAGACATCAATGTTCTCTCCTGGGAGGAAATCTTGCGCCAGAGTATGGGAGTACTGCAGGCCCTGCGTCTAGCCTAGCGCCCCATGCCTCATTTCGGCGGAACTTGGGTACGTCCGAGGCGTTCAGCATCATCATCAATATCGTTATCGGAAGCGGGATATTTACCTCTCTTGGCGCCATTGACACCAATGTCCCCTCCCCAGGTGCAGCCCTAGTCGTTTGGTTCGTGGGGGGCATCTTGGCTTGGACAGGTGCTGCAACTATGGCCGAGCTCAGGGCGGCGATTCCGGGTGAAGGTCTGTACAGACCCTCTGTCTTCGATTCCCCTTTACCCGCTCACTCCTTTCACCGCAGGAGGTGTTCAACAGTACCTCCAGTATATCTACAGCGAGGCCTTTGGCTTCCTCGCCGGGTGGACATGGGTCGTTGCGGTAGTGCCGGCCTCGCTCGCAATCCTGAGCATTGTGTTCGTGGAAAGCATCTACTCTGCGACCGGGGTGACCGATCAACCCGATAGGATGGCACATAAGCTTCTATCCTCTCTGGTTGTAGCTCATCATTAGCATGGCGAACTCGGTCAGTACCCAGTTCAGTACGCGGCTTAACACATTCTCTTTCACCACCATGTTCGCTGCTATCGCAGTCACTGTGGTTGCGGGACTGGGCTTCGTCTTCTATCACCTTGCTAGCCGGGATAGAGATCACTCACGCGAACCACAGGACTGGTTGGCGAGAGCCTAGTTTGATGCTCGCAACACCGTTGGCTTGGACGGGAGGGAGATAGAGTGGCAGAAGTTACAAAGGTGGGAATCTCTCGGTCATTATTCCGCCACACTTTGTGGTGCACTGTGGGCATACTCTGGATGGGATAAGGTATGAGGCAGTGAAAGGGCTGCCAGACCATTCCCCAAAGTATTCTTTCATGATGGCTAATTCATCGCCAGGCAATCTATGTTAGCGCCGAACTTTTTTGTCCGGCCCGCCAGTTACCTTTAGCCATCAATACCGCGGTTCCCATTGTCATCCTCAGTTTCATCGCAGTGAATATTGCCTACTATATCCTCCTGCCTTGGAGTCTAGTGTCCACAACCGATAGTGTAGCAGTGGTATGAATGTCTTCATGGGTGTCACTGACATGGAAGTGAGTAAGTATCGCAGGCTGACATTTTGTTGCAGACATCATTTAGTCACCTACTTGGACCTACATAAGGTGCCATAGCAGCGGGTCTTATCTGCCTGGTGGTGGCAGGATCCTTGCTGGGAAGTTCGTTTGTCGCCGGTCGCATAGTGGTTGCTGCAGCAAATCCCACCTTCCTGGCCCGCGTTGGCACCGTTTCAGGGCGATCGACTTCGACAGCAGATGCCCCCATCAATGCGATCTTCTTCTCTACCACCTGTTCTATTGTGTACATTTACTTCGGGAACTTTCGGGTCTTGGCGACATTCAGTGGTCTGTCTGCGCATATCTTTTTATTCCTGACCATGGTCGGCGCTATCATCCTTCGGGTCCGTGAACCAGAGCTGCCCCGCCCGTATAAGCCGACGATCTGTGTTGCCGTTGTGTTTGCTCTGGTCAGTGGGTGTGTGGTTGCTCGTGGCGCTGTTTTTGCTCCTGTGCAGGCCGTGGTGCTCATTGGACTATGGCTGGTGGGCCTAGGGTTGTATAGTGCGAGGAGGCAATGGATAGGGAAGGGAGAGGCGGAGAGTAGCGAGCAATAGCTTCGATACACGATGCAAAAGTGTCAGGGAGACGCACTGGATGCTATCTCAAATCAAGTGTATCCAAGTCGGGTCAAATTCGGGATTGCCCTTGCGGAAGTTTACAAAGGGTAAGAGGTAGTCCTCTCACCCTGCTGGTATAAAGTGGCCGGGGGTGCGTTCCCCGCATTGATGGGAAGATTGGTCACGATGAAGTAGTGGTGAGTTGAATTCAGTCAAGCAATTCACTTGGCTTGCCAGAAAATGCACCGGAGCTCGGAAGTGGATATCCGATGCACCGGCAAGGACATCACCTTCTGTTGCACAACGGTCGCGACTTCTCACTTGATCACCAGACAATTCTATTGACCGAGACAACTATTCGCACAGCCTTTTGACGGCAGTGGATACTGAAAAGGAACATCATCACAGTCTTCGCTTTGTTCTGGGAATAGAAAAGGAAATCATCATCCTGCGTAATCAATATACGACCAGCGTCGTCCATAATATCATCACCTTTTGTTTACCGCCCGTTCACTGTCTGTTCGCTCTCCGTTCGCTGTCCGTTAAATCATCGAGCACAGTGGACAGATGGACCACAAGGAAAAAGGGATCCCGGGTTTCCCAGCTCACCCTGTAATGGACTGGAATGGACTCGACGACCCTGATAATCCTCGGAACTTTTCACTGGCAAGGCGTTTCATGGGAATTGCCAGTGTGACCCTGCTGGCTTTTGTCAGTGCCTTTGCAGGTGCCATCTATGCACCCGCACAGACTGCAGTGATGAAAGTCATGAACTGCAGCTCTGAGGTCGCCATGCTCCCACTCGCCCTCTATAATCTGGGACTAGCATTTGGGCCAATTGTTGGGGCACCCCTATCTGAAACTTATGGTCGCAAAGCCGTATATCTTGCGACTACTCCGATTTTCATGTTGTTCCTGATAGGTGGCGCCGTGTCCAAGACTATATCGGCCCTAACGCTGTGTCGTTTCTTTGCCGCTGTCTTTGGGTCATCAAACATTAGCAACGCCTCGGCAACCATTCTGGACTATACTCACGACAGCGAACGTGGCACCGTCCTCGCTATTTACTATGCAAGCCCAACTGTTGCTGCAACCCTGGCACCTCTCGTTGGGGGACTTGTCATGATTCAGACTGGAGAGTGGAGCTGGACACAATGGGCACCGGTAATTCTCGCGGCAGCTTTCTATTCCCCCTTGATCTTCACCAGGGAGACCTATAAAGCGGTTATCCTACGACGTCGGGCGATGCCACTGGGTGCGGCCGATGTAAACCATACAATTATTGGCGCTGCATTTCGGAACATCTTTATTACTTTAATCCAGCGGCCTATTCACATGCTCCTGACCGAACCGATAGTGACATTCGTCAGTCTCTATAACGGGTTCCTTTTTGGTCTGTTGTATGCATTCGTGATTTCTGTTCCTTGGGTTTTCGAGAAGTACTATGGGTTCGATAAGACCGCCCAAGCCCTTTCGTATCTTGGTGTGACCGTGGGCAATATGGTTGCTATTATACCCCACGCTCTGATAGATCGGTACTTCTTCTTGCCGCGGCTGCAGTCGTGGAAACAAGTCCACGAACCGAGTCTCAAAATGCCTCCGGAGTCTCGTCTTGTATCAGCGTTGGGAGGCAGCCTGCTACTTCCACCATCGTTACTCATTCTTAGTTGGACTGCAAACTTCCAAGTCCATTGGATGGTACCCATAGTATTCCAAGGCTTTTCGGTGTTTTCCTGCTTGCTGGTGTATTCCGGGACGAACCTTTACATGATGGACACTTACGGTCCACTTTATGGTGCATCCGCCTCGGGCGCAATGATGTTCAGTAGATACATACTTAGCTGCGCGTTTCCAATGTTCACTCTCCAGATGTTCGAAGGGCTTGGTGAAGGCTGGGCAACCACTCTTTTGGCTGCTTTGACGCTTCTCATGGCTCCTATTCCTTGGGTCTTTTGGATTTATGGATCGCAGATTAGGAAGGCGAGCAAGTATGAGACTACCCTATGAGATATAGCATCGGATACGAAGCATTGGCTAGCTAGTCAGCTTGTCTCGGTAGCACGTCTCCGCATCAGATCCGCCATCAAATCCTATCTCAAAATCACTGAATGCTAAGAGGATGAGAAGTTTCATTCGGTCGATAAACTCAGTTAAGCATGAATATTAAACAGACATTAACCCTGAGGTGCTCACGGTTCAGCTACCTGTTCCATTATATATTCTTATTAGCCTGAAACATGTAGAAATACTGTAACTCCCTACTAGCAAATAGAGACAGTATTTTGAAGTGGAGCAGGAGCTATAGCGATTATTGATGAATGATATGCTTCGCGGTATGTCTGAGTTTTACTGAGATACTATTCCATCTATCGCAAGCACCATAAAGATAAACAATTCTAGCAAATAAAGAGCAGAATGAAGTAATGGGGATCTGTGGAACTAGTGAGGTCCCCAGGTGACGCTAGTGCAATCGCCAAGCTCGGCATTAGAACAGTGTACATCTTTACAGTACCAGAGATATTCCCGAATTATATGAAAGTCACAACTTATGCTTCTTTTGGCCTTTCACCAACGCCTGAATCCGTTGCCCTGGCACGCCAGTTGCGATCATATCCAGCCCCTCAAGAACCTCGAGGTAGTTATGTCGGTCATCTATCATCTTCTCTGGTCCACGTATAAAGCCTTTAATGCGCGCTAGGCAGGATAGTGCGGTGAGTGAGTCAAATCGCCGGTGGACTTCAGCAAGGACCTGCTCCAGAAACCCGACCGAGTCTTTTGGATCTCCTGAAGGGGAAGATACCACTTCATTAACGAATCCGCACGCAGCAAGTTCGTCGCAGGGAATTTCCTTGCTCATAATCAAAGCCTCGCTTGCTTTGGATATGCCGAGGCGCCGCACAAAGGACCGAGACGCTGCACCCTCTGCTGCAAGACCGAGCGAAGAAAATGGCGTGAGGAGGAAGGTGTGCGGTGCGGCATAGATGAAGTCTGCTTGTGCGACGAGCGCCGCCGGAAGCCCCACGACAGGGCCATTCAGTGCCACAATCAGTATCTTTGAAAAATTGGTGAAGGTATGAGTGAGGTCCAGGTTGTTGAATAAAGTGCCACTCATGTTGCGCCGAATGTCCGTTCCATGGAGCTTGTTTCCGAAGGCAGATCTGACATCGGTGCCCCTATTTGAACGATCACCGAACCTATTAGCTCCGTGAACATAACTGAAGGACCTGTCAATCTCACGCTGAAAAGTATCGCCCCGTACCAGTGAGAATTGTTATCTTAATGTCGGGGGTTTTCTCCAACTGGCGGAGAGATTCACCGAGTTGATAATAATGATCCTGGTCCAGCGCATTAAGCTGATCAGGCCGGTTGAGAATTATGACGGCTATATGGCCTTGGAGACGGACTATGATCGGATGGTGGTCAGCCATGCTGCACCTTAAATACTTCGATTCTTTCATATTTAAACTACTAAAGCGCTTTCAGATGTGATATTTATTTGGACAAAGCTGTAGCCTTGCCACGCGACTTGTAGCCTGCTGTACCCGTTCAGGCCGCATGCAGTCGAAAGGCGTTATTCGGCAAAGGATTGTTTCTCCTAGATTGATGACGAGCCCTCGGTAACGAGCGGCTATAGTGACCTGTGCCTATCTATTCGCGGAAGGGTTATTAAGAAGACCATCGCCAGACGACCGATTCCTTGATTCACACCAATCAGGGTAGGCACTGCAAGCCACACCTTACAGGTTTGACTTCTCTCGATTACCCCTTGGAACATAGACTTTCCAGTCTTTCTCGATAGTCCTTGAATCAGAGCTGGCAGTGTTACCCCACCAATTGTAAAAAGCCTGTTCCTCTCTACACCAGCGCCTTGATTCGCAGGCTAGCCAACTAGATATCTCCTCTGCGCATTCATTGACCGCTTCGAACGGCACCTGGTGTGAAAACCCTTGCATGACGACCTCGCGCACGCGACCAGCTGCAGCCCCGCCGCTGCCTCCGGTAGCAATTCCTGTAGTCCGCAGTTTGTCGCTCCTCAACTCCGGAAGGCTCATATGGGACTCACTACCGTAGATGTAAAGGACACTCGGTCGTAGGTAGGGCAGCCGAGGGAAAAGTTCAGTTATCTCTGGACGATAAAACGGCAACGATGTAATGACCTGAGGGTCGAGATCCGGGTGGGTGAGGCGGTTTCTAGAATCGCCTATCGCTGCATCCGGGGCAGGGAGATTGTGATATGGCCGCGCAAAGGAGGCAAGCTCATACAGAACAGGGGTAGTGAGTCTTACCGGTGTCGTCATTTCAGGCTGGCTATTCTTACCATTGATATTAGTGCCCACCGAGACATCGCGCAAGCCGTATTTTACGAATTGCGCAAAGACGCGGCGATCCCAGGCTTGGTAGAAGGGTTTTCTGCGAAAGGATTCAGCCGCTGCAGATCGGGATGGCCACGCTTCCCGCCTGTACACCGAGAACTCTAAGTGTGGCCGCAGCATCATGTCGATTTTGAACACGGAGCTGTCACTGAGATGAGTGACTGGCCGTACTATCGGGGATTCGATGAGGACAATGGCGTGAAATAGCCGTGGATGCATGAGACTAAGGTTAACCCTGTGAAGAAATGAATCAGCCGGTTAATTTGGGCTGGGACAGGATAGAAAACGAACAAAGAAAGACATCCAGCACTATGTCCTATTCCAACGATCGGGTGTTGTATGTCATCCCGTTTGACATTTATCAAATGGAGAAGATCCCGACTGTGATCGAAATGGCTTGCTAGACGACCAACAGCTATCAGACCTTCCCGTATCCTGAAAATACAGTAGTTCACTTGAGAGGCTCACGGTCAATTCCACCACGGCCTTCGTTGATTATGCCGCTCTCACCCTGATGTGCAGGGTCTGCAGCCCAAATACTACGGATATTGAGCCCTTTCTTCCCATAGCGCACAAGTAGCTCTTGGAAAACTGGCTCGTAAAGCTCCTACGCCGCTTCCAGCGATTAGAGCGACACAATATTAAGGTAATCATGGCAATACCTTTCCAAAGCCGCTTCCAGGAGCAATGACAATTGTTATATCTTCAGCACGTGGTTTTGGGTTGTTGGTGGGAAGGTACTGTTTCACTGCCAAATGGAGAACATCGTTTTGTGGTCCCGTGGTAGCAGCGGGATACTCGCGAATATGTTGACAAGGAATTATAAGTTCATTTGTCCGCCAAGGACTGGGTAAAGACATTTCAGCTAGTGCAAATATATAAATGTTGACAGGACTTAAATTGTTGGAGAGAATTCAGGAGTGTGACAGCAGTCGTACCAGGTTTAATCTTATGGGTCTCATCTAATATAAGCCACATGAGTAGCATGACGGAGCGCCTTTCGAAGTAATCAGGAATAACAAGACTTCAAGATCTTCAGAGATACTACTAGACATCAGAGCATGCAAAAGGATATGTTTGTGTCACGATTGGGCTTATTTGATCTGCAACTCCAATCACCACCTTGCAGATGCCGAGCTTGCTTGTTACACCATGACATCACTTTCTGTGCCCTTGCACGCGATATCATCACGTTCACAATCTTCCAAATTTAGATCCGGCCTTGGCTCTTCTCACCAATTCCCAGGCACTTTCTGCCGATGGCTTGAATTTTAGGGCATATTTGGCTGAGTCCGGACTGGTCGTCTGCCGCTGGACATGCCTAGCGGCAACACTCTGCAGGATAACAGTGGTTCGAAATGCAAAAAATGCGTCTCCCCACGAAAGCTCTGGTTGTGGATCCCAACCTGCAGCCTCAGAATACCACTCTAAGCACTGTGCGCGACTGGGCAATCCTGCAACCTTCCCAGAACGGAACATTGCCACATCCTGGTACAGACCGTCCCAGAAATAAGGATGCGTAAGGTTGCAAAAGTCCGAAAGAGGATGGCCAAGAGTAGCCATTTCCCAATCTAGAACCCCGACTACTCGCGATTCAGTGGGATGGAAGATCAAGTTATCGATCTTGTAGTCACCATGCACTATACTAAGCCGGTCTCTGGGTTGAAGCTCATGACGACAGAAAAAGTCGACCATCTCGTCAAAATGCGGTAAATCTCCCACTGGAACATTGATCAAGGGATCTTCCACCTTTGAATGTGCACGGGATAAGGAGGTAAACGTCGACAGCTGACGGTCGTAGTACCCACCTTGCTTACCGAACGTCTGCAGCCCCATGGAATGAGCATTAGTGGTATGAATCTTGCCTAGCACTCGCACAGCATCCCTCCACCTGACGATCCTGAGTCAGCTCAAATGGGACCCAATTATGAGACAGTCCAGCGTAACTTACAAGGCCATTCTCTCCGTCGGACTCACCCCAGGCATAGTGGAGTCGGTAAAGATCCGCCCATCCAAGAACTCCATAACATAGAACGGAGTTCCAAGGATATCATTACCTTCGTACAAGCAGTAAGTCCTTGGAACTGGGACTTCTGTTCTCTGGAGAGCGGACAGCACTTTATATTCCCGTTCAATTAGATGAACGGCTCGTGAGAGCTTCCCAGGAGGCTTCTTTCGCAACACATATGATACGCCGCCAGAATCAGTGATCTTATACGTTGGATTAGATTGTCCGATTTGAAACTGCCACGTGATTGTAATCAGCCTCCGTGACCTCGGCTAACGGGGTTAAAAGAGCTCAACTTGTTCCACATCAAGGGGAGCTTGAATCGTGGGTAGCACCCGAGTAAGGTACTCTTCAAGCGCCTGGATATTGATTGGCTGTCGTACTGAGTGAGGCATTATGCTACGGTCTGTCTCCGGTCGGTGATGCGCAGACTGGGTATCCTGACATGTAGTTCGTTAAGTGGCAGCGTCTAATACAGCATTATATGCTATGACTGCGCTAGAGGCACAATTATAGGAACAATAGCAGGGATAATATACATTGACGAAGCTTGACTACTGATGACCCACATATAGTGTTGTCTACAGAAGAAACGGACTTTCATTGGAAATCTAGACATACCCGATGGGGATCGAACAACATGAACTGACCATAGCATTGGTAATAAACTTAAAAACAACCTGGTCTCCTGAACCTTTTGGTCACACAGCATTTTTGCCATACTCCACTTCGGTGAACCTCAGACGGAAATCAAAAGGTGGGTTGGACGCAAATAATCCCGAAGGATGCGGAAACCTATCATCCTCGGTCTCAACGTGGAAACGCTCAACAATCAGCGCTATTTGTCGTTTTATTTGCGCCATGGCCAAGTGTCTTCCAACACAACTGCGGGTTCCGTATCCAAAGGAAAGCATGCATGCTGGACTAGGAGCTCCTCCTGTAGGCTTTTGCGTGGGGTTATTTGGATGGGAACGGTCAATCCACCGTTCCAAGTTAAAATCCTCCGCGTCATCCCCCCAAAGATGACGACTACAATTGATCGCTTTTGGACAGATACCGATGTGCGTTCCTCGGGGAATAAACCGGCCCTTGATAGTAGTGTCGCGAATCGCCCTCCGGAGCAGTAGCCCGAAAGAGGGGAAGAGACGCAGGGACTCCATGACCATTGCATTGAGGACTGGAAGACGGTCATACTCGTCCTCCTCAAGCTCAACCTTGCCATGTTTGGCGCTGTATAGCTCTTCGCGTACGGAATTCTGGGCACCTTGGTTGGCCGCGAGGCAGTAAATGACGAAGGAGAGTGATCCTCCGGAGCTTTCAAAACTATGTTATTTTCTGGTCAGCAGCATCCATATTTTAGACGCCTTTCATAACCTACCCCGCAGCAATGATAGTTCTTAGTTGACCAATGTATTCATCATGATTGAAACGGCCCGACCGTATCAAATTTGATAGATAAGTAAGATGGCCATCTGTTACTTCATTCTCCGCCGTCTTCCCTTGCATCATATCAACCACGCTATCAACAATGAGGGACTTTGCTCTATCCATGCTCTTTTCTTCCTCGGAAGGAATCAACCGGTCGATCCAGCTTGGCAATAGATTGTGTAACACAAATCGTATCTTCTTCTGACGGTTGCTGGCGAATAACGTTTTGAAGGCACGCAACATGTGTGTGTTCCGCCCCTTGATCGTCTCCAAGTCGATTCCGAGTGCGAGAATACTTCCAGTGTCCATTGTAGCCCTGAATACAATGTCCGTAATGGGAACAATAGCTGTCCTGCTCCCTTGACTTCCTTTCTGGCTTTCACCAACATCCGTCAGTACCGAAGAGATGTAATCATTGAACTGCCTTGATTTTGCAGTCAGCAAGGGGCGGACGATGTTGATATTGGTTTGATTGAATACGGGCATAAAGGTCTTCCGGTTTCGATTGTGCACCTCTTGTTCCTGCGTAACAAGGCTATCTCCGAAAAATCGAACGGAGTATCGCCGGAAGGCACGGGACTTTTCATAGTCGTAAGACCGAGTTGACAGTACCTCGACTAACCCCTCGTGGTCCGTAGGGACTATATATTCGGAGCCGAATAAGCCAAAGAAATGCATAAGCCCGTCTGGGTAAGCTCTCTCATTGATCCAATCAGTCACATTCTTTGCTAGGGGTTCATCGAAAATATCGAACACGCGGTCGTAGAGCCAGTTTAATGACTGTAGCGGTTAGCATCAACTGCAGGAGAAATGAGAAAGAAAAACACTATTGGCTCGGACCTGTGGACCAGGAAGATCATTGAATGTGCTGCGATGTCTTTTTCGGAGAGTCTTCGCACACACTGTCAAGGGTAAGGAGATCGACCATGAGAGAATGATACCACCGATAAGTAATGATGAATCGCGAGGAACAATGCCGAGGTACCGCGTGAGGACATATAAACAAGCACAACCAACGTAGTAAGTTGCCTTGATTTGAGTGTCCTGTTTCGCCATCATGTCAGGTAGTGAATTAGTATTCGAAATCCTGGGGCATCGGAATACTGCGCTCTATTTCAAACAACGCTTGAGGAGAGCAGTTATTTATATCTACTAGGTATTGTCTGATGCGAGAGCGAATTCAAGGAACCTCGCGCGGGTTCCAAGATCCTGGTTCGAGATTTAGTCTTTTTTGTCGAATTACCGGATGTGGATCGGGTCACAGAACAGCAGTCACTTCAATATGACTGCTTCTTCCCGGTCTCACGAATCTGGGATTACTCGCAGCCTGGCATTGCCTCCGTCAGCATGTCAAAGGCAATACGTTGATGTAGAGCGGAAGGCCATCACGGAGCTTTACATTTTCCTTGCCCACCCCATCCGCTTTGGAATATTTAGCACACGCATTTCCCCGTGTTTCTGACGTCCATTAACTTCCTCTCATTACTCAAATCCCTTACTTCACCCTTCTTCCCTCTTCCGCTTAGATGCATCGATCACCAACCTCTTCTTGATTTAAAGGCTTATGCCAGCATGAATACGGGGGTCACTGGTAGGATATGATGTAATACTTGTCTATACTTGGCCCGGCGCTTCTATCGCCGCGGTGATCAATGGGCATTTAGATAGAACATCGAATAAGAATCAATGTACACATTCGGTTCTTACAGATAATGCTCGGTACGATTCCAGCATTTCCTGGTTTATGATGTATTCTGAATTTATTCTACTGTTTTGACTTGATTTGAATCAGATGATATTTTCCCAGTGTGTTAGCCCATACGTGGTGGTGTAATACGTAGGTGGTAGCATGCACATAGCCTGTGTCCCAATTCTATGCACTGGCCCAAATGATGATCGTCTATGTCTAATTATAGCGCATACAAAAGCCCTTATAGCCTACTACTGTCTATGAGCCAATACAGTCACGAGTTAACGTTGTATGATATAGCTGTTCCAAAGATAGTACCTCGATAGGAAAACGAAGTGCATGTTTGACTCTTCGAACAAATCTGTACACTTGGGTGGTGGCATGAGTGAGATCAAGCTTGGCACAAATTCAGGGAAAATAGGTGACCTAGAATCTGCGTTTGGGTCTGGGCAGACCGGCTGGGGAAAGACAGCGTGGATGGTAGCGAGGATAGGAGTTTGGCAGACTAATGAATATAGAGGCGAGGCTGACAACGACAGCATCGGTCTGGATAATAAGATTAAACTCGCGGAGGTGAAGGTGCTGGATCACGAACCAGTGAGCGTAGTAGCATTCCAACACTAAGCTGTCTACTTCGTATCATCTGCATTCTGTTCATTCCCGGCTAAGTAAGCTGTGTGAGGAGGAGCCGGATTTTCTGGGCAGTCGTGTGACGGAGCAAGCTAGATTCGGCTGCATTCACAGGACTAGTATGTATGTTAGGCCCATATTGGAGCTGGGCAAGTACTTGTTTGCCATTACAAGAAGCCTCCTAGGCCGCAGAGGGTTATGTTAACGTACTGACTTATATTATAGGTTCAAAAATGGTGGATACTTGGATTACTCGCTGTCTGCGCCTTTGGGTGTTGTCAATCGGCAGGCAAGAGTCGGGATGTCCGACGGGAGCGGGAAAACCGATCTATTAAGCAAATATTAGGGAAAATTAGTTATTTATTTGTATTTGATACGGCCTCGAGGCCTAAAGTAGTAGATGCGTGTGGTTAGTTTGGAGGCAAGCTAGTTCCACGTGGGGGAGGATGTCAAATCGAGGGATCTGTGTGCTTTAGGCGGAGCGTGCGTCGGTTTCGGAAACGATATA
Organism: Aspergillus piperis CBS 112811; assembly: GCF_003184755.1. NCBI lineage: Eukaryota > Fungi > Ascomycota > Eurotiomycetes > Eurotiales > Aspergillaceae > Aspergillus > Aspergillus piperis. Next base: position 2,047,444 of record NW_020291591.1, read on the forward strand.
CGGCAGTTGCAGGGAGAGTCAGCGCAGCATAACTCCAATATTCCCCACTTACACTAGTTGACGCTACGCAGTGCCAAGAACAGGGCGGTAATATAGGAAATTAATGGCTAGATCGTGAGATGCTAAGGTATGAATCCCATGGCGTCGGGTGGTATTGACGCGAGACACCCAGCGTGTCTCGGATGTTGACAGACGAACCCCATCTCTTTCCCTCAAAAATCGGGGTATCCCAGCGAGAAGGGAAAAACAGCACCGTCTAACATCCATATTCATGAGCAGTATATAGGTCCAAAATGCAGATTACGCGATGTGGGATTCATGGATTTCATGAAGTACTAGGAATTGATGTGGACGAGATCCGCTTCTACTGGACGATTGAAACCGACGACAAACATGCCTCCCAGCTCGCGTACCGGGTGGTGCTGAGCACCGACGAGACGGCTGTGCAAGGAGATGCGACCGATCAAGCTAAGCTGGCCTGGGATTCAGGCCGGGTGATGAGTAATGAGCAACGCAACATCATCTGCAGACCCGATAATGGCTTCCAGTCGACTTGCAGCTATTACTGGAAAGTGACCGTTTGGGATCAGTCGCAGCGACCCCATCACAGCGCCGCCAATCACTTCTTCACAGCCTACCCTCGATCCCACCTGCTACCGCCCTATAGCATGAACCAGACCTATATGCCTCATACCAGTCTCATTTTCCGCTCGTGGTTCGAGGATGAGCCGAATCGATGGAAAGCAGTGTGGATTGGTGACGGTGGCGACAAACCGATCTACCTACGCAAGGCCTTCGATTTGGTGCAGCCCCCAACCCGTGCCATTCTGTTTGCATCCGGCCTTGGACATTTCAACATGACTGTCAATGGAGCCCCAGCGTCAGACCATCGTCTAGACCCCGGCTGGACCAACTACCATCGTCGCGTGCAATTCACGGCCTACGATGTGACGGCCCAGTTGCAGACAGGCGCCAATGTGCTGGGCGCGCACCTGGGCAATGGTTTCTATGCGGGCGAGAAAGGGGATGGTCGGTTTTTCTGGCCCATGTACGAAGACAATACCTATGTCCGCTATGGCAACGAGCTCTGCTTCTTTGGTGAGCTGCATCTCTTCTACAGCGACGGCACACACACGACGATGATTTCGGATCCATCCTGGCGCGTCCGTAAAAGCGCCACCAGCCTCGCTAATATCTATGCATCCGAAAACCACGATCGGCGACAGTATCCAACGGGCTGGGACTCGCCCTACTTCGATGATGCGGACTGGGCCCTCGCGAAGCCGCTGACTGGCCCTCGTGGTCATATCTACTACCAAACTCAACCACCTGTGGTGTTGCATGAGACCTTTCAGCCAGTGAAGGTCACAGAGCCGCGTTCGGGTATGGTCTGCTACGATCTGGGGCAGAACGCCTCAACGATGGTGCACATGGAGGTTGAGGGACCAAGAGGATCGGAGATTATTGTTCGTTATAGCGAGACGGTCAAAGAAGACGGCACAGTGTTGATGCCGGATCCCTTGTTTAAGGAGTTCGAGACTGGCGTCTACTCTCGTATTCTTCTGGCCGGCACGAGCGCCCCTGAAGCCTGGGAACCCGACTTTAGTTTCACCAGCGCACGCTATATCCAAGTAGAAGGAGTTTCTTTGGATGGCAGTGACGGCCGCCCGGTCATCCGGTCAGTTGTGGGACGCCATGTCTCGTCGGCCGCCCGCCGCCTGGGTACGATGCAGACCGACAAGGAAGACGTGAATCAACTGCTAAACGCCCTATCCTGGACCTTCAGCAGCAATCTGTTCAGTTACCACACCGACTGTCCCCAAATTGAAAAGTTCGGCTGGCTGGAGGTCACGCATCTGCTGGCGCCGGCCACACAGTACATTCGCGATATGGAAGCTCTGTACACCAAGATCCTCGACGATATTCTGGACGCCCAAGAGCCCAGTGGGCTGGTCCCCACCATGGCACCTGAGATCCGATACATGTGCGGCCCGCTTCATGATACCATCACCTGGGGTTGTGCCGTGTGTCTGCTGCCCGACATCCTCAGGGAGTACTACGGTTCCACGCATGTCGTCGCCAAGGTATTTCCCGCAGCGGTGCGATACATGGAATATATGCGCACCAAAGAGCGCCGCGGCGGTTTGATTGAACACGGACTTGGGGATTGGGGCCGTGGCATTGCCTTTGGGAATAACCAGGCTAACATCGAGACCGCTATATACTACCGGTGCCTACAGTGCGTGGCCATGATGGCTCGCGAGCTCGGCGAAACGCAGAAGGCAGAAGAATTCGAGCAGTGGGCTGCTCGCATCTACGCCGTGTACAACCGTCACTTGCTGGTCACGGACGATGCGTCTCGTCCCTACGCCTACTACACCTCACTAGACAACTACCCAGAACGCGACCGAGACGCAATTGCCCAGGCCATGGCCTTGCAATTCGGCTTGGTCCCTGAGCAATATCGCAAGGACGTGATGGCTGCCTTCTTGGATGATGTGGCCGATGGTCGTATGCGTGCCGGGGAGATCGGGCTGCGTTTCCTTTTCAACACCTTGGCTGATGCTAAGCGACCGGATCTGGTATTGCAGATGGCCCGCCAGGAAGAGCACCCGTCCTACATGCGGTTTCTGCGACGTGGAGAAACCACCCTGTTGGAATTTTGGCAAGACGAGTGCCGCAGCAAATGCCACGACATGCTGGGAACTATCTATGAATGGTTCTATGCGGCCGTCCTGGGATTGAAGCCTACAGGACCGGCATATCGTACCTTTGTGGTAGACCCGCCTTATGACGCTGAATTTGACCACGTCAACGGTAGCGTGGATTGCCCCTATGGGAAGATTGGGATTGAATTCACGCGCAACCAGCAGGGTCAGACCACTGTGAATGTGAGCGTGCCCTTTGGCACCACCGCCACGGTTAAGCTTCCCCGCAGTGGCAAGTCTTCGGCATATTGTCGGGAGGGAGAGGAGAGGAGAGATGTGGTTGGAGGGGAGGTCAGCCTGAGCCACGGCGTCTATTCGATCTTTGTACGCTAGCAGCCATTAGACTCTCGTAACCGTTTCACGCAGCTTGACCATCTTGCTGAATGGCCTGATCGTGTCTAAATCCCATCAACGTATGTGGGTGTCTCGGTAGGATGCCGACCGAGTCAACCAAAGTAAATAAAACCGAATCGTAACGGCTCTGGAAATGCCGGCGAATCCGCGTGATTATCCTGGACGTATGTATCAAATGGTGCTCGGGATATCCGAGTCCAAGGGATTTGTGTGTGGCCTTGGCTGGTGGCTTAACCCGGTTCGAACTGGCGTGCCGCGCTTAGGGCTCACCACCCCAGATGGGCCAAAGAGATGGATACCAGTCTAGTAGCTACTCTAGCCCAACTTCAGAAATATTGGGGTCTCTAACAACCTTTTGGGATGCTTTCGGGTCAGAGTCTCCCGACATCTCCGCGTTTACCCCAGAATGAGTGGTTCCGGATTGCCGCGGCGGCAAGTGAGCCATATTGCCTATACCCCAACCCCGGCTTCGTCCTTGGGTTAATCGGACATACTAATCAGGTCAAACGCCACTATGTGCGAGGGAATAGTCTGGCTGTTGGTATATAGTTGGACGGCGCTACCGGCCCTACCCGTATGGTTTTTGGCAACTTGAAAAGCAGTTCTCCGACCAAACGACCATCATGGCCAAGCTATCAACGTTGCTCTCCGCCGTCTTCTTGGCCATTGGAGGTAGACATCCTTTTCTCCTATTTTCTCCTTGAAAGGAGAGTGAATATATTTTTATCGATAACTCTAACCCGTACGACAAACAGGCTTCCTTTTCGGATATGACAGTGGTATCATTACCTCGACAATCGGCCAAACCGAGTTCATCAGATACTTTAACAACCCAAATGATACGGTGACAGGGGGTGTGGTATCTGCGTTTCAAGGCGGTGCCATTCTCGGAACCATCATCAACATCTTCACCGGTGATCGACTGGGACGCAAAAAGTCCGTCTTTGCCGGTGCCTGCGTCTCCATTGTGGGCTGCGCGCTGCAGGGCGGAGCGGTCAACATGACCATGCTCATCATCGGTCGGTTTATTGCAGGTGTGGCGGTGGGCATGCTGACCGCTACCGTGCCCATGTACGCCGGTGAGATGGCTGAGGCCGCATCCCGCGGCATGATGTCTGGTCTGCTGCAGTGGATGTTAAGCTGGGGATCTTTGGTTGCCCAGTGGTTGGGGTACGGATGTTCCTTCAACACTACCGACTTCCAATGTACGCTCATACCCGATCCTGGCTTTTCCCTGACGCATTTGTACCAGGTGTCTGACTTACATTCACAGGGCGCTTTCCACTTGCGTTTCAATGTGTTCCTGGCCTCGTTCTTATGGTCGGTGTTTGGTTTCTCCAGGAATCGCCTCGCTGGCTGATGGAACAAGACCGCCACGAAGAGGCGCTGGCAACACTGCACCGCCTGCACGGTGATGGAACCCCAGAGAAGTCACAGTACATCGAACTGGAGTATCAAGAGATCCGGGATACCATTGAAGCGGAGCGCGCAAACAACACCATTACTTGGTCCTCCATCCTTACCAAACCTTCGTGGCGTCGTCGTCTCATTCTCGGCTGTGGTGTGCAGGCTTTTGGCCCGTTGTCGGGCATCAACGTCATCAACTATTATGGAACGCGCATCTACAGCTCATTGGGTATCGAGACACGCACCACGCTGATGATCATCGGTATCTCCGGGGGCCTGTCGATCGTCTATTGCACCATCGGACTCTGGGCCCTGGAGCGCGTGGGTCGGATCCGACCGCTGATCGTCTCGGCAGCTGGCATGGCGGCGGCGCTGGTGTGCAATGCGGCCATGTCGCAGCACTATAACGAGAACAACACCAACCAACTACGGGCAATGGTCGCAATGAACTTCGTCTTCAGCTTGTTCTATACCTCGCCTGGGATCATCTCCTGGGTCTACCCGGCGGAGATCTTCCCCGTGGATATTCGGAACCAAGGCAATTCCATCACCACTTTCACCAATTGGACCGTCAATCTGGTGTTCGCGCAATTCTCGCCTACAGCGCTATCCAATATTGGGTTCCGTTACTTTTACGTGTTCTTCGTCTTTAACCTCATCGCCATGATCTGCTATATCTTTTTCTTCCCGGAGACCAAGGGTAAGACCCTCGAGCAGATGGACGAGCTATTCGGGGATGTGATGGTGTTGCCTGGAGATGTGAAGGGGAAGGAGGAAGCCCAAGTAACCATGATTGAGGATGCTCACATCGTCGCGCCCTAAGGCATACGTTGGTACCTCTTTGCTGTTGACACTCTTGGGTATCATTGCTGCCATTATCAAATATTCCCTACATAAGCGAGACGCCTGATGACCAATTGTTTCTGTTTGCAACTATTGAATGGATCTGTCACCGTGTCCTCACGAAAACCGCCTTGATCCCTTCCATATCGCGAGTTCCGTTATAGGGTTAGCTGAAGGAAGAGTCCGAGGGCCGCGGAGTAAACCCGTTGTATAGTCCGCATTCACCTATGGAGCGCATCCCCGCAATACAATGCGGGCATGAAGGCATGATTCTCCTTTCTAATTCCTTCTTACATGAGGCTGCCAGCCTCCTGATAGCGTTACTGTGCTTTTGCCGCTTGGGAAGAATTGCTGTAACCCTGAACTAGTATCACAATCTATTATACATAATCTAAGCTGAGGTATATAAATTCGGAGTATAGCCTAAGCTTTTATATATAATATTGTGGGTGATTGGTTTTTGACAACTGATATCTGATGTTGAAAATTTACAGTAGGACATCTTAGTAAAATTTCTTTACACAGCCTTTATTCATTCCATTAATGTGTTGCAGAATGATGATATGGGATAGCAATTTTGCTAGTATTATTAGCGAAACTTATTTGCCAGAGGAGGCGGTATGGGGTAACATGAGCAAAGGCCGGTGTGGAGGCAGCCAGGCTGGAGCGCCTGCCTAATGATATAGTAACAATTCATTTTTGGTTCATGTCTAACAAGTCCCACACTTCTTCCAGACAGGCCGTTGTGGATCCCTCATCCAAGATTTCTCTCTTCCACGTCTCCTTCGAGAGGGCATCACCGAGAAACAACGCAAGGTCGATACCTTCACCAATACCACAATCCATTCCATCATATGGGCCTTCACACGCCCCTGGTTGGACAGGGTCGTGGAAAAAAATAGTCGGCGAGTTCTGTGGGTGATAAAGAGATTTGGCGACGTAGTAGTCCCCCCACCAGTCGCTGTCAGGGCTCCTTTTCAATTTCACAGCGGCGTCAGGCACGGCATTCGAAATGTCGGTTTGGAAGTGTTTGTTCGGGGAGGCGTTGGCTTCCATCCACAGCGCGTGGCTGGCATATTTGGTCAGCCACCGCAATTTGGGGTCGTCCAAGTTGGCATCGGATTCGGGAGAACCCTGTGCGAACTCTTCTTTGAAGATTTGAGGTGCCGCGCGCAGCAAATCATCCCACGTATGCGTATACCCGGCAACTATGCACGCTCGTAGACACTCTTCAAACATGTCTGGTCTCCGGTGAGCGAGTCTTTCGTAGGTTGTCAAGTGGGCTACATTCGGATACCAAATGAGCTCTGGCAACATCTTTCCGGGAGTATCGGCAGTGAGCCACGACAGATCATTGGACATGATGCGGCGGGCGTTGATCGCGCGCCTGATATTGATCTCATTTCTATCTTGCGGGTGCTCCGGAATCTGGGTACTCCACCATTTGGCAAAGAACGGATGATGATAGATACCGTGTACAACCATGGCCCATTCATCTTTGAGCATCCGAGGCCGTCGAAGCCGGGCGTAACGATCGATGTCTCCATTGTATGCGGCAACATGGATGAGCTTGTCCTTGTCGATGAAGGGGAGGTTAGTAGGTAGAGGGTTATGTAGCAGTGAGATATAAATCTCTGGTGCATCCGGGGCCCTGCTGTCATGGTCGTCAATGCCCCAGTCTTCCGTAATATTGAAATAAGGGGGGTCGCGACAATATTTATTCCATGGCGGGGGATCATTCTTAAATTTGCGCGGCCCATAATACTTGGTTCTGGCAGTGAGACTCGCGTATACAGCAGTATCCCCATTCAAAGATGCGATTTGAGGTGCCGCAATATTGACCGTCCGTGTATAGTCGTTCATGATCTCAAACCTCACCGGCTGAGACATGATATGCTGATAGATCTGTTGACTGCCGCTGCTGGCCCTCTGCATGCTCGTGTAGCCAGCCTCCTCTGCAATATGCACCTCTGGAAGCGGATCAAGCTCCATGTACAAATCAGCGTAACCTGCAATCGCACAAGCCCGAGCGACATGATAAAGCATGTCCGGGTATCGCTGCACCAAAGCCCGCAGAGTCTCCTCCGCCGGGACATCTGGATACCAAATGCAGTAAGGCACCTCCTCCGGCAACGACATGGTCGGAATTACACCGCTCATGATATCGCGGGCGTTCAAAGCGCGTGTGAATTCTGACATGGTTCCCCGGAGCTCCTGGGCGAAGCCATAGTGATGGCGAATGCCGCGAATGGTGCACAGTCGATGAACCTCTTCGTCGAATGTCTTTGGGATTCGGATCCCCTGAATGGCAGCCTTGCAATCTTCTTCGTTGTATTTCCCGACTCCAAGTCGTTCTTCTTCCTCATCCGAAGATAGGTCGAGTAGCATATCCATGGTGATGAAATGATAATTAGCTACGGGGAATAAGGAGCTGTTTGGGCAAAAGGGCAAGAAGCTTGTTGGACTGGCAAGTGGCGGGCATTTCCCACCCTGTAAATAAAACCACCGATTACCGCGAACGGTACGGGCTGATCGTATCAAGTGCAAGTGGGGCCGGGGCTAGTCCCCGTAAACCCCCGGCAGGACCAACAAACTAAAGATTTGCTGATCGAACAAGATATCAGAGAACTACGGAGTAACTATCGGAGTATGTAAGTTTAAGGGGTCTTTCTCCACTGCATGGTCTCCCTTTTCCTGTTCAAGCACTCGACGAGAGAACACAACCGGCAAGGCACTGACCTAGGATCTGTGTTCTCCACACGTTCAACGCACCAGGCAATGAAACTCACTACCAACACCAAGGATGAACGGCGTCTTGGTCCATGAAAATCTTAATCAAAGACCTGCATGCGGCCGAGCGGAGCTTGACACGATCCCCATCTCGAGTAACTCACCTAGTAGTCAGTCCGTCAACCGCCGCCACTTGAACCACAGAAGAAAGTTGGCTCAGAATGGATATAATGTTCTCCTCTGCAGTGTAGAGACGAGGTTATTCAAGATGATATCTTCTATCGACTCTACGCAATGGGGAAACCCCGGGGAAATGAGAAAAGGTCCGGCAGGTGCTGTACAAGACGAACTCACACTGCCGTCAGGTGCCGACTGTCAAACACATGGGCATTTGTTCCACCACGATCCAAAGATGTTCATGGAGTCTAGACCAACAGAACAAATGGTGTGGCACTTAGTTGGTCCAAAATTCAAGTCAGAATCAAGGCCATTACAAAGCAGTGCCACTTGAGGGTTCAGGCTAATGAGATGCAGGGGGGTGGTGTTGCGGCATTTAGTACAGACAACGGGGCCTTCGAGAGACTTTAACGACCAGCTCAACCGCCAAGATGGTCGGCCTATTATCATCTTCCTAGGTCTGAACTGTAAGAAAATTCTCACGGTGACGCCCTCGATCAAGGCTGTTGAGATCTGCTTCCGCCTCAACTAGATTGCCTGCATTGAATCCCGTCCCGTGCGCCTCCAACTACTGGCTGTCATCCATAGTCCTGGAGAGGTGCATTCTGGCTTTCTAATGTGTCACCTTCATCAGAGACTCTTGTGACTTGGGACTACGCACAGTACCTCCGGTGTGGCGATTAGGGTATGCCCCCTATCGGCGCCACACCTTCCACATGAAGGCCATCAACGGTCGCATTCCGGTCGGGCTTCAGAAAAACAGCCGAGAACCTTTTTCGCTTCCGTATCCATCGACATCAACTGCCCACAGCTTGCCTCATCCAGTACACGATGGTATGTTCATATGGGATTCACTAGTGAAGACCACTGGGCGAAGGATTGGTTTGGCACCTGCCACGGTCTCCATTCTAATTCCCCCAGTCGAAACAGCGTGCTGCCAAGTAAGTGAGAAAAAAAAAAACATTTTGCTGGATAGTTACCGAGAAACGGGTGACAGATGTTTCATCATACTCCGACAAAGCACGCCGATCCAATTAAATTCTGAACGTCTGGATCTCACACAAGGCGAGGGATACAAGTCCCAAGGATGTAACGATCACCTTGGACTCTTTCACACGTCTCCGATTGATTGCCACACTGATATTGGTCTGCCACCTACTTTTCTATATTGTCAATGGCCTGGAGGTCTGGTGTTTACCCCAATGTATCAACTCCTCTACGTATACTAAATGATAAAATTTATTTTCATTATATGTAGAATTACTACTGCCTGCCATTGTGTATTCGTTTATACCGGGGACTATATTCATGAATTATCAGGTAAGAATTGAGGTAAAATAGTAGGTGGTAGAAGTTCTACCTGTACTGAAATTATATCTTACCTTCTACAGGAGGCGGCAAGGTGCGGGGATCCAACCAATCTCATATTCGCCGAGTGAAGTAGATACATATGTAATATGTGCTCCGAGGCTCGAGGGCACTTTTGGATTACACCAGGAGTAGGTTCTGAGGAAAGGATATGGCATGGGTGAAAGCTGGTATCAAAACAGCCTAGCTAATGTGGTGGTAGCATTCCCCTACTAGAAACTCCAAGAATCTGGAAAGGTGAATAGTTCAATTTTTTATTATATCTATATCCATACTATCTTGTTTTAGCTAAGATTTAGCGATTAGGATTGACTGATAATAATATTCTCAGGCTGGGAGCTCATACGGTTCCCAAGTCTTCATTGAATTATGACATTAATTCGGTAAATTTGATCCAACTGGGCTGCTAGACATTTCCATATATATCATATCCACGACGCCAATCCTATGTTTGGTAACGTCTATCTATCTAAAAAAGCATATAAGATGTTAGATTTATGAGTATGTCTAACCGGGTGGAGGCATTACGGGAAGAAATGAATCTGTTATACAGAGCTTAATGAAGATGTCAAAACGCCTGTGGATACAGTATATGGAGTAGCTGCTAATATACGTTATTATCATGTGTTCCAGCACTTTAGGCCCTGGTGACTGTGTAACTATATACTGTTGAGACAATCACTCTAGCCAGGCATCATCTGACCCTTCGCCACTACGTGCTCCCTGGCCACCGACAACCATTATCTTGAGGTCAGATAGATTGTATACACTCCCATACCGGTCATCTTGAAACATATACTGTTGATACATTTACCTAGACCAAGAAGGTAAATCTCTCCAGTGGTTAGTAGTATTGCTCAGGTTTTATTTGTTCTGACATATACCAATCTGTATGTGTTGTGGGGGTGCGAAGCTGCGGGGCGGCTTCCGCAGCCTTTTTGCTAGAAACTAGTTGTACAAGTCTCCCCCATCTCAGCCTGAACAACTGGTGATTTTCGCCTTTGCCTCACTCGCTGCTTTGATATTTAGCATGTGGGTGGCCTCCCTGTCTCGCCAAGGGCGAACGAAATCCTTCTTCAAGTTTACTGGGCCCCTGCCCGCCGCAGCCTCTGCGGCGTTGATCGAGTTCTGTGCAACTTCCAAGTCGCAGGTACGCCATCCCCCGACTCCTCCCTCCGGAACTGCCAGGCTCTCCTTGACGAGTCCTTCCTCAACCAGAGGGGCGTCCTTTGTAATCTCGCCGTTTTTATTCTTGGGCTGCTTATCCCAAACCTCTCGATCGTATTGCTTGCGGACCTCGGCTCCGATATCCCGGGCGGCCATGGCCTTGCGCCCGAATTCAACTCGGCTTCGGGCCTTTTCGGCCAAATCGAACAACGTTTGGCTGGGCTTGCCGTTACCTTCTTCCAACCAGCCCTTCTGCTCAATGAACCTGTCACAACTGCAGTCAGTCTTATAGCGTTCTAATTGACATGGACATTCACCATAGGGAATGCATGCACAGTTACAAGGCACTCACGCAGCAACATTGCTTATAACCTCATCGACCCTGGAGTTCACATGCAAACCCTGATAGATGCGGCTCGGCTTGTAAGCCTTTCCAATGTCAACATCATCCATTTTCTTAGCAAGCTCATCGATAGCGGTCTGGTCCTTGGCCAGGTCCGCATCCTTGAGCTTGTTCTTGTCTGCGATGACACTCCTCTCGCCCTCGTCCAATGTGATGTAATAGAGAAATTGACGGAGGTTGCAGCGGCCTCCAGTGATTGGACCGACGTTCTTTGCAGTGTCCGCATCTCGCGAGCAGGCTGGAGCGATCTTGTGCTTTTTATATCCGCTGTCCATCTGGTAAGCCTGCCAGTACAGGAGTCGCTCGTAGCAGCCATAGAGACCGAAAGCGACTGCTTTCGACACACAGACAGTGAGAATCAAACAAAGAGGCAACTTCATGGTGATGGTAAGAAAGTGCGGAGGGCCCTGCGAAGGAAAGAAAAAACGATTGTCAAGAATAGAACCGAGTTCCCTCTCTTAAAACGAAGAGACAATACCCTTCGCAGGGGAGAAAGAGTACGGAAGGCCTTGTCCGAGCTGATACTCCCCTAATCATCCCCAGACTATCCCATCTGAGCAAGTGCCTGCGGCATCAACTAGCGAGGAAGGGGTGCGATAACTAGTCCTCCCATGAGCTTTCTCATGGGAGGGAATACCAGATACTACGAACTAGATGCTACTAACTAGTGCTAGTGAGGGACAGAGACGGAAGGAATGTCTCAGAGTCACTCCATCTGCTTTATCCGGATTTGGAATGTGCATAGAGTAGTTCCAAGTCCCCAGGGGTACCCTGTAAAGTACATACGCATCTCACATGTTCCTTTGGCGAAGGCTCGGTTGGAATGAGGTTCATAAGTCCTCTTCCTGCTCCTGTCTCTGGTACCCACCGTGATCCGTTGCCCATTGAGGTAAGCATTTCTACGCAGGGGCCGCCGCTAGAAAATCAGCCCATGCCCTGGTAAGCCATCGCCAAGGGACCATCACCCGTACTTTGTGAGTTAGCGGTGGTGGAGCAGGCAGCCGAACCGCGGAACGATTGGCGACGCCCGCCGGACACTGCCAAGAACTTCATTTCCGACGAGCTTAGGCAGGGATCTAGTAGGGTCCAATTTTCAGAACAGGGCCAGACGTCGGCTTACTAGTGGGCAAGCAGTATCATACAAGGTCACTTGAGACGAGAGTCAACCAGTATCTCAACTACCACGACGTAGTAAGACATGTCCCGTGTCCGAATCTATGGTGCATCGTTTAGCTTCGCGGAGGTCCGTCCTAGTATCTAGCATCTAGTTCGTGACTAGTAATTATCTGGTAAACGCTCTCATGACAGAGGTCATGGCAGGACTAGAACCCTGGCTTCCTCTCCACACGTCGTAAATATCGCAAGGCTGTTTCCTCTCAGAAACGAATGCTTATAGGCCCTCTGCAATCACTCAGCCTTCCAATCCTCAGCTTCTCTCCGAGATTATCCTATTTCTTGGTTTCCCACCCTGCTTCCCTGAATCCGAGACATTATAGCCGCATGGCATGTACTGAATTCTCTTGGGAAGCAACATGGCCCTGTTATCATATCTCTGCATCTTGATTCAAGTTGCCGCACTGGCCGCAGCAGCTTCTTTCAATTCCAATGTTCGCGTGACAGACCCCTACATTGCCACCCAATGGAACGCCTGTCCGTCAATATGCGACAGTGCCAACCCCAATGACTGGGACTTTTACTCCAACCTTCGAATCCTTAAGTCATGCAAAGAACCAATGCTCCTCAACCTGGTGGTTGGCTTTTCAAATAGCACGACGAATCTTAATGCCCGTCAGCCGCTGTATGCCTGTTCGACAACAAACGACGGGTACCACAGTACTACCTCGAAGGCCAAAACTGCGAGTACACCACAAGCAGGGTCCTCGCGCTACTCGACCAAAGATGTTCAGATAGAGACCGCGTGGCGGGGAGAGGAAACAAGTCGGTATACATCCCACGCGGGGGTCGCAGCTCAACTTGTGCAGTCGCATTTAAACGCCCCGCCGAGCGAAAATGCCACAATTGCTATGGCATACTCGAACGGTATCGCCCTTGGAGCGTTCGTCGGCTCCCACATGCAGAAAAGTAGCGACAAGGACAGTGGCATTTTAGGACTCTTCCTGAACAAGATCCAACAGGGAGAACTAAACAAGTCCGGCGTCATGATGCAGGTCTGCGACAGTAACCGTGCCGCAGCTTACACGCTTGGTGTTGTCGCTGAAGCAAACCCAGATCCTTCGCAAGCGCTGAGCGCCGTCCGAGAGGCCCTTGCAACTTGGGATACAGGGAAATGTGCTTCTGGATACAGCGGGAGTTCAACCTCCACGATCTCAATGGGTGAGGTCGTGGATGAGAACCATAACGACGGTCCTATTCCCAGTGGTAACGGAACCAGCGTACATCGGCGCGCCCATAAGCATTCGCATGGAAAGGGGCTGCTTCATGAAAAGCACCGCCGAGCAACATGTACCGCCATCCAAGTCAACGACGGCGACAGTTGCAGCAAGTTGGCACGCCGATGCGGGATATCTCCTGCCGACTTCACCAAATACAACCCGAGCAGCACGTTGTGCTCTTCCTTGCTTGCTGGGCAGCATGTTTGCTGCTCTGCCGGTACGCTTCCGGACTATTCTCCCCAGCCGAATGCAGATGGGACATGCGCAACGTATAACGTCCAGAACAACGACGGGTGAAGTAAGATCGCCGCTGCTAAGAGTATCACGGTTGATGATATCGAGGAGTGGAATAAGAAGTCGTGGGGGTGGACGGGATGTGATAACATTCAAGCTGGAGGTAAGCATAACAAGCCCAGCCTGCGTTTGTGGAACCGATCAGTGGACTCAAATATCCTTCTGAAACAGCAAATATTTGTGTCAGCAAGGGAGACCCACCAATGCCATCCACTCTGAAGAACGCCGTATGCGGTCCACAGAAACCTGGGACTAAGAGACCGGATAATTGGGATGATATCGAAAGCCTGAATCCTTGCCCTCTCAATGCGTGCTGTGATATTTGGGGGTAAGTACTTGTGCCTTCCTTTTCATCAATTCATCTGACACCGGTGTTTTTTGATAGACAATGCGGTACTACTGCGGAGTTTTGCACAAAAACAAGCGTACGTGTCTCACTTTGCTTCATGTTTACTGTCTTCGTTGAGCCATAATGACAAGTCGAGCAGTCTACTACTGACGCACCTGGAACGGCAAAGGACGGCACCAATGGGTGTATTTCAAACTGCGGTACTGACATCGTTTTTGACGGGAATGGCTTCGATGACCATCCTGTGCTAGTTGGTTACTATGAAGCGTTTCAGAACAGCCGACCATGCTTGAACCTGGATGTGACAGCTATCAATAACACAGTTCAATTGGGGGGTCAACAAGGAAGCCATTCATCAACATTTTCGCAAGCTTGGGATCATATCCATTTTGCGTTCGCCAACATCACTGAATCATTCGAGGTGGACGTTTCCAGCGTTCAAGATGAGTTCGAACAGTTCAGAAAGTTTAAATCCGCAGGCAAAAAGCCAAAGGTGTTGTCGTTTTGGTGGATGGTCATTTTCCACGGATTTGGACTCCTACGCCATTTTCCGTAAGGGTGTCACCGATGAACAGCGTTCATTGTTTGCATCAAATGTCGCAAAGTTCGCTGATGATAATGACCTCGACGGACTGGACTTTGATTGGGAGTATCCAGGGGCCCCTGATATCCCTGGCATTCCCGCAGGCGATCCCGGTGATGGTGATCGATACCTTCAATTTTTGAAAGAGGTTCGGGATAAACTCTCCTCTGAGAAGACACTCTCCATCGCAGCTCCTGCCTCTTACTGGTACCTCAAAGGTTTCCCGATTGCGAATATCTCGTGCGTAGTTGACTACATCGTGTACATGACCTACGACCTGCACGGCCAGTGGGACTGGGACAATGCTTGGTCGGTTGATGGTTGTGATGGCGGTGGCTGTCTCCGGTCACACGTCAACTACACGGAGATTGTCAACTCTTTATCGATGATCACCAAGGCCGGGGTGCCCAACAGCAAGATCGTCGCAGGTCTGGCGAGCTACGGCCGGTCCTTTGGAATGGTTGACCCATCCTGCTATGGACCGGAGTGCAAGTTCAAGGGGCCAGAGTCAGCGGCTATGCCTGGAGAATGCACGCAGACCCCGGGTTACATTGCAAACGCAGAGATCAACGACTGGCTGCAAGGTGATCAGAATATCACCACGTACTTCGACCACGTTAGCCGATCCACGATCTCCTACTCGGCAAACGGCACATGGGTGGCCTACACGGACGACAACGAAAGAAACAACAGGATTACCGAATGGTGGTACAACAGAACCGTCCTTGGAACAAGTCTCTGGGCGATTGACCTGACTGAATTCGTCGCTGAGCTCCCAGACGGCACAGTGCTGCCTCCACTGACCCTGCCCAACTGCGATCAAGCCTTCACCAGTCTGGACGATGTCGAAGCCTCTGCCGATTCAATCGATCCGGAATGCATGAATTTGTATCTGATCCAAGCGTTGAAGAGCAATCTCTCCTCGTCAGTCTCGGCGTACCACGACGTCATGAAAACGGACTACGACAAGAAATTCGGCTGGTATCAGGATGCGGTCAGGGAGCAGTTCCCGCGGTCTCTTCAGGCGTTCTTGAAGGCCAATGCCTCGAATTACTTCGAATGTACCTCTCAGGGTATGGTCCCGCGGAGCGAAGAGCCGGAAGGCAAGAATGTGAGCTCTTCGTGCCCATCCAATCCAAAGGATACAGGTTACGCTATCTTCTATTGGACAGCGACAGACAAGGATGGGTTTCTGGAGGACCTTGAAGACACCACAGGAATTTCACCAGACCAGCTCGTGTGGGAGATTGATGCATCGCAATGCGTCAGTAGTCCAGACCCTTCACAGCCGATGATATGCAGCGGCAGCAGGAACATTGGCATGCCGACCCTCCCGCCAGATTTCACCGTCAGTAATCCCAAGGACATCATCTCGGCTCGGCTCCCCAATATCACGACGTTCGAGGAACAATCTACCACCATTGCCACACTGGCAGACAGCGACCTGTACCTCGGCGACACCATTGATGTCGTGGACGGCGCATCCCTCCTCGTCCTCATGGTCTCGAACTCTATCGCAAGCATGAAGAGCGTCGAAAGCATCGGCGAGGAATATCACAAGGAACAGGTCGAAGAAGCTATTCTTCTCTTCGTTACTGCTTTCCTCCTCCTCATTCCCGGCATCGGAGAGCTCGCCGACTCTGTTGAATTGACCTCGGTCGCAGTTACGCTACGAGCCATCGGTGCAGCCGGTGACGCCGGATTCGGTATTTATAGCGTCGTGAGTGCGAAGGATGCGGGAGCTGGGGAAATATTCCTGGCTCTTTTAGGTGGCCTGGGCATACTAGATATGCTCGAGGCACCGGCACTTTTTGCGAAGGCTGCCAAAGCGAGAAGGGCTATGGATGCCGGGGATATTGCAAAGCTGGGAGACGAGGTCAAGGGTGGGATGGCTCAGATTGACAAGTTGAAGCAGCTTTGCCGTTAGAAAGGTCGGGGAGAGGTCATCAGTCAACAACGGTAACATGTGAGCCTTGTGCTTTCGTCCACGCATATTTTTGTTATTGATTGACGTTAATAATTTCCGACGACAGTACGCAAGTGAGCCTCACAATGCTGGTTCTGATCTGCCATGCTATAGCCGGTTGACTGAAGCCAACATTCAGGGCACTAGAGATGACGAACTAGAAACATGACGTGATCGTTTATCCAATGTCAAATGTGTTCGCAGTAGATGGCGTCAGTTTCCTTTTGGTCATAGTATCTCTCTCAGGGGAATAACAGTGAAAGGTTTACTTTCTCTTAAAGATAGTCCATATTATTAAGCTAATCAGTACAGTTGGGGTTATCTAGAATAGGGTGACAATGGACTGCTATGCAAGACTTATCCTACTAAGATTGTCAACGTGCTGACACCTTTGAACGGGGGTTTTTCTTTGATAGCTTGGTCCGGCGGGGTTGCCTACCCATGGGGCCTGGTGTTATCTAATGAAGTTAAATACTGATGAATCAGTGCTTGTTATTGCAGATCTACGAGGTCCGCAGAAGCGTTGTACGTATGCCGGAGGATTTCCCGGAGGTATATCTTCTCGCGAGACCGGAGTCTAGTACAGAGGTTCCTTGAAGTCCTAGGTAGTTTCTATGACTGGTGCGGACTCCATAGTCTGTGTGAACTGGGCATGCCTTACAAACTTCTCTATCCAGAGTTCATTACCATGAAGTCCTGGGTAATGTGGTCTCTTGAGGGCACCATTCTGGGAAAACCAGTTAGTAGCGCCAGCAGGGCGAACTTAAAGAGTGATCATTTACCAGTGCACACTCAACCCCTGCCTCACACCCAATGCCTGCCTGACGGAGAAAGGCCATCAACTCCCAGGGGCCAGCTATACAGCTGATCAGGATGAAGTATGAATCGCTGTAGTGTCCAAACACGATGAACTTTACACTTTTGATATTATTAAGCTCAGTGGTTGTTACCATATTAAAAGCGTCACAATCTCTATGCGCACCCATAAAGCACGTCAGCCTTGCTATAATTGAATATCTAAGAATTGTGGTCCACGGCACGTCCCACTTTGAACTTTGATGCTCTCTGTTCCGTAGATTGGTGTAGATGTCGTGTTCCTTCATCGTATATCTCCAACATGAATGCACTATGTACATATATATATATATAGGCAGCTCCGGTGAATGAAATACCAACAAAGGCAAAAGTCCATCATCACCCGCAGCTACCTACAGATTACCCAGGAAACATCCAGAAGGAGGTAGCTTGACTACGTTTGTAGATACATGCGCCGCAAAGTCCTTCCTGAAATAGTCCTTGCTGCAAATACTACAGACACCACTATGCAGCCGGTCTGCAGTAGTTCACCTTGTTGGACATAACCGGCCTCGTCCCAATCAAGAGGAATGAAATTACTAAAAAATGAAGGGCTTACGTATAGATAGCTGAGGTTCTTGTTACTCATCTACGCTGCGTTTTCCTACCCAGCGGTGGTAACCCGGACGAGTCCGGCTCCTCTACTAAGGGTGGCTGCAACTGACACTACTTGCCATTTTTCCTCAACGGTATATTATGTAATATCCGAGTTCTTAGTTAGCCGATTGGGCTACCCGATAGATCCCGTGACCTGCGACCCCTGCGATACCATATCCTAGGCTACTAAGATAGGTTTGGGGGCGAAGCAGGGAACTAAACAAGGTCATGGTATTTTGGCACTGCTCTTCCCTGAATAGTAGCTATGCTGTACACATCTGCTTATGGGAAGCGGCGTTGCGTGCGAGTAGAGATGAAATGCATTCCTGCTTCCGCTTGATCACGATCCGGTCGAGTAATTGGCCTTTCGCCCATGTTCCATGGCTGGACCCAACGTTCTAGAGGTGGATGTGGGCGGATAGAGCCTTGTGTTTTGACACACCTCTAGCAGTCTGGGTAATCTCATGAGCCAACTCGAGTGCATGATTGCCAGAATTTGTAACTTGAAAATACCACTGGCCGCTCGTTTTATGCTTAAACAATGATTTCCGTGTTCTGCCGGGCTTACGTGAGTATTCAAATACATAACATACAGATTGCTTACGGGCTTCACCCGAGGTTTTTATGCTCCTTTTAGTCCCACATTTTAGGTCAGTGATTTTACATTTCATTTTAGTGGTATTATTGATTGTACTCAACATCCCAAGCCCTCTTCACCGTGATACCCTCCTCATGAGGCTGTCCCTTATTGAGAGTTGGCAATGGAATTGCGACCGTCGTTTTAGCCTGCGATTGATCCAATGCCGAGTAACGGTGTGGTCCTTCCTCCGTATGACTATCCAGAGCTGAAAAGGGCTGTGTGTCTTCATTGTCGTAGGAGCTCGATTTCAGTATCTTTGTGGCCCACGAAGAAGCTTGAACACGTTTTTGTGGCGTAGCCCAAGAGGACGGGTCAGTCGATTGGTTGGTAGCTTGGGTACCAAAGAGGCTTCGTCGAACTGCGACCCATACAGGACGCAAAGTTGGGAGGCAAGCTTTGATGCAGTCAATATCTGGAGTCATCAAGCTCAATAAAGGGATCATATTACTTACCCGAGACAATTGCCAGGTCAGCTTCGATATTGGCCCATATGGCTTGATTGACCCAGTTCCAACTGACGTCCGCATCAGTACCTTGGGTCATCACTGAAACAAGTCGCATTATCGAGGCGATGCACACACTGTCCGGTCAGCTGATTATTGGCAACATTCAGAATGTGAGGTCCACATACAAACTGCCCAAAAGAAACATTGACATGATAGCCTTCTTATGGCTTCTCGAGGTGTTGAGCTTCATGATGTAAGGCACAGGAAGTACGAGAAGCGTAACATCGATTATAATGTTTGGAATTGAGATCGCAAACAGGAACTTTTGGCTGTCAACATTACAGGAGGCATCAATTGATTGGTCCCATAATCCTCGAGTAGGTATACATTGCAGCAAGGTGAGCAAAAACTGTAATTGTGAGTCATAATGGGCTCCTCAGGGGCAGAGTTACAATACTTACCACAGCAATACCCCACATGCAGACCAGTGTGGCGAGTAGGCTAATGGGAAGTTTTATATTGGCCCTGTTGAATAGACGCCAGTACAAGGCCAGGATAGAAAACTTGACAAGAACAATGACGCCCGTGTAAGTGAGTTCGCAGGAGAATAGTCCAATATATGCGTCCTCCGTAGCGTTTGGTCCGAAGGTTTGAATATGCCTTCCCAGAGCACGAGGTATCCCTACATCTGTTAACACCTAACACCTCCATGAAACCAATCGGACTATGTCTTACACCACAGTAATGAAGCTGTGAGGCCGGTGCCGCAAGCCTAATCAACTATATTAGAGACACCCTATCGGCAGCAGGGGTGTACAGTACGTACCAATGAGGCTAGTATCAGCCAGTCGTCAAGCCATAAGCCCGCAGTATTCTTCCAGCGACACCAGAATCGAAGGCTGACACAGACAACGGCGATGAAGAAAGGTATTGTCGAAGAGGCATATAAATTAGGTTGCCGGGATTCGGAAAGGTCTGCAGAGGGCAGAGATTGAGACATGATAAATACAAGGGGTGTGAGTTTGTTATGTGCACACAGGTATTCCTGCAAGAACTCAAACCCTCCCCGTGGAGACGAAAGTGTAGACAGTGCATACAGTGAGAAGAATCCTTTACTACGTGTACTGAGTACCCGGACAATATAATATAAAGTTCAGTGAAGAGACAGGTGGGCCACTGCTTGCCGTTTCCGCCCCTTCACATGTTGCAACTAGGGCTGGGGCCAAAGTATTGGAAAGGTACTTTTTAAAACCAACAGCCGATGATAGCGAGTCGAAATATAGTAGTAAGGATCCGTGGTGGTTTGCCTCATCGAACCTCGGCTGGCACCGGTCTGTGGTTAACCCTTCACAGATTCACTAATTAGACAGGCCCAGCCACTGCTCATTGGTAAGCTTTTCCCCGGGAGACCGACTCCCCGGACATTACCACTATGTACCATTACGCCTGCCTGCCATCTAACCATTAAGCAATGCACGTCCTGCAGAAAGACATTGCAGAGTGGGGAAGGGTGGATGCGTGGACGATCCGTGGGCTGTGTGCAGCTGCTGCTTTCTGCCTCCCTGCCTGATCCTACGTACCGTTGGGCCTTTTCTCCTTGTTCGTCTGGTTCAGCCCCTAGCCAATTCTCCATCCAGGAGAAATAAAGAATATTATTGACTGGCTCTGCGTGCACGGGATAATTGCTGGCTTTGGATCGCCGATGTACTTGCGTCTACTTTGGTCCTCTCTGCAGTGGGTCTACGGGCCTTTTAGTATACGGAGTATATCCGCAATCTTGACGGCCTCATAGTACTAGTAAATATGTCAAAGAGACAGACAGGGTGGTGCGTGTAAGCGCTGCAACCTGGGGCCAAAAGTTCGGTACATTGTCTCCTATCCAAGGCGCTTTACAAGGTTTCGGCCCGCTTCAACGGCAAAGATCCCCACCATCTGGCCAGGATTCAGTATAGCATGATCAGCGAAAAGCCTTCCCGATCTGCGAGCAGAATTCCAACGTTTTACAAGGTATTTCCGCCCCCAAAACAGCCAAGAATCATCTGCTACTAGCGTGCAGCAAACTGCAGCTCCACTCTTTTCTCCCACAACCAGTGTCTCCTATTTCGAGACGTGTTATTCTTTCCTTCCGCTGCCTGTAGATCGAACCACTATATTCCACAGTTCCGAGGTCTAAGTACTTTTCTAGTGATTGATCCCCACCCAATAGAAATAAACCAACCGAGACCCCATTTCTTATCGTGCATTTTATTACATTTTTTATTTTTTATTTTTTCTCGCGTTGGATCAATTTCCCAGCGTCAATCAGCAGACTAAATCCATTCGCCCCCACGTTCTGCCGTGGACACCGGAGTTAACCTTGTTGGCTCCACCCCTGTCAGTGTGAGGCGAGGCGAGGGGCTCTTCTGACCTACTGAGATCAGCATAGTGTATGCAACTACCACTTAGGCCCCACCAGCAGGTACAAGTGCTAACTGCTAGACTAATACACGGATTATTTCTTACATGTATTGACTATTTCGTACCTACTTTAGTACTACGTGGATATGCGCCTGTCTCAATTTGCGGGTGGGGTACAGCACCTCCTCCGTTGGACGAGCGTGCTCAGCCTAGTCTAACTAGGCTTACTCTCGTAGTTGGCGGTTGCAACCTGACGTGCGGCTGATTCCAGAGGGCAGGGAGGGATT
Organism: Aspergillus piperis CBS 112811; assembly: GCF_003184755.1. Lineage (NCBI taxonomy): Eukaryota > Fungi > Ascomycota > Eurotiomycetes > Eurotiales > Aspergillaceae > Aspergillus > Aspergillus piperis. The sequence goes on from NW_020291591.1 coordinate 2,069,408, forward strand.
TCATACATTTGGCGAAGTTAATTACTCAACCCATGACAAATACATACCTCCGAATCTGCTACTCCACCTTCTTTACCTTACTACACCTGGCAGCAGTCCGGGCTTCCCTTTTTAATTTCTTCTCTTCCCTTCCATAATACTCGACATAACGAAGTCGCAACCTCTTCCCAACCCGGAATCCCACCCAAAATGTCGTCGGCAAACCTCCCGATCATTGTCATTGTCCCAGGTGCATTTGGCACACCTGAAGGTTTCGATAAACTGCTACCGTATCTGACCGAAGCTGGATACACCACACATCCAGGGTCATACCCCAGTTGCAACCCCTCCGATCCAACCCAAGTGTCCTCTTCCCAGGATATCGCGCACCTGCGTAACAATGTACTCCTCCCCCTTTTGAATGAGAATGGAAAAGATGTTGTCATCATCGCACACTCATACGGGGGTGTTGTTGCCGGTGGCGCAGCAAAAGAACTTGCAAAGGAAACCAGAGCAGCCCAAGGTCAATCGACTGGCGTTGTTGGCCTTATTTACGTGGTGGGCAATATCACGCTTGAGGGGGAATCCCTCTTCCAGGCGGTAGGCGGCGCTTACCCTCCTTTCATCAAAGTCGATAAGGTATGGTATAACCTGCATAAATGCTGTCATAACGATCGAGTATTGATGATTTTGTTCCTAGCCATCCCAGGGCCTTGCTGTCATCGAACCGGCAATGGACGTGCTGTACAATGACTGCGACCGTGTCCTGGAGCCGGAATTAGATACGCTAATGCAGCCACATGCACTCCGCGCTTTTGAAACTCCCCCCACCGCCCCAGCCTGGGCGGAGAGTGCGTTTGATGGTAGAAGGGCGTATGTACGTACCCTGGATGACTGTTGCAACCCTGCATTTTTGCAGGACATATGGCTGGAGAAGTCCAAGGTTGAATGGGAAGTTGTGGATTTCAAGGCCGGCCACATGCCATTTGTGAGCCAACCTCAGGCGCTGGCAGAGCAAATTACCAAGTTTATCGATGGATTTATTGCAAAATAGATAGATCAATACAGAGTCCAATGTATGGTGTAGAACTCCCAATACACACCATTCGATTTGGCTTGATTTATCTATGATTAGCCACTGACATTATCGCAATGCAAGACAGACTGGTCAACCCCAAAAAGTCTATAGGCAAGAATAGCGATGGTGGCGACAGTAGTGACATTGCGGTATAAGGTCAAATGTCTCGGGACACTCAGTTACCGGAAATTCTAACAGTGCTAGCTCGCTGAAGATTTAAGCTATTGATACATGATGTCTGAATATATATAGACCATTGATATATTTTTCGCCCATCTCTATTCAGACAGTAGTTGCCCTGTTTCCAAGGCTAAAATCTCAGACTCCAAATGTTACGAATTACATTTCTTGAATTATAATGTTATACATCGCTCAATCCCGAATACCCGTCATATATATTGTTTCATATGGAAAGTAGACGTACTTGATGAGTCAGTCTCAAACATTAGATACTAGGATTTTTGGACGACGGTCCAGTTACATTATGTATTCTGAATGCAACTGTTCTAAAGGAAACTTATCTCATGATGGTACTTAGATAACCACATGCAAAGAGAATGAAAACTGGTGTGAATAAGGCGATGGTCCTGAGACATTCGGAACCCCGCTTCGTAGTATATAGGCATGAACCCCTTTAGAGCAAGCCTCCAGCCTTGAATACATGCTATTAAGCGATTAAAAAAAAGACAAGTAAGTGTGCCATAGCAGGCGAGAGAATTGGTAATGTAATATTCTAGCATCCTAGGGTACACAATTCCTATAACGGGTATAGACATTCCGCTCATCAAAACCACCTAGTGCTCTACGGTATCAACCTTCTTCGTCACCCAGACCAGCTTTGGGACCATGATGGAAGCGCCATTCAAGGTCTCCATCATAGCGTTGTGCTCCAGACTTTTCGATGCCTCCGGGGTCTTAAGTGCGTTTTCTGCAAACTCTTTCCATGTGCTCACATATCTGTATGAATGTTAGGTATTCCCATAGAAGACCTAGTTCTGTTCTCGGTCATAGCTTACACGTCATTCCAGAACCGAGCATTTCCAAGTCCGTACTCATAAGTATACAGCATTGAGCCAGTATATCCGTTTTCATCCATAATTCGCGTCAGGTCATATTTCCAGCTGCTCAAGAGATTAGTTCGCATCAGATCTTCCAACTATCTTTTTTTTGGGTACACTTACGTGTCATGTCCTTTAAGCTGAGAGAAGAGTGCATCAAGATTAGATGCTGAAGTCCCAGGCACGGTTTTGATAGAGCACCCAATGGTGTCAACTTCATCCCACTGAAGGTAGCCGCCGGGTTCTGAACCCATGGATTGTCAGCCTTGCCATGAAAATGGAATTGAAGCGCATACTCAGCAGTTTCTTCAAGTTTGCTAGAATCGGCCTGGGGTCGTTATTCTTGACAACGACAGTAATCAGACGAACATGCACAACATCAAAGTAGCCTATGAACTCATCCGGCACTTCTTCAAAAATGTTCCAGACATGCATGTGTATATTTGCGGGTAGCCATGGCTTCGGGCCAACTTGGTCCAGGCTAATATCGAAGCCATGGAGATCAACGGACGGTGGTTTTCCACGAGCAAAATCCTGAAGCCAAATACTGGAACAATTAGTTATGAGAACTTCGAAGCTTGGTAGATCAATTTACCCGTTGCCAGTAGCAATATCAGCGACTTTCAAGTCCGCAGCCCGAGTATCAATATCGGGATGAACCAGGAACCCAAGTAACTCTTTCCAAAGGTAATGCTGTGCGGTAAGTCTAGTTTACTATTAGGAAAACTCCTACTGACAATGTCTTCTCTAGACTAACCGAGTGTTTGCGTTACAATCACGCATCAATGCATAAGGATCCTTAGCCTTCACAGTTGTCCCGTTCCAGCTTTCAACTGTTGGTAGCTGGGGTGCATTGTTATTCTTTGGGATTCTCATTATGGTAATCTGATCGGTGTATAAGAAAACAATTGTAATGATCTGGTTGTAGTCCGAGTGATGGATTTCAGAGGAAACCAGCTGGTCCAGAAGCCAGCCTTTATAATAAAATGAGAATGCTGATGTATAGAAAGTACTGTTCGGTAACTTCTGGCATAATACAGATGCCTACTAGCGCGCAAACTGCACACTAACTGTATCATAAAATGACTATCATATTTACATACAAGAAACGCCAAGTGAAGCCTGACATCCACGAAGGCAAGGCAGATTCGATATACTGTGGAGCTGTGAACGTCCAAAAATGTGCTAAAATGACTGTTCCAGGCATCAATAAATTTTAAGCATATACAAGAATGCGGACGGTACAGTGTTCCGTGCATGCTGTGGCCATTTGTAGATCTTTCCCCCCAGCACAGCGGGGCAATTATGGAGCAAACTTCTTAGCGAAGGAACGATATGATTCGGCCCCAATCCTTGTTATGGACCGTTACAAAATGGACCCCACCCCGAGGTTGGCTGCTTGACCCCCTGCTTATTATGGAGCGTTATAAATGGGCCCCATGGTCAGTTAGTTTGCCTGTTTGGCCCCCTCTTTGTCATAGGACGGCATAAATGGCCCCAACGGTTAAGTCGGCACCTCGGGCCTACCGGAAAAAACTATCCCAGGCTTCATTTTTTAGTGAGGTAATTTCTTCATTATATCCAAACAGAACCAGAGGCTTCAGGGGAAGTTGTAATAGCTGTATATGTATTGACTGAAAGTTTTCTAGCGATGATGGCTGGCTTTCCTGGTGGATCTAGCCAAGAGACTTGCACCCTCACACCCGGAATTCCCGGCAATGGCTCAAAGGAACACCGAAACCACGAGCCACTCAGCAAAGACGGTCTCTTACCATGATTGGTCGGTAAAGATTGTCATAATCATTAGTGGGCCTTAAAGAGGTCTTTTCGTCTATTCTGACGGTGAACAGAATCGCTGATACACATGTAATACATTACCACAGGTGGGCCGATACATCCCTCTAAAGATCCTTTCGCTTGAGTATCAGACAGGTATTGGCCTGGTGACACCGGCTCCTCCCGGCTGGGAGGCGAGACACACTTCATTCAATGACTTGAAGGATTGCTGAGTCGAACAGGATCTGGGTGCACCGCAGACAGTAGGATCTTAAAGCAACCAAAGTTCATCCAATATATAATTTACCTTATTCACAAGAGCACCTGTGGACGGCGTGACGCGAGGGGATACACTATGTTTAAATCGGGAAACGGTAAATATACCCTTATAAGATCAAAGGGGTAGTTGGTATTAAATAAGCTGTCTGATAATAGATACGGACACCTTGAGAGTTTTATTTCAGAGAGAATATGGGTTATTTCCTACCCCTCTTCCGCTGCCGAGCTCTATTACAACATAGAACTTGCTTCGCTACTCTAGGTGAAGATTGGCCATCACTGATCGTGGTCTCCAAATGCCTGACTTTGGCCACAGTAGTGTCATGGCGTAGGTGAGCTTATTGAGTAGTGACTCCATGATTGCACACGACCATGTCAGAGCACAGATGAGAACAACTGATAATTATTCAGGGAAGCTATATAACCTCACAAAATGGATAGGAACAGCCAGGTAGGCTTTTTATAACTTATATTTGGCGTTTACACCATCTGCAAGTAGCCGTTGGTGGCAAACTCTCTCTCCAATTTCATGTATATTGGGTAAGTCTATTCCTACTAGATCTCACAAAATTCTCATTACTCTTAATGACATAGCAAACGGGAGGTTAGTTTCGTTTTAATTGGAACTCTTTCCGGTACATATTTGAGAATAGCAGTACGTGATTCTTTCCCCCGGTCTGATAACTTAGGTATGAATATTAAGTAAAAGCCCCGAGGCTGCTCTGTTCAGCTGGTATAGTAATATTATAACCGAATACTTACCCGGGGTCATGATATCATCGGACTAGAGTACTAAGAACACCTCTCAGCCAGCAAGGGAGCATTTCAAATGCGAAACCCGCAAAGAAAGCATTTCGAACGCGAAACCTCCGGCTAACCGGTAGCTGCGGGTAAATTGTCATAGAACAACCTAGGGGAGTTGTACACGCAAGGCCAAAAAGACCATCATTACCCGCAGCTACCTGCGGACCCCTAGAATCCTGCTTATATAGACATGTATACACGGGAGTAGGTAGTCGCTACCACTAATTTATTACAGAGACTTGAAAAAAAATATAAGAATAATTATAAAGGCCTTAATGAACAGTTATAGAAATCTAAAACAAATATCATAATAGAATATAAATACATGAAGCCATTCTGCTTTGAATGAAACGAATTCAATTAAATTATTAATTCAGAACCTATAATTCAAAAAATCAAGAAAACTACCTCTGAAGTTCATAGAGTTCTTTCAGATTTTTTAATGCATTGGATCCTAGATGTATTATTTATATTTTTATACATACAATACTTTCAGGTGGTATGGTACAGGAGCTACAGGCTATGTTTTGAAGATAACTGAAAGACCTGTCAGTGGGATTTGACGGGAAATATAACAATTCCTTACTATACTATTGTGGACGGGCTTATGGTGGAACAAGCTCATCTACCTGGAGATCATATGTTGGGGCATTATATCTCCAAGAATCAATATTGCGTCATACCTGTAGAAATAAGAAAGGCTGTCTCCTCCTACGTTCAGCAGGGTGTAGTCACATACATTCTGCTAGCGCAGGCCTTTCCTTCAGGTTCTCATGCTGCGTTTTCGGAGCTTGTTTCTTTTATTCTTTCTAAATGCAGTATGACGATTAGATATGAAATATAGTACAGCAAATGATGGTAGTCACAACCCCAACAATAAAATGGTAATTTGTGATTAAAGTAATAAACAATCACTACATATGTACTCCGTACCATACAAGACACCTTGTCAGCGTAAAGCGTCATGATCATTGTAACAGCTACTCGTTTCTCAACTGATATAAAGGTGGATTAGATACTAATGTATTTCCCAGAATTTTCGTAAAGCTTTCTGATGATTATCTATATATCTGAAAAAAGATCCTTCCGTATGGTATGACACGGGTGGCTGAGTCGGATAGGAATTACGTTATCCATCGACGCCCATGGAATGCGGAGAGTAGCCTTGACATGTCAAATGAATTTTCCGGTTATTGAAGCAGGTGAACGATGAAGTGAGGGCTTGGGCGGCAACAGGCCCTCCAGTAAAGAGCATATGAATTAACAGAAACAAAGATGAAACGATTGCAGGTAACTGAAAGCCTGCCAACAGGGAGACGTAGTCACATGGTCTCGATTGCGGTTTGGGTATTAGGCATTCATTCTCTTGCTTCAGCCTAATCAATCTTCTGGCTTTTCAAATTACTATTATGGGCACTGTGCTCCATTATTCTTTTCTGAGACACGTAAGCTATCTAGATGATCGTCTGGTGGGATAGTGGAATGGGCCACTACTATTTGTGCCTCATTTTTCGGTCGCAGGTAGGTGGGATCTATGTGGGGATTGGGGATTATGGGTAGATTATATACATGCACGATGCAGGTAGTAGATAGAGGTGGATATAGTCATGAATAAATACTCCGTAGAAATACTCCATAGTACTGTAGTTCAGCCGCGGTGGGTCCATCGGAGGCGAGCCAGTTCTCCACCGGCCCTCTCAAGAAGCATAATCATATCCACGTTACCCATGGGCGCAGCTGAGCTGAGACCCCATGACCCTGCATCGCCTAAATGATCGCTCCACATTTGCAGGTTGCCCGGCCAATATCTTGTCCGGGTTGCGCCAGAAAAACTTCGCGCGTATATGCGAGTAGTGCATAGTTCTTCTAGCCTACGAAACTCAGTAATAGCTGTCGTGGGTACTGGCAGCTACGATGCTCGTGCTGTTGTGACCCTAGACGAGTGCTGCAATTGGTAGTTTGTTATATGTAGACGAGAAAAGCAATGTTTTCGCCTTGCTATGAAACTCAATAACAGGGTGCTATTCATGCTCCTACTGTCAGAAATTGATGTGGAATGTATTCTGTACAAGGAGCAACAAAGCAATTGACATTGATTTCTACCATTTTGTGAAACATATGCTTCAGTGCCACTGAATTCACAATTCGTTCTCTTCTGGATAGGGCAATGCAAGAGAATTGTCATGAAACCTGAATTGAGACCTGGGTTTACTTCTTGACATATCATTTTCTTCTTCCGCCTGACAAATCTGATGTCTTGCATGAATATGTTAGCTCGGCAGCCCTGATTGGCCCGTGGCCGTGCGGAACTTTTCTGCAGCACGCAGCTTGCTGGGTTTCGTCTATCTCCGCGATCCCCACATGGAGATGACAACGCAAAAGAAAAGAATATCTCGGGTTGCAGATACTCAACTTATTCCAGCCAGCCATGGAATTCGGAAAATGAAGTTCGCTTGCCCTTGTTAAGAAACTCATGGATCTCAAGTGGAGCCTGATAGAGGTGGCGGCGCCGAGCCTGGCTGTTCAGAAACCGGCTTCATGCGATTGGACAAGGAAGATGTTCAGATGGAAGAGATTGGGGTGTCCGATGATGAAGTTTCTTGTTTCGACGGATATAAAAGGGGGGCAGAACACACCCGTCTCCTCTCAACATTCTATCATTATCAGAACAAACAACCACACTCATTTATCTATTTGGCGAACTAACGCCCGAGTCTATCTTTCAAGATGAAGTCCTATTCACTCTCCCTCGTGACTACCATCTTTCTATCTACTGCCTCCCTGGCCACCGCAAAGACATACACGACCAATGTCCCAGTCAAGGAAATCCAAGGAACTTCGTCCATCCAGGGCAACTCGATCACCTGGGTTGAGGATGGCTTTAAGACCTCTATTGACTGCGATAACCAAGGAGAAAACAAGAAGCTCAGCCTCAGCGACAGCAAGAAGTATGCTGGCTGCTGTCTCCCTGGGCAGAGACTCGTCGGGTCTCCTGAGACGGCTTTCGATTGCTGTGCTGAGGGTCATGATCTCGCCGGCTCCAAAGACAGGGGATATATATGCTGCCCGGAGGGTCAGACCTATGACGGTGCTACCTGCCAAGCTGCGGAGCCGGTGTGTGAGAACGGAAAGATGCTGAAGAACGGAGAATGTGTTTGTCCCAAGGGGACTAGAGAGGACGATGATGGAACCTGTGTTCCTGTTAAGTGCTCTTCAGGTTTGGAGACCGGTAGGTGTTGTCCCTCACCCACTGCCCAATGGAGGATAATTCCTCATCTGGACTCAATGGGGAGAAAATGTGTTAACAAACCTAGGGAAATGCTACACCTTCAGAGGCGATAACGGCAACCTCCTCGGCTTCGGTGGTGGCTATTACAGCGCTGCGCCCGAAAGCATTGCTCTGAAATCCGGACGCTTCAAGCTCTGCAAAGAAGAGGAGTGCAAGACTGGAGAGGCCATCAACCCGGCTGATCAGGTGTACATCATGGACATTCACGGTAACCCGCCCAACGGGGCGCACGCGAATAGCTGGCTCAATTCCGCCAAGAATGGCGCACACGTTGGCAAGACGGCTAATTTTGCGCTGGCCGGCAAGTTCTCTGTTACGAAGTGGCCTTGTGGAAAGTACTGCTTGGGTGGGTTTGACTATGGTTTGGGTCCGGCTTGCCCGTCCAAGACGCCTGCCATGACCTTCTACCAGAATGATAAGCAGGCGTGTATTCCATTCGAGTTCACCGAGGTGCCGTGTGATGTGAAAGCGCAGGAGAACAACTGTATCTGGAAGAATAATGAGGACCAATGCTGTGGTGGCGCGGTTGATTGCAGGAGCCCCTGAGATTGACGCCTCGGCTCACTCTTTTGGTAAGAGTTCATGCAAGGTGATTGGTCAACCGAACTTGTGGCTGGTGGCAAGATAGGTATTATGTGTATTTAGTTTTAGTGAAGTACTGTTTTTTCGTTCATATGCAACTGAAATATAAGTATGTACACGCGATGGGAACACCAAGGGTCTGAATACCCTAATTCTCATTTTAGTCGCTTGTACTCATGGCTTATTGACAATTTTATCATTTTCAGCAGCGTAAAACAGAACTGACAAAGACGATCAGTTGCTGAGAGACAGCTTTTTTGATTATATTGTTGCTCGTAATAACATACAGATTGTAATATATTTCAACCTTTCAACTTACCAAGGCTTGACCAGTTGGGAGAATAGTGAATTCATTAAGCTATCGTAATGAGTATCAACGTGTGTAAAGGGCGATTGTGTCAACACGGCTATTGGCTTATGACGTAAATACAAATGGCTTAGTATTATTACTATTCTATTACTATTCAGAAGGTCTACTACTCAGGGATGACGCTTTCTCCATGACTCACATATCCCTGCGTAATGCAGTGCTTGTCTAATACTCGCTCTGCTTAGCCAGGCTAAAATAGCATAAATATTCATTTACAACAGAAGTTAAGTATGTAAACAGCCTCCTACAGTCGCGTACAATAGTGCACGCGCCATTTACACTTCATAATTCTACAGACTATTCCTGATAATTTCTTTGCCAACACCACTCCGTCGCACACAAACGTCAGATAAACGCCCTTATCAGATACTTTACTTACTGACAAATATATTATATATCACTCGGAAGAGACAGACCCAGCGATCACACTACCGGCGGAAGACAACAAGGGGAGCATCACCTCAAGCCTGAGCAATTCGCTAGCCATGACAACAAAACTGGCATGACTTGAGATAAGCAGAAGTAATGGGACTAGGAGATGCACCCGTGTCTATCTAACGGGGTCACAACTGTGCTGGAATGAGACAGTATCCCTCAAGTTCAAAACAACCAGCATCCAGCCGGCATTATCACAACCAAAGAAAAACAGAGTAGAAGATTATATTTAGCTTTTTGTAGCCATACTCCATTCTAGTAGGGAAATCTTCAGAACAGGACAACAGTCAAACAATATCTGATAAAGCTCGGGCCGATTAAAGGCACACTCTTCGGCTTCTGGTCACCCCAATACATGGCCGGCTTTGGGGTGCCGGGGATTCACCTTCTTTCTTGGCAGAGGATGAACAACGTGGGGGGCATGTGCTAGATTTTGAAACATATCCCGCCACAGAACCAGGCCAAGGGGAGTTGGAGGTTGCAGTGTTGGTGAGGATGGAGATAGAGGTACCGGATACAGAAGGGTTTGGAAGTTTTGGTGGTAATATTCAGGTGCCAGGTGGGGAGGAGGTGCACAGGGCTGAAGGTCTGGTGGACTGAGTTGAAAATAGGGTGTATGGTTAGTCTGGTGAACAGAAACCGTGGGGTTGTCGTGTTATGAATAGAGTTATGCGTCTATCAGGGCTTTGACCATTGAGAAGAGAAAGCCAGTTGTCATTGACAGTTTCCTGTCCGTATAGTATGGCAAACAGTATTATTTAGAATGTGGCCACTCAGGATCTCCGGTATATATGTCAGCGAGGATGGTTGCTAACTTCTGTTTACGGAGGGTACTGATGATGTCTTCAATGCAAAATATATAAAGGTCTTCACTTCAGCGACACTATCGCCAGATAAGAATATTCGTTTACTTAACGCATAGCCCGACAGTTTATAAACATATTCCATTGGAGTTAACCCTACCTTGCGATTATCACCGTAAGGTAAGATACTATGAACATGGAATCCAATAAAAGATCCAGAAGACAAAAGTACTAAGTGGGTTCTTGAGATTGAGACATACTCAAGTCACAACCAACCCCTTCGTGCCAGATGTCAGATATACATATTGGCACCCGCGGACATTACCACCCACCACAGTATCCGCGAGTTCGTTGTTGTTCAACTTATCCACCGCATTGGTACTGGCGTTGGCCACATATACGCGAGTCCCCATGTCGATCACACTGCACGCCACGAGGGCGTAGAAGTTATCCTCATCCACCCCCACGTACATACCTGAGGATTTGCCAAGTTCTTCAGTAGGGACTTCGGCCAAAGCACTACGTTTGTTAGCACCAAAATAAGTACATTTTGGATTGGATCACTCACATGAATTTAGAACCGACCGGTATATTGGTCAATCTGGAGGAGCGGAGGTTGCTAACTCCGGCTTGCTTCATCTCGGTGGGGTTGTAGTTGAAGTATCCACCAAAAACGTCGCCGATGAGCACCGATTCGGAGGCCTCAGCCTCCACGGCAAAAGGAGCGCCGCTACTGGCATCTGGGTCACCATACGGGGCGAGGTAGATGCGATCTTCCTTGCCCGAGATCATGATGGCTGTCTCGTTAATATCCGAGACCAGCTTGTAGGAGAAACCAGTGACAGGCTCGACAGCGGTCTCGTTCACCGCGACAGGAACCAATGTCGGAGGCTGTGATGAGCTGCCGCCGTTGCCGAAGGTTTCGTTGACAGCTTGTCCAGGATCCTCGAGGGTGGTGTTGGACTGGCGGGCTTCGATGGTGATCTTCTCGCTGTCCAAAGATCTTTGTGCCACCTTGCTGGAGGATTGGGAAGTCCTGAAGATATGGAGTTAGCCTATAATCTGCTATCCCAAATACTATGCATAGTCAGCTTACCCGACACATCCCAAAGGCTTGCTCCACAGTTCGCGCAGGTCGATGGAATAGTCATAGAGACCGCCCACACTAAGGTAAAAGTAGTTCTGCACTACCAGGTTGACATCAATGCCACTGCAATCCGACGATGGGGCTTTGCCAACGACCTGGAATGAAGGCTGGTCGAAGATGCCGGCGGTACGTTTCCATTTGCCATTGAGCAAATCTATGCCGAACTCCAGGCCAAGCGGCAGGCCAAAGTCGAGAGTCACCGTCGCCTCGGCCCCGTCGAACTTGGAAATGGGCGTAAACTTGGTGTTGAACCCGCTGAGCTTATTGTTCGCCGTGCTGACTAGGTCCAAGTATGCCTCACCCGAGGAGACCTCAAAGCGGGCTCCGATGAGGACGTTTGCCTGGGCTTGGAAGTAGATATCGATGACGGCACTGAGCGATACTTCAGGCCCGATACTGATGACGCCAGGGATCTCAAAGTTGACCAGATTCTTGGACAGCAGCTGCTTCTTGTATCCCTCAATCTTCTTCTGGCCCTGCAGCTTCATAGCCAGCGCCAATTGGGAGTCCCATGACCCGCCGGCTTTGAGATAGCCTGTCTTGAGGCCATCACTGATGCTCCATCCAATGTGACCAGAGACGGACACATCACCCTTGGCGTAGCAGTTCTCGCAGCTCAGCTCACCTGGGAAGACCCCACTAGCCGCAATTACTAGGCCCTCGCCTTCGCCAAACAGACCAGACGTGGTGGGAACCTTCTGAGTACCCTTCCCACCAATATTCCAGTTCTGACTGACCGATGCTGCAAGACTCCATTCGTAACCCAGAGCATCCTGGATCAAGTTCCCAATCTTCTCGCCAAAATCGACAACCTTTTTGACGACCGGCTCAACATATTTATGATATCCTTCCACAACGGCTTCTTTCACTTGCTGGTATTCATTAGCCTCTATTCCTAAGATCTCTGACGATAAGTGATTGAGAGGAGACGCATACCGTAACTTTCTCCTTAAACCAACCTATGACCCATCTTCGATGAAGTACTTGCCTCCTTGCAATCGTTGCAGAGCCGTTGTATTGGAGAGGCTCGGCTTCCGGCACTTCGGTGTAGTCCTCTGTGATCTCGATGCCAAAGAAGTCAGAAAGCGCTTCCGGGTCATCGGAAATGTCTTCAGTGCTGCTTGAGGCGATCATCGTATCTCCTGTGCTGCGACGAGTTACTGCTCCATTATTTGCGGTTTGGTAATGGCCGAATGCCAGGTCGAAGTCCTTAGCCGCCTCCTCCAGCGGCACCTCAGTCACACTGGCACGCGCGCATCGCTGCCCCGATTGGAAGGTAATCGAGGACACGTTCCAATAGCTTCGTGCACCACTCGAGTAGTCACCGCAGCCAGAGTGGTAGGTCGCCAGGATAAGGGGCGACTGGCTTAGCTTCCACTCTTCACTGGCCTGACGCTCGGCATCCTCAGACTCGAAGCAGATGTTCATTTCACCTGGGGAACAGGTGACACTAGAAATGTGCAAGGAATGGTCTAGAACGACTGTGGGGTGATTAAAGTTCGAGACCATATGGCCAAAGGAGGATGTGTCGTTTTCTGAATGACGATTCAGTCAGTAAAAGTATTCACCCTATCAATAAGATATAAAAGTCCTACCAGTTTTCCCATTCTCGCGGAAGTGGAGATTTTGCGTGACTGCTGGAGACAAATGAGTTGGGTCACTAGCATTGTGGCCAGGAGGATGCGCGGGGGTGAGAGTGCGCGATGTTGTTGAAGCCTCAACTGCCAATGGGACAAGGCCCAGAAGACCTAGAGCAGTGGCAAAAAACTTCATAGTGAACAAGGATATCCGAGGTCGAGCGTTACTTTGGAGGATGGAAGAGGGGGACTTCGTCCTGTTTATATATTTTCGATTACCATGCTCGTCTTCCCTAAATTGATTTCTGTAATAGGTCTATCGGCGTCGACATGGTATTCTTAGTCCAAGCAAGTAAGGTCCAAAAATGGGTGTGGACGGTGACGAGCTATCGATCGGGCTGTGTTGCGCTCCGGGTCTGTCTATGTGATGTGATTGTGATACTCCCCAGAGCTACCTTGATGCACCTGCAGATGTAGAAGAAGCACTTTGGAATAGATCCTGATTCGCCAACTACTACGTGCCCCGATCCTGGTCAGATAACAAGTTCAGTTGCAGATCAGTGGAGTATATATATGGCTTTAGTAGTGAATGACGCTTTCCAATAGGTTACGGTCTAATGCTTGATTCGGGACCCATGATGAGATGAGCACTTTCTTCATGGGGCATGGCAGATAGGTCGAGGACCTATACCTTCCCTTAGTGCAGATACGCTATGTAATTGTAGATATATTGAATTTTACATCTTAAAAATATTATCAAAATCTCCCTTTTATTACTCGGCATGACAAGCTGGATGTACTCTTCTGTGTTGCCTGTTTTGACCCAATGAACTCAACCAATGCATCTGCACTGAAAACGAATATGTTACTCCAAGATTCAGCCGCACCCTAGTCTTGGGATAATCCGACTGGTGTTTTCCACTCAGAACACACCTATACCGCCCGATAAGGAGTCATTTCCTTTGCTCGGTATCTAATTCCACGAATGATGTCGCAGGGAAGAGTCGTCCGGTCTATGTTTATGCCACCTTGGGACTCTAGTGTGATTGATGAACTGCTTATTGAGGTAGGACGTGATTTGGTGACTGTTATTTTAGTTGCAGTGTGACTGTGATATCTTGGCTATAATAGCCTACAAGACAATGATCTGCAATTTCAGCCGGAGGGTGGGTACTGTGGCCAACACAGCTACGATTTGCGTTTGTATCTGCTCGGGAATACGGAAAGGAGTGGAGGAGCCACTTTCATGTATGACTTAAACCATATTAGGCAAAAGTTGTTCAGCTGAAAAGACCAGGAAATGGTCCGCCTCACTAGTAGGTCGACTAGCAGCGGTCCGTAACAACTGAACACTGGTTTCCAGCCTCCGCTTAGCTACTGAGGAAGAAAAAAGAAAAAAAGAAAAAGACGAAAAGCAAAATGAGACATGAGAAATCAAACTGAAGGAACTTGACAAAAAATGGTTCTAAAATATAACATCGCCAATTGAAAGAGGTAGTACACATAATAACTGGGCCTTTATTAATGTTGACCAATAGTATACAGCTATAATGTTATTAGATCATGTGCATCTTTCCTGACTCCCTTCCCAATTAACTCATCCTGCTGGTCATTCCCTCTAACCTCTATGATCACTACAGAGCTATCTCTTCTCCTACAGTTATCCCACTTTTGGTGCTCGAATCAACTACCATTTCTGTCCTTCCGACCAGCCAGCGATCGGATGGAAGCTAGCCTTTGATAGCGACATCTCGTAAACACGGTTTGCGGTATGCCAGAGCCATTAGTCAATGGCGGCGGTTCAGTTGTCACATAGAATAGAGCAATTGACGCTATATTCAGTGAGACAGAACCAGAAGTGATTTCTATCAGCCTAACTATATAGCTCCTATGAATATAATGAGATCGTGTAGAAATGTATTTACACTATCCCTCACTAATATTCCACACACATGACCTATGCGACATCGATGATCAAACCATACTTCGACCAGAGATTGCAGCGGGACGCACAGCCCTGCCATATACCAAATCTTCCCCAGGATAAATGTATGTTTTTCTTGCCACGATTTTAACCCATTAAACCCGTGTGGGCGGGTCCACTTACCACTCGGAGGGTATATCAATTGGTACTGGCGGTCGCTCACAGCCGCACTGGCGGCCTTGGCCATGAAAATGACTCTATGAATGTGAAAAAGCCTGTAGAGTTCCATTGTGCCTGTGGTATGAGCAATAAGTCGAGAGGCTCAGCAGTCTTGCGATGGTAGGAGGAACAGCTATCTGCACGTTCGGCACGTGTAGGCCTGCGCTGAGCAAACCAAGTTAGATGTAAGTACCCCACCAAATAGTGCGGAGAACAACTGCGATTCTAGGAAAAGTGCTTAACGTTAGCGGTAAAACCAAAAATGAAACAATATGGCAATAAGAAATTAGTGCTTACATCCTTGTTTGTAAAGGTACATTTGCCACGCTCGTATTTGTCAGGTCAAGGATGATCAGCGAGCTCTATCAACGGTCGTCAATTGCAGCTATATCTGCATGTGCAGCAGTTGTCTGGACGGGAGCTTGGTGTAAAATAATGATATTGGAATCAATGGCTTCTTGTGTACATTGTTTTGAGAAGTCCGGAGAGGAGTCAAAGGATATTTACAATTTATCAAGAGCCTAGTATATGGAGTATGAAGGGAGTTTTCTAACAAAAGGGGAACAAGACAGGCCCGCCATGCATCTCCGCCACCTTCGAGTCGTGTGGGCCGATCTCTGAGCTATAAGCTTAGCGGATCATGCTAACAGTGCGTAGGAGCCAATGAGGTACGGATTTGTACATAGTTGTGAAATCGTCACCCGCAAAAGGCCGCTTTAGACCAAGCAGGAATGCGATACGATGCTCTTTTAGGAAATATTACTCCCGAGTACGGAGTGATGGAGAAACATTTCGGTCTTAGTTGATATTCTGCCGTAGCAGACATGGAATATACCCTTCTTAAGAAGCTAAGTAGACAGCTATGGGGATTATCTTGAAGGCCTGGGGTTATTCGACATTGGCTATTTGTCATAAACCCTGATGACATCCTCTTCCGTTGATATGTAACTAACCTCCACACGAGCTACTTTCCTTGCAGCAAAGGGCCGCGTGGGGTAGTAGCCAATATTATTGAGCGCAGTCCAGCCCTTGTTAATACCGCAGTTAGTATACAGGTTCGTACTATAGTCCCATGATATTAGGTAGCAGCTGATGAGGCAACATAAGTGCAATCCCCAGCTTGTAAGGATGATGTTCCTCATCCACTACAGCAATTTGCTCAAGATACAACAGAGCAAGCCTATGGCTAGTATAACCTCAGCATGTTATTCTACATTACATAGCTAGCTAGTCACATGTCAACACGCCTTTTCCCAAAGACAGTCTCTGTTATTCCCTCGTTGTACATTGGCAAAGGTGCAGAATGGGTGTGATCTGCAAAGTACGGAACTTTTGAGCCAGTTGGAGAGTAGTTTCCTCTCTTGACTCCCCCTCTGTCTCACCCTGAGAGCAATGTAAACTTTTGTAAGCATGTGATAAACTCAACCAAGATATGCGGGTACACAAGAAACCGACTGTGATGACCTGTCACATGGCCAATGAAAGATAGCGAATTAAAGCTTATAAGTGATGCGCAACAGACTCAGAGTTCTAGTCTTTTACCGGATAGTCTATGAAATAAGATAGCCGGACGCTCATGCCTGAAGTGCACCAGGCGGGATCGTGACACTGACTATTCGGAGGGCCATTACCAACAAAACCTGGTTTGACTGTCCAGCTCCGATGCAAAACATGGGACTCGGATGTGCCTGTTTACAAATAGTGCCGGGTAGCCAGCTTTGGCAGTATTCGTAGCCACATCGGGTAGGTCACCTTCCGAGATAGAGTCGGCCTCATCCGAGAGCCCCAACAAGGCTGTACAAAATGGAGTATATTGATTACATTAGCTGCTCTAATACGCCTACTAGCTACTATCTACATATCCTGACCAAATTTGGAAGAAGGACTCGGAGCTGAATAATTATTTAAAACTCTAGTAGGGAAATCATTACAACAGGACAACCGTCAAATAATGTCTGATAAGTTCAAAACTAATATTATTCAATAGTACTTTACACGCAGAATATAATAATATAATCTCTATTCACTTAATCAATTGTTATATGGAGTTATAAGTATTTAAATATAATAATATTTATTTATTTCTAAATTTAGTTAGTGTATGTAACGGAAATTTAATCAGAGTAAGATATATAATAGAAATTCAAATCAGGTTAATATTTTTGTCTATTGAAAGATACACAAGAAGTATTTAAAAACATCTTGTTTCTGCCGGGAGCTCAACCGAAGATAAGATAATCTGGTAGGGAAATCGTCACAACGGGACAACGGTCAAATGATGTCTGATAAGTTTTTAAATAGTCTTATTTAATAGGGCTTTCTACGAGGAATACAGTAATATAACTTTTATTTTTTTTATTTAATTATTCTATGGAGTTATAAGTATTTAAAAATAATAATATATATTTCTAAATTCAGTTAAAATATATAACAGAAATTTAATCAGGTTAATATATATAATAAAAATTTAAAATCAGATTAATATGCTTTTCCATGGATACTAAACCTAATTAAATCTATTAATTATTATAAAAATAAATATTATAATAATAAGTATTATATTTATAAGTATTACTCTAATAAATATTATATAAATTAATATATTAATATATCTATAAATCCTAAGAATCCTAACCCACTGGAAAGATTAAATCAAAGATATTTATTATTGTGATAGGATCTACTTGTCAGGGTAGAAAGCCTGTTGACTAGGTAAGGAATCCGCCATGAAATGTAATAGATTGGTCTAATAATCAACAAAGGTAGCCTATATCCACGAGATAGACTGATCCTTGAGAGATCAGTAGCTTATTATAAAGAAATCAGCATCTTATAGGTGTCGGGAAGATATAGAACCTCTATTAATAATTTCATAACTCTTATAATCATTATAATATATTATTCTAATATCCAAGATCTTAATAGCTAGATTATTTTATTATAAATAATACTCTTCTTCGCTGGGACGAGCTATCTGGCTTAAGTATTAGAAATAGCCTTATATATTTCTGATTTAGAATAATATAAATCTAATAACAGAAAGCAGGAAATCCGCGGGGAATACTGTAGAGATAAGGTTATATACTATTTCTGTATAGTTTTAAGAATGTTTAATTATATTTACATGGATGGATTAGTAGAGGAGAAATATAAATAAAAAATCTTTTTATATTACTTCTTTTTCTTCTCTTTTTTTATCCCGGGGTCGTTGTTTCTTTGGTAGTTTAGTATTATTTTATTTATTTTTTATAGTCTTTTTATTAATTCTTTATTATTTCTATTATTATATATTAATCATTTAGTGATCAAGTACTATTTTATACTTATTTCTTATTTTATTTATCTCTGAATTATATATTCTATATTAGATTTCTTGATATAATTAACAAAGTATATTATTATTATTATAGAGCTGCAGTTAACTAATTATATTCTATCTATACTATAATAATTAAACTATAATAACTATAATATATATATTATTTTTATATTTTAGTAAAGAATTTCAAACCTGATAAAATAGAAATATAGAAAGCTTTTAAGATTAACTGTATTCTTAAAAGAAAAGAGTTTATTTTATATTATTAATATTATAGCCAGTATAGCAGCTGTAAAGTAATATAGATTTATAGATTCTCTTTAATATTTCTAGATTAATATGATTAGACTCCTGTAGGAGCCTTAGAAAATACTATTAAATTAATTAAGTTTCTAGACTAGTACTATATTTATTTCTTTTATATTCCAGAGAATAAAAAGAATAATATCTTTATCAATTTTAATAAATATATTATTTATACTGTTAATAACTATGTTATATATCTGGATAAGATTTTTATTTAGATAATAATAATTTATAACTATTATTATAGTCTTTCAGTTGTCCAGAAATTAGTATATAAAAGATAGTTTAATTATTAATTATTATACTAATATTTTACTAGTATTATATTATTAATTATAAAGTATTTCTAGCTAGATATTACAAGATTATAAGAGTTAATATTAAGAAACTATATCTTATATCCGGTGATTCTAGCTTTATTTTATAGACTTTAATAAAATAATTATTTTATACTAATATTTCGGCCGCGGTTGGTCTGCAGTTTAATAATAATAGATTAAATAATATTCTTAAGTAGATATTTGAAGAGTTTCTAGTAGCTTTAGAAAAGTTATAAAGATAATTTATCTTTAAATTATAACTGAATTAGTACTGAATAACAGTAAATTATAATTATTAATATATATAGATACAGTCTGTTATCTTATAATAATATTTAAAATATATTTATTAATATATTAATAAAAGATTATCTGACTAGTTTATCATCAACAGCTGGATATGATTCTGTAGATTATCTAGTAGTATTTTATTGGATTTTCTTTAATTATTATAGTTTCTGATGTATTTTCTGATATTTTTTAATATTTTTTTATATATTTACTATATTTTTACTAAGAATCTACTAGTTATATTTATTTAGCTATTCTTTTTATTTAATTAGATAATAGTCTTGGCTGTTATATTATTAGTAATCTTTAATTTTTTTAATTTTCTATTTATTCTTATTATTTAAATTAGGTATCAGGAGTAGTTTCTTATATTTTTAATTAATATTCTATAATTCTAGTAGAGAAATATAGAATATATTATAGATTTATTTATATTTCTTAAGTAAATATAAGTGGTATGCTTGGAATCTAATATATTTAAGAATCTGAAAAGATTCTATGAACTTTAGGACTAACTTTCTTGATTTTTTAAATTATAAATTCTAGATTAATAGCTTAACTAGATTTCTTTTTTTAAATAAGAATAGCTTTCTATATTTATTATAGTATTTTTTTATCTTTTTATAATTATTTACTATGTCTTCTGTAACTGTTCCCTTATTTTTTTAAGTCTTTCAATCTTATTCTATATGGCTGGGATTTTTTACTGTTAAAGATTATTCTTAATCCTGATATGAAAATCTGGAGAATAATTATATAAAATATAATAAAAAAATATGCCCGTGGTTATATTATTTATATTATTATAAATAAATTAAGTAATTAGTAATATTACTAGCCAGTTAAAATTAAACTAGCTAGAGTAGTATTAAAGATAAAATTTAAAGATTTAGTTTATTTGTTCTGTTTAGCTATTAATTTAAGAATAAAATATAGTTAATAGCTTCAAGATTATATAGCTGTTATATATTAGATTTAACTAGAATTTACTTATAAAAATTAATCCTTGATTAGATATAATATCTGATAATAATTTAAAGACTAGTTTTATTTATTTATAAAATAGTTCCGCAAGGTCTGGGGTATTTATTATTAATAAAATAATAAAGAAAAGATAGTATTTTAAAAATTAATTAATAATAATAAGAATAGCATTAATAGTTTTATTATATTAAATAATTAGAGATAGTCCTGTAATAAAATCTATTACTAATTTATTAAAAAAATAAGATAAAATTAGTAAAGATTTAAGAGTACTATATAATTAATATTTTAAAATAGTATTATCTTGATATATTAAATAAGTTTAAATATATTTAACTATATTATAGTATAATCTATTCCAGTGGAATTTCCTGTATAATAATATTTCTATTCTTATTTTTCTGAAGTATCCTGCTAATAAATTATTATAATATAAATAAATAAGTATCTGATATAATGCCTTAGAGGAGAAGATATAATAATAATCTTTAAAATATAAATAATCTGTAGTTTTTACTGTCTAATACTTTTAACCTGATTATCTTTATTAAATAACAGCTTTTTATTATTATATCTCTAGATTTTTATTCTGTAAATATAAGATTATCTTTTAAAATTCAGAATTATATGTATCTGAGTACAGAACTTTTATAATATATATTTATAATACTATAGATTAAGAAATGAATCTTTTTTAAAATAAGTTTTTTTAAATAATTTAATTAGTTGTCTTTATACTAGCTTGATTATTAGAATTCTTTAAGCTTAATATAATACAGATATTAAATCCAGGATAATCTTATATATCTTAAGATTTAAACTAAGATTTTTCTTTAACTAAGTCTTTTATTATCAGAAATAATATATCCATGAACTGCTCTTAGATCAGGATTAATAATTCTTCTTATAGAATAGATTTTATCTGAGATTTTAAAAATATTCTAGAGAGTCTATCTATTGGATTTAATTTTTCTATTTTATATTTAATAATAAAATTATAAGAGATTAAATTTATAAGCTATCAGGCTTATCTTCTGTTAACTCTAGTTTAATATATGAAAAATTATAAATTTAAATGGTTAGATAGGATTTTAATGGTTTGGAGAGTACTTTTAAGATATTATTATTATTATTTAAAAAAGTAAATAATAGTAAATAACTCTTAATCTAGAGTATTATAATTTAGCTTAGTACTAGAGAATTTATAAGACTAGAAGATAATTAAATAAAATATATTCTTATTATTAAATTAGGATAAGATGCTGCTTATTTTTTCTTTTAATATATTAATTTCTAGATACTAGGATTTTGTAGGATTGAAGTATATTAATAAAGATATTTACTGAAAAACAGTAATTAGATAATAAAAAATAAGTTATTTATATAGGTTTAAGCAGATTTTCCCAGATTTTTAACTATTAACTGCTCTATAAAGTAAGGAGATAAGTAATAAAATGATTTAAAAATAGTTCTAGATAAATTAATAGTAGAAGTTATAGAATTCTAGAAAGATCTGGATATTATAATAACTTTTAAAGATTAACCATGAAATGATATTATTTATCTGTTAGAAATCTATAAATACTCTAGTAATATTAATAATATATTCTAAGAATTTAACTTGAGATTAGTAAAATAAATACTTAAATAATTTTATATAAAGTTAGACTTCTCAGAGTCTTTCTAGTATTTGGTAAATATACTTTATATAAGATTTTTTATCTGATAAAAAGATAAAGATATTATTAAGATATACTATATAAAAGTTATTAAGAAATCCATGAAATACTATATATATATAATTTTAAAAGATTACAGAAGTATTAATTAGTCTGAATAATATAATAATATATTTAAAATAGCTGTATTAGATATAGAATACTATTTTTTATTTATTATTTTCTTTAATACAGATTTAATAGTAGATATTCTTGATATTAATTGTTAAGAAATATTTATTATCTGAGATTCTGTCAAGAATCTCTGAAATAAGAGATAAAGAATAATGATTTTTTACTGAAATCTTATTAAAATCTCTGTAGTCTATATAAAGATATAAATTATTATTTTTTTTTAATATAAAGAGAATAGAGGCCCCTGCAGGATTCTTAGAAGATTAGATTTAATCTAGTTTCAGGTTTTCTTTGATATATTCTTATAAGATCTTGAGTTTAGCCTCTAATAAGAAATATATAGATTTATAAGAAAATATCTTATTAAAATTAATATTAATAGCATAGTCTACAGGGCCATGAGAAAAAAGTTATTAGAAAAAATTTATAAAAAATATATTTTAAAACTCCTGAAGTTTAATTAGAATTACTTTTAGATTTAAAAATAAATTATAAGGTCTTTTCTCTGGAAGTTAAATATCTTCAGGAAGTTTAATAATAATATATACTCTTATAAAGTTTCAGATTACTCTATTAAATTAGGTAGTAAAAAGAAAAAAGATAAATAATATAATAAACTATTATTATTGATTCTATACTGATAAATTAATATAGAAGTCTTGAAGTATAATTATTAATAACAGAATCAGATTACTGTGTAGACAGGGATCTTGATTAATTTTTATATAATATTATTTAAAGATACAGATACTCTTTTATAAATTAGTAATAATAATAAGAACTTTCCATATTCTATAGATAGAAATAGTAACTTAATTAATAATTTTAATTTTAGATACAGTGACTGGAGTATATTAGAGATTATAAATCTTAATAAATTAATAACTGATAATATCTATTTTTATATAACTATCTAGATCCGCAAAGGTTTTAAGACTATTTTAAATATGAATAAAAATATGGAAATAATAAATAATTCTTACTTTAGATAAAGAAGTTAAAATTATAAGATTTATTTTAACTTCTCTACTTTTTTCTTGGAATCTGATAAATATTAATAGATTCTAGTAGATTAAATCTTTCTCTCTTTAGTAAAATATTGATTTATAAGATACTGGATATTATTATATATAAAGTATTATAATTAATTATTATCCTTTCCTATAGGATTCTCTTTATGATTTAATATATCTTCTTTAATTAATTAATTAGAGTGGCTTTGGAAGTACTTATATAATTTATAATTATTGGATTAATTATTATTTTATTTATATTTTCCTCTATTACTCTATAATTTATAGTAATAGATAGTAATAACTACTATTTTATCCTGTTCCTCTGGTAGATAGAGAATATATTTTTATATATAATAATTAAGATTAGACAATAACTTAGTAAAGTAGGATAGAGCTCTTTTCTTCTTAGCTTAATAAAGAAAATATTATTTTAAGATATTAAAATAAATATAAAACTTTCTTAGATCTTGACTGTATTACTGGTAAGCCTGTTTAAGTTAAGCTATAATATCTGATTAGAGAATAATAATATTCTGAATTAAGGTAAAAGTCTAATTCTTAAACTAAGACTATAATTTCTTAAGGGATTGTCTTACTTCCGGGCTTTTATTATTAATAAGATAATACTATCTCTGTCTATATACCGGATCCATATAGCTAATAATAATAAGAATCTTGTATTTCTCTAATGAATACTTAGGAATTTTCTAAAATATATATTCTAGATTAATAATCCATTCTTAGTGTTTCTGGAGGTTGAAGTTTAAAATAAAATAAAGAATATTTTTAAACTTAATCTCTTCCTTATCTCTTTTAGATTTAAAAGAGAATTAATAGTATCTAGAGGATATTTTGTCCAGGAAACTATATTTCTAGAGATAAGCTATTTTTTTTTATAGATTAACAGCCTGTTCCAATTAATAGACATGTTCTTTTAATTATTAGATTTCTTCAGTAGTAGGAATTGTATTTAATAATAATTTAAGATTAATATAATTACTAGATATTTTTCTTTTTTTTATTATCTTTAAGGGGTGGCATCTTCCTTAGATAGTTGAAATGAGAAGAATCAGAATATGATAAGATCTACTTGTTAGAATAGAAAGCCTGTTAACTAGGTAAGAAATCTGCTATAAAATATAATAGATTAGTCTAATAATCAACAAAGATAGCCTATATCCATGAGATAGACTGATCCTTGAGAGATCAGTAGCTCATTACAAAGGAATCAGCATCTTATAGGTATCGGGGAGGTGTAGAACCTCTATCAATGACCTCACAACTCTCATAACCATTGTAATACATCATTCCGATGCCCAAGGCCCCGATAGCTAGGTTATTCTATCACAAATATTTTAATAATATTTATTATATTAGAGTTATATATCTTTAAGAAATATCTTTTTCTATAATATTAATATATAATAGTCTATGTATATACTTGTAACTAATTATAAAAAAATAAAGATTATAATCTAGCCTACAGGCTGTAAAAATAATATTATTATAAAAATAAAATAAAAATTTAAAAAATAATATAATATTAATATAATTAAATTTATATGAGCTAGCAGATAATAAAAAAATATATATATTATAATAAATGGTCTTCTTATAATTTTTATATTAGGGTTTT